>NC_028647.1:12402997-12492625 GCF_001406875.1 Solanum pennellii
ATATATATATATATATATATATATATATATATATATATATATATATATATATATATATATATATATATGTACACATACATACATTCAGAATTTAGAACATGTTTTCAAACAACTTATCTTTATATTGCACTTGCGTTTAAATTACTTTATATTGAAATGAGTCAGTGTTATTGAGTTATGTTATTCATAAGTTGAGAAGAGCCAAGGTAAGTATTTCTTCTTACTCTTTTCAAGCTTAAGTCGTTTTAGCATTCCAACTTGCATACTCATACATTCAATATACTAATGCCAGTTGGCCTGCATCATATGATGATGTAGACGCAGGTAACCATGATCAACATCATCTAGCACCTCATTGTTCCAGCTGAGCACTTGGAGTTAGTGGTGAGCTTTCTTTTATTTTGGAGGACATACGTATTCGCTTTTCAGTTTTTATTTTATAGGATGTTGTGGGGTCTTTCCCAACATCCATCTCAGTTTTAGAAGGCTTCATAGATAGACAACCAAACATTTAATATTTAATCTCTTATCTTCGTATTGCAGACTGTTTGTTATGAGTCTTAAGTGCCAGTTTAGAAAATTTATTTACTTTAAGTTATTGAATGATTCTATTGTGTTGAGTTAAGTCTTACGCTAAGTTAAGTAAGCCAGACCAAGGGTCCACTTGAGGCCAACAATGGTAATTCAATGCTGGCCACGTCCAGGGTGTAGGCTCGAGGTGTGACAAAATTGGTATCAGAGTACAGAGTTCAGGAGTCCTAGGAAGTCTATGAAGCCATGTCTGTAGAGTTCTAGTTATCAGTGTGAAGCGTGCCACATCTATAATTAGGAGGCTTCAACATTTAGGAAATACTTTAATTCTTTCATATTCCTTTTCATTCGTTAGATTTTATCTCTAAAAGTTTCCCTATAATTAGTGCTTGCGCGTGTTTTATATTACCATGCCTCCACGAAGATCAGTCTGGGGTCGTCCATCTAAGGAGAAATTTTGAAGAGATAGTGGTACCTAATGCACCAAACGTGCAACCTCTAGGAGAAGTCACAAATGCTAAATTCTGTGAGGCTGTCCAGATGTTTAGCGCTGTGACTAATCAGGCTGGACAACAGAGAGAAGATCGACAAGAAGAGGCTGACATTTCAAGGATTTAGAGAATGAATCCTCCAAGTTTCACGGGTTCAATCTCTAATGAGGATTCAGAGAATTTTGTTGAGGAACTGAAAAAGTTCATGATGTGATGTATGTTGCTGACGCTGAAAGAGTTGAGTTACTTGCATATCACTAGAAAATGTGGCTACGACTTTGTTCGATCAGTGGAAGGAGGGCATAGATGAGGTTGCACCATATTCGAGTTTGACCTATTTTGAAGAGGCTTTCTTGGGGCATTTGTTTCCCCTAGATTCAAAAGAGGCTAAGGTATGAGAGTTTGTTTCACGAAACAGGACCTTTTGAGTTTGTATGAGTATGGGTTGAAGCTTATCCAGCTGTTCCGCTATGCTCCTAAAATGGTTATGGACATAAGGATTAGGATGAACTTGTTTGTCGCTTGCTTGGGTCGTGCATCAAGAAAAGAGGGTAGAGTTGCAATGCTGATAGGTGACATGGATATATCCAGGTTGATGGTTTATATGCAGCAGGTTGAAGAGGAGAAGCTGAGGGATAAAGAAGAGTATAGAAACAAGAGCGATAAGATAGGGAATGAGTCTGGGCAGTAGAAGAGTAATGACAACATGTCATCCTTCCAATAAAAACAGAAGGGCCCTGCCCCATCATCTTCTAGTTCACCTGTACCTAAGAACAAGGGTGAGTACTATGGTCATAATTCCAGAGCTAAACCCTCATATTCACAGGGTAGTCTGGCGCGGGGGATGGGGCGGTAATAATCCTCCTGCCTACACCAAGTGTGGTAAAAACCAATCCAATGTTTTTCTTGAGGGCTCAACTGGTTGTTTCAAGTGCGGTCAGACCGGCCATTTCATGAGATAGTGTCCAAAGAATAAGCAAGGAAGTGGTAATGGGGGCAATAGAGCCCAATCTTCATCAGTTGCTCCACCAAACAGGGCTGTACCTAAGGTCGCTGCTTCTAGTACTGGTGGGCCTCTTGTATCCTCTCAACAATCGCCAAGAGCATAAGAATTCGTTAGATGTTGTTACTGGTGTGATTCAAGTCTTCGACTTTATTGTTTATGAATTGCTAGATCAAAGAGCGAGTTTATATTTTGTACCTCCATATGTTTCCATGAACGTTGATATTATTCCTGAGCAACTTAGTGAACCATTCAGTATTTCCACACCTGTTGGTGAATTCATTATAGAAGAAATAGTCTATCGTGATTATCCTTTAACCATCAATCACAACAGTACCATGTATGATGTATTTGATTTAGACATGGTAGAGTTCGATGTAGTTCCTTGGTATGGACTGGCTTCATGGATTTTATGCCACAATTGATTGTAAGACTCGAGTAGTCAAGTTCCAGTTTCCAAATGAGTCTGTCTTAATGTGGAAAAACAATTCAGCAATGCCTAAGAGTTGCTTCATTTCATACCTGAACGTGAGGGAGTTAGTTTCTAAGGGTGAGTTTCTAAGGGTGGTGTATCACTTAGTCCGATTTAATAACTCTAGTGCTGAGAAACCTCATATTCAGTCAGTTCCAGTAGTAAAAAAGTTCCAGAAGTCTTTCCAGATGATCTTTCCGAAGTCCCTCATGAGAGAGCAATAGACTTTGGTATAGATATTCTTCCAAATACTCGTACTACCTCTATTATTTCATATAGAATGGCACCATCAAAGTTGAAAGAGTTGAAAGAACAGTTGAAAGACAAGTGAGATAAGGATTTCATTAGGCCAAGTGTCTAACCTTGGGCCGCTTTAGTCTTATTTGTGAGGAAGAATGATGGTTTTCTTAGGACGTGTATAATTATCATCAATTGGATAAGGTTACCATAAAAAATAAGTATCCTCTTCCAAGGATAGATGATCTTTTCTATCAGCTTCAGGGTGCTTCTTGTTTTTCAAAGATTGACCTCATATCAAGATACCACCAGTTGAAAGTTAGAGAATGTGACATTATGAGTTTTTGGTCATGTCATTTGGGTGAGAATGTGACATTATGAGTTTTTGTTCATGTCATTTGGGTTGACCAATGCGCCTGCAGCATTCATGGATCTTATGAATAGAGTCTTCAAACCTTATTCAGATATGTTTGTTATCATCTTCATTGATGACATACTATCCTAATCAAGAAATGAAGAAGATTATGCTAGTCACCTTAGAATGGTCCTTCAGACTTTAAACATAAGGAGTTATATGCTGAGTTTTCAAAATGTGAGTTTTGGCTTAAGTCTGTGGCTTTCTTGGGCCATATATTTTTCGGTGATGGGATAGAGTTTATACCCAAAAGATAGAAGCAGTTCAAAGTTTACCTAGACCCACATCTCAAACTGATATAAGGAGTTTTTTGGGTTTGGCTGGCTACTATAGAAGGTTCGTTGAGGGGTTTTCATCTATTTCGTCTCCTTTGACCAAGTTGACTCAGAAGACAATCAAGTTTTAATGGTCTGAAACTTGTGAGAAAATCATCTAGGAGTTGAAAAAGAGGTTGACTTCTGCCCTAATTTTGACCATAACAGAAGGTACTCAAGGTTTTGTAGTGTAGTATGATGCATTTAGAGCTGGATTGGGCTATGTGTTAAAGTAGAAAGACAAGGTTATAACTTATGCCTCCATATAGTTGAAATTTCACGAGAAGAATTATCCAATCCAAGACTTAGAATTGGCTGCGGTAGTTTTTTCTTTGAAGATATGGCCACAATATTTGTATGGTTTTCATTTAGACATATTCACAAATCACAAGAGCTTATAATATATATTTACTCAGAAGGTTCTAATCTCAGACAAAGGAGGTTGTTAGAAATACTCAACGATTATGACATGAGTATTATTTACCACCCAGGTAAGGCTAATGTGGTTCCTGATACTTTAAGCATGTTATTTATGAGGAGTACCACTTATGTTGAGGAATAAAAGAGGGAATTATCCAAAATGTGCATAGACTTGCACGCTTGAAAGTAAGACTTATGGATTCCACAAAAGGAGGATAGTTTTGAAAAACAGGGCTGAATCATCAGTAGTGTCATAGGTGAAAGAAAACCAAGACCAAGACCCCATTTTTCTTTATGTGAAGGAAAATATTCATAAGCAAAGAATATTAGCTTATGAACAAGGGGGAGATGGTGTGCTGAAGTATCAAGGTAGAATAAGTTTACCTAGGGAGGATGAACTCCAAGAGAGGATCATGGAGGAAGCTCATGACTTTAGATATTCAATTCATCTGGGTTCCACAAATATGTACCGCGAGTTGAGTTTGTTGCGAAGTGCTCGAATTGCCAGCAAGTGAAAGTAGAACACCAAAGGGAGGGTTGGCTCAGAATATTGAACTTCCGGAATGGAAGTGGGAGATGATTCATATCGACTTCATCACAAGGTTGCCAAGGTGTCGTAGACAACATGATTCAATTTGTGTGATTGTCTACATAATGACAAAATCATCCCATTTTTTGTCGGTAAAGACCACTCATTCGGTAGAGAATTCTGCAAAGTTATACATTCAGGAGGTGGTGAGACTCATGGAGTCCTACTTTCGATCATTTTAGATAGAGGTGCACAATTTACTACACATTTTTGGAAACTTTTCCAGAAAAGTTTAGGTTCAAAGGTGACTTAAGCATTGCTTTTCATCTTCAGATGGATGGGAAAGTAGAACGTACTATCCATACCTTAGAAGATATATTGAGGGCTTGCGTGAATTATTTCAAGGGGAATTGGGATGATCATCTACCTCTCATTGAGTTCTCTTACAACAACAATTATCATTCAAGCATACAAATGACTCCATCAAAATCTCTTTATGGGAGAAGATGCAGATCTCCTATTGAGTTGTTCAAAGTTGGTGAAGCGGGGTTGATAGGACCAAATCTAATTCATCAAGCTATGGAGAAAGTTAATGTGATTCAAGAGAGATTGAAAACGGCACAGATTCATCAAAAATCCAACACATATGTTAGGAGAAGGCCATTGGATTTTGAGGTGAATGATTGGTATACTTGAAGGTTTGATCCATGAAGGGTGTTATGAGGTTTGGTAAGAATGGAAAACTTAGTCCTCAGTATATTGGACATTATTGCGTAGACAAAGGATTGGCCGCTTATTAACTTAATGGTGTTTCTCAAGTTTGGTTCAATCAATGAAAGGAAGAAATGGCGGTTAATGCGGCTCCTGATGATTGGGATAAGTTTAAAGTCACTTTACTTGATAGGTTCTTTTTCCTTGAGACGAAGGAGGCAAATGTGTTTGAGTTAAATAAACTTCATCAAGAAAATATGAGTTTGAGATAATATGCTTTGAAATTCACACAATTGTCCAAGTATGATCTTTCTTTAGTTGCCCATTCTAGGGCAAAGATGAGTAAGTTTGTTTTGAATGTGTCTGAAATGGCGGTTAAGGAATTTCGTACCACTATTCTCATTAAGGAAATGGGTATTTATTGTTTAATAATTAATGTTCAACAAATTGAAGAGGATAATGGTAAGGAAAGTTGCAAGGAGGCAAAATGGGAAAATACCAGTGATGTTGACTTCTCACATTCAAGGTCCGATAGATGTGGTCGTTCTAGGTTCTGACAAAGGTTTTATGGTCAAGATTCCTCCAATGCTCAGGCTCCTAATTCAAACAAATATATGGTGTCTAACTGTAAACATCAAAAAGGAAATGGTAGTGGAAATGGATTTTTGATTCCCGCATGCCAAGAGTGTGGCAAGAGTCACTCGAGGAAATGCTTGATGGGTATGGATAATTATTTTGGTTGTGGTAAAAATGGTCATAACTTGAGATATTTTCCATCTAGAGTCGACAAGGGGAAATGGTAGGCAAGCTCAACCTAGTGGTTTGGGTTAAGTGCTCCGAAGCAAAATCGACATCATCAATACGGGTCTCCAGATAGAGTTATTGGATACTTTGCTTGATCCTCGAGATACTTTGACTTTTGATACTCCATATGGGTTATGAGATTTGATGTTTCTCCGGATGTGTTGTTAGGTCCTTTTTGTCTCTACTCCTATTGGTGAATCTATTTTGGCTGAGAGAGTCTATATAAATTTGCCCATCACCTTATTCCATGGAGTCACTTCTGTTGATCTTGTAGAGCTTGGTATGTTGGATTTTGATGTTATGCTTGGTATGATTGGTCCATTCTTGTTATAATTTTGTTGATTGTAGAACCGAAGTGGTTAAGTTTGAATTTCCTAATGAGCCCGTCCAAGATAGGAAATGGGGTAATTTTATGCCTAAGGGCTAGTTTTTTTCTTCTCTTAAAGCTAGAAAGATGATTTCTAAGGGTTGCATATATTATCTAGTTCGGATTAGGGATATAGATTTGAAAACCCCTACTCTTGAGTCGTTCCCCATAGTAAATGAGTTTCCAGAAGTGTGTATAAATGATATACATGGTTTTCCTCACAAAAGGGAAATAGACTTCGGTATAGACCTTCTCCCAGATATGCAACCTATCTCTATTCCTCACAGTATGGCTCCAACATAACTTAAATAATTGAATGATAAATTGAAAGATTTGTTGGATAAGGGTTTCATCGGACAGAGTATCTCTCCATGGGGTACTCCAATTTTATTTGTTTATAATAAGGATGCTTCACTTGACATGTGTATTGATCACTAAAAATTTAACAAGGTTACCATTAAGAATAAGTATCTTGTTCTGAGGATCGATGACTTGTTTGATCAACTCGAAGTGCAAGTTACTTCTGTATGATTGACCTCTGGCCAGGATTTTACCAACTGGGGTGACAGAGAATGACATTTCAAACTCGGTATGCTCATTAAGAACTATTAGTGATATAATTTGGTTTGATTAATTCTCTGGACAAATTCATGGACTTGATGAATAAAGTGTTCAGACAAAATCTTGATACGTTCATGATTGTGTTTATAATGATATCTTGATTTTACGAGTAAGGATGAACATGCCATCATGTAAGGATTGTGTTGCAAGTCTTTAAGGAACAACAAATATTTGAAAAGTTTAGTAAGGTTGAGTTTTGGTTGAGATACGTGGTTTTTCTTGTTTACATTATTTCCGGTAAGGGTATTGAGGTAGATCCCAAGAAAACAGAAGTGATTAATAACTGCACTAGACCTCTATTCCCTTTAGATATTTGAAGTTTTTTTGCCTTGATCAATTATTATAGAAGGTTTGTGAAAGGGTTTTCTTTGTGTAATACCCTATGATTGAACCATTTTATTAAGTTGGGGCAATTTAGTCATTAGCTTTAGTTAAAAACAAAAGGAGAGGTAATGGGCTTTAGCCCTATCTCACGTGCAGACATAAAAAAATGGTCTACTAAACCTTTTCAGCCTCCTCCTCTTATTGACACAACAGTAGCTAAAAATAATACAAAACATTGATCTCTTCTTGTTCCCCCGTGAATGAATGAAAAAGAAAAGAAAACGTATTCCTTGTTCCCTGTGTGTGAAGATATGATTATTATTATTGAAAAAGTTTTACTTTTATTTGATAAATAGTATTTCGATAGGTGATTTTTGAACTTTGAAATGATATGATTTGATAAGATTTAAATGCTCTTTTCAATTTTAAAATGCTTATACCGATTACAAGAAAAATTATAAGTGGGAGTAAACCTTGATGAATCCTGTAGCTAACAACGGGATCGTTAGATCTGATGCACCTTGTAATTATCGATTACTGATAAAGCCCTTGCTAGTGGGAAGGCAGAACTAGTA
Source organism: Solanum pennellii (assembly GCF_001406875.1). Taxonomy (NCBI): domain Eukaryota; kingdom Viridiplantae; phylum Streptophyta; class Magnoliopsida; order Solanales; family Solanaceae; genus Solanum; species Solanum pennellii. The sequence goes on from NC_028647.1 coordinate 12,410,812, forward strand.
TACCGTTACCACTATCCCTCGAACAGGGATCTACCGTTATAAATATTTAACTCCTTTATCAGGAGTTCACTGTTATAGGATGTTGTGTAAAGAGAAGCCACACTGATCACATGATTCATCCTTGGAAACCTCCCAACTATAAGATTTGATATATTAATGTTTTCTGAGTTTACTATGAAGTATTAACATTGATTTTGCTTATATGATGCTCATGAGAAGGTGATATACCATGGTTTCATGGTATAATTAATACTTTTTCCTTAAGTTTAGTGTGTCCGAAAGTCTTTTTGTGCTAATTTTTATATAAGTTTTTCTTTGTTTTGCAGGAAATCTGTCCAACGCTGAATGCGGAGATTTTGAGCGAAGAAATGCAGAAGAGACCACCTACGGAGCTTATGACGGTCCGTCGTGCTTGTGACGGTCCGTAGGTAGCAGCATAGTGAAGTTGCTGAAGGAAGATGGGGAAGTCTGACCCAAGTGTGGGGTTACGAAGCTTGTGACGGTCTGTCATGGCTATGACGGTCCGTCCTGTAGGTTCGTCATGAAGTTCAGAGAAGTAATCCCAGTACCCAGATTCCAAGAGTTGAAGTGTTTTGAAACGAAGACCCTCGACGGACCGTTGTGCCTATGACGGTTCGTCATACATGCCGTCGAGGGTGGTGAAGAGAGCAGCAGAAGAAATTGCATAAGTATGGGACGACGGAGTCCATGACGGTCCGTCGTGACCACGACGATCCGTCGCGAGGTCCATCGACCCAGCCGTGTTTTGGCAGATTTCCAGCAAACAGAGTCCTTGTTTAATTATGTTTTTATTTTTTATAAATAGTTCAAAAAACCTCGTTTTTGAGGTTAGACTCTTAGATTGTTAGACTCTTAGATTGTAAAACTCCGTATTGGTAAACATTGTATTGTGAGATTCTTGATAATCATTAGACTTTTTGTGAGATTATTGATTACTTTGAGATTCTTGCAAGTGAATATTGGTGATTAATCATGCAAACTTTCGGATTTTACTCTTTCTCATTGAAGTAAGTACATGAATTCTCATTTAATATATTTGAATATTGTGTTTATGGCCATGAGTAACTAAACTCGATAACTAGGGTTGTGGGAACCATAGGCAAATAATGAGATGAACCCTAACTAAAATAACAATTCTAGAATAGTATCTTGCATGTATTAATAATTCTTTCGCTTAAAAGTCCTTTTAACGGATGGCTAACGTTGGAACTCACCTTAATGCTACTTGCCTGACCAAAGAGGTAGATAATAGGAAAAGAATTATTAACATAGATTTAGTGTATACTATCTAATAGGCTAGTATTGATTGGTACGAGGTAATAACTTAGTCAAATATCGAATACGATTCTTAATATGAGGTAAGGATAAGGGTTAGGATAGCAACACACGTAGCCGGACCAAGGTGCGGAGTGAGATTTTCTAGATGCCGGACCAAGGATTTAGAAATACATAACTTATCACTTTGCATGAAAGATACTAGGAAAGAATTGTTATAGTTAGAATTATCAAGTTATTAACCTGTGGGGAACACGTAAACTCTAGTTACTTTGATTAATTGATTAAAATCAAACTGTCAAAGCTGTCAAGTGTCCCTTTCAAGTTCGTTATTTATTTTCACTCATTTAGAAATAGAAACCCCCCTTTTTATGTTTTTACTTTTCAAGGAAGTCATTGACCGAACAATAGTAATAACAGGTTGAAGTTAAGTCTAGACTATTTTCTTCGTGGGAACGATCCCAACCTCACTAGTTGGGTTATTTACTTGACACGACCGCTTTACTTCTTATTTGAGAAGTAAGTTTGAGCGTATCAGAAGGATATTATTATGATTTCTAAAAAAGCATTACTTCACCATATGATTATCATACTAACATGTTTTTCGAATTTTCCCTAACTAAAATGGTTGTGGTTAAGTATTATTACTCACTGAGCTAGTGTCTCACTCCTCGCTTATTTTTTACAGAGAATACATGTGACTTTGGTAAGGTCTAGAGCTTTCGAGTTGATAATTTCAGGTGAGTCTCCCACTTGTTCGCGTGAATAACAAGCTTATTAGTTGTTAGACATTTTCTCTAATTCTTAGATTCGCTCCGTATTCATTTCCTTTATTCGAAGTTATGAGTATCCTTTCGTATTGTAAACTGCTTTATAGTATGAGACTTATGTATTGGAGTCGAAATAAGTATTTTTACTCTTCAAATAGTTTATTTATGAATAAGGTGGGTGATATACCGTGGTTTCACATTAATTTTAATGCTTTTTCCTTAAGTTAAGTGTGTTTCCAAAAGCCTTTTTGTATTGATTTTTATGTAAGTTTCTCCTTATTTCCAGGAAATCTGTCCAAAGATGAAAGTGGAAGTTTTTGAGCGAAGAAATGCATAAGAGACCACCTAAGGAGCTTATGTCGTGAACAACCACAAAGGGTGGTACTGTTTTCTTGATGGATATTCGGGGTATAACCAGATTTCTATTGCACTAGAAGATCAAGACAAAACCACCTTTACTTGTCCATATGGGACCTTTGCGTTCAAGAGAATGTCGTTTGGGTTGTGCAATGCACCCGCCACATTTCAGAGATGTATGATGTCGATATTCTCCGACATGGTGGAGATACTATTGAAGTTTTTATAGATGATTTTTCTGTGGTTGGTGAATCATTTGTGCGGTGTTTGAACTATTTATCTGAGATCCTTAAGAGATGTGAAGACTGCAATTTAGTACTAAATTGGGAAAAATGCCAGTTCATGGTAAAAGAAGGTATTGTTTTGGGTCATCACATTTCAGAAAAGGGCATAGAGTTTGATCGAGCTAAAGTCGAGGTTATAGAGAGACTTCCCCCACCTATCTCTGTAAAAGGTGTGAGAAGCTTTCTTGGGCATGCAGGTTTTTACCGGAGAGTCATCAAAGATTTTTTAAAAATTGCACATCCTTTGTGCAAATTAATGGAGAAATATTGTAAATTTTATCTTGATGAATCCTATCTTAAAGCATTCGGCGAGCTAAAACAAAAATTGGTGTCGACACCTATCATTATTTCTCCGAATTGGAACATTCCAATTGAGGTGATGTGCGATGCTAGTGGGGTTGCTCTAGGTGTAGTATTGGGACAAAGAAGGAACAAAACCCTTCACCCCATTTACTATGCTAGTAAAGCCCTAAATGAAGCCTAGAAGAACTACACAGTGACTGAGCAAGAACTCCTTGCAGTAGGCTTTGCTTTTGAAAATATTTGCTCCTATTTGCTAGGTCTAGAGTTCTAGTGCATACTGACCATTCAACATTTAGATATTTCATGGCAAAGAAGGATGAGAAATCGAGGTTGATTCATTGGGTATTACTGCTACAATAATTTGACTTTGAAGTGAGGTATAGAAAAGGGACCGAAATCAAGTTGCCGATCACTTGTCCCATCTAGAAGATGAAGCTATGAGAAGAGTTAGGGGATAAGCCTGATATTGATAACACTTTCCCCGATGAGCATGTATTGGCTGCCTCACAAGACGTATTCCATGGTTTGCAGATTTCGCGAACTATCTGGCTAGTGATATTATTCCATCGGACTTGTCCTTTCATCAAAGAAAAACGTTCATGTACGATGTGAAGAAGTTCTTTTGGGATGAACCATACTTATATAGGAGTTGTGTAATATACCGTGGTTTCACGGTATTTTTAATGCTTTTTCCTTAAGCTTAGTGTGTGTGCAAAAGCCTTTTTGTATTGATTTTTATGTAAGTTTCTCTTTATTTGCAGGAAATCTGTCTAAAGATGAACACGGAAGTTTTTGAGCAAGAAATGCAGAAAAGTTACCACTTACGGGGCTTGTGACGGTTCCTCAAGCTTGTGACGGCCCGTAGGTGGCATCGTAGTGAAGCTGCTGAAGAAGACGGGAAAGTCTGACCTAAGTCAGGGATTACAAAGTTCATGATGGATCGTCATAGCCACGACGGTCCGTTTGGCTGGTTCCTCGTGATGATCAGAGAGTAGTCTCGGTACCCAAATTCCAATAAGTTTAAGTGTTATGGGACGGACACCCTCGACGGACCGTCGTGCTTGGAACGGTTCGTCGTACCTGTTCGTCGAGGGTAATAATAAAACAGCAGAAGGATTTGTAAGTATATAATGATGGAGGCCATGACGGCCTGTCGTGACCACGACGGCTCGTCATGAGGTCCGTCGACTCGGATGCATTTTGACAGATTTTAAGCAATTAGAGTCCTTCTTTTATTAGGTTTTTGTTTTTTATAAATAGTTGGAAAAACCTCGTTTTTGGGGTTAGACTCTTTGTTAGTGGACTCTTTGTTATTAGACTTTGTGATTGTTATAATTTTGGAGAATCTTTAGTCCTTAATTAATTTCAGTAATTGATACACTTTTTCTGGAATTGATTGTTGGTGCGTTTGTTGATTAATCATGTGAACTTCTGGATTTTATTATTTCTCATTGAATTAAGTGCATGAATTCTTATATTACATATATGAATATTGTGATTATGACTATGGGTAACTGAACTCCATAACTAGGGTTGTGGGAACCATGGGTGAATAATGAGGTAAAATCTAACGAAAATAACAATTCTAGAATAGTGTCTTGCATGTATTAATAATTCTTTCGCTTAGAAGTCTTTTTAACAGATGACCAACGTTAGAACTCGCCTTAATGCTACTTGTCGGACCAAGGAAATAGATAATAGGAAAATAATTATCAACATATATTTAGTGTATACTATCTAATAGGCTAGTATTGATTGGTATGAGGTAATAACTAAGTCAAATATAGAATACAATGCTTAATATGAGGTAAAGGTAAGGGTTAGTATAGCAACACACGTATCTAGACAAAGGTGCGGAGTGAAATTCTCTAGATGCCGGACCAAGGATTTAGAAATACATAACTTATCACTTTGCATGCAAGATACTGGGAAAGAATTGTTATAGTTAGAATTATCAAGTTAGGAACCTGTGGGGACACTTAAACTCTAGTTACTTTCATTAATTTATTAAACTCCAAGATTTGAATCTGTTAGTTGTTTACTTTAATTTAGATAGTTCATTAATTTAGAAATAACCCCCCATTTTTTTGTCTTTTATTTTCTAAGGAAATAATTGAATAAATAATAGTAATAATAGATTAAAGTTAAGTCTGAACAATTTTCCTCGTGGGAACGATCCCAACCTCATTAGTTGGGTTCTTTACTTGATACGACCACTTTACTTCTTATTTGAGAAGTAAGTTTGAGCGTATCAAATTTTGGCGCCGCTGCCGAGGAAAGTAGCTTTTAGATTAACTTAAGCTTATTACTAAATTTTAGTCAACATTTTCTTAATTTTACTTTTTTTCAATGTTTTTTATTCTTGCAGAACTATCTTCCTTGTATGCCAAATACACGAAGAGGAAGAAAACCCTTGTTTCCATACGATCACGAATTAGAGTGTAAGCTACGCGATATGAATCAAAACTTGGGTATTAATGATGATGATCCAAACGAGAACATCCCAGCTCAAGTTGATGTTCATGGTCAATTATTACTCGATGATCCCGGTGAAAATCAACAAAGGGAACAAAATCCCGCCCCACGTCCTCAAGAATACTACAGAGGATATGATAATATAGCAGACTCTGATGGACCACTTGTCTTGCCCCCTCTACCACAAGGCCACACCTTTGTGGTAACTAGTAGTCTGATGCAAATGCTCACCGCCAGAGGTTCGTTTTCAGGGCTACCTTCTGAGGATCCACATGCCCATATATCTAAGGTAAGGGCAGTGTATAAAAGTTGTGTAGGGAGGCCTGATTTGGATTTGGATGTAATAGGGCTAAGAGTCTTTCCTCTCTCACTGACGGGAGAGGCGGATGTAATAGGGCTAAGAGTCTTTCCTCTCTCACTGACGGGAGAGGCTGCTATTTGGTTCACTGAGCTCCTTTATAACTCAATTTTTATTTGGAACCAACTAAGAGACTTTTTCTTAGCACGTTATTACCCGGTCTCCAAGAAATTAAACCACAAAGACAGAGGGAACAACTTTGTGGCACTACCAAGAGAGTCAGTTAGTAGTTCTTGGGATAGATTCACCTCATTTTTGAGAAGTGTCCCCAATCACCGCATAGATGATGAGTCACTGAAGGAATACTTCTATTGGGGAGAGGATGATAATAATAAAGCGGTGTTGGATACTATAGCGGATGGTTCTTATGGGGAGTGTACTTATGCTGAGATTGCCGAAAAGTTAGAGAAAATATCCCGTAATATTAAAGCTTGGAGTAATAGGAAGTCAGATACTGGGAGAAATACCTTTGCAGTGCAATCCACTCACAACCCAGCCACAGATGAGATTCGTGAAGAGATGGCTAAGATGAGAACTGAGCTTGGGTTGGTATTAAAACATGTCACTGGGGGTGCAGAAAGGATAAATGCAGTTCACTAGTCTAAACCACGACCACCAAATGATGAATGCTATTATGAGGAGGATTCCCATGCGGTAAATGAGTAGACTGGGGTTTTCGATCGAGTGCCCAAGGCTCAAATCAGGAGAATTGGATCCAAGGTCAAGGGAACCAAGGTCGGATCTATGGTAACTATAACCATGAGGGTCATTATGTTCAAGATGGAAATTACAACCGTGACAACAACTTCAACAGGGGTAACTATGGTGCTAGAAATGATAGGAATGGACCCTATGTTCCTTCTAAAAATCGTGAAGTTACTCCTAGGGATGGTGGAGGTAGTATGGCGCGAGTTGAGGATATGTTGCAAAAAATGATGAGGAGGTTCGATGCTAGTGATGAGCACACTAAAGAGTAAAGGAGTGATTTAGCGGGTATTGGGCAGAAAGTCGATACACATGCAATATCGATTAAGCAGCTTGAGTTACGATTGGCCCAATTATCTGCGACTGTGAACACACGGAAACCGGGCACTCTTCCTAGCAACACTGTCCAAAATCTGAAAAATGATGGACATTGTATGGAAATCACTACTCGCGGTGGTAAGCAAACCATTGGCCCACCTATGCCGTCTAATGCGAAAAAGGTGACAAAAGATAATGATAAAGTTGTAGAGGTTAATAGTGAAGTAGAAGATAACACTGGAAAAGATGCTGAAGTGCCTAAAAAGGTAACTCCCATGCCTAGAACACCCCCCTTTCCTCAAAGATTAGTGAAAAAGACCAAGGATGGTAAATATCGGCGTTTTATAACAATGTTGAAGCAGCTTTCTATCAATGTCCCATTGGTAGAAGCTTTAGAACAAATGCCCGGTTATGCCAAGTTTATGAAAGATTTGGTTACAAAGAAAAGATCGGTCACTTTTGAGGATGATGATAGAATGCAGCATTGTAGTGCTATTGCTACAAGATATTTTGTAATAAAAGAAAGAAGATCCTGGTGCATTCACTATTCCTTGTACAATCGGGTTATTACATTTTGCGAAAGCATTATGTGATCTGGGGGCAAGCATAAATCTCATTCCCCTCTTGATGTACAACAACTTGGGTTTGGGTTATCCAAAGCCCACTGCGATGCGGCTACTAATGGTCGATCAAATAGTAAAAAGGCCTATAGGGATACTCCACGATGTGCTAATAAAAGTGGAGTCATTCATATTTCCGACAGATTTTGTTATTCTTGATTGTGAAGTCGATTTTGAAGTGCCCATTATTCTTGGGAGGCCATTCCTTGCTATGGGAAGAGCCTTAGTTTATATGGGAAAAGGGCAAATGAAATTTCGGTTTAACAATGAAGAAGTGACCTTCAACATTTGTAGGTCCATGAGGCATATTGGTGAGCTCCAATCGGTATCTGCTATATCCTACCAAGTTGGTGAGTCATTTGAGACACAAATAGAAAAACGTCTAGGTGTAGAAGCATTAGCGGCAGTGATAATGAATTTTGATTACGATTGAATTGAAGAGTATGAGTCATTAGTCGCGGCTCTTGATCGAGGTGATGTTCGGTTTAAATCGAAGAAGTATGAGTCAGACATGAAGAATCGCGAGTCTCCACCCGCGAAACCATCTATAAAAAAGGCTCCAAAGTTAGAACTAAAAGCTCTCCCACCTCATCTCAGGTATGAATTCTTAAGAAATGATGACACTTTGCCGGTAATCATTGCATCAGACCCGAATGAACAACAAGTTGAGAGTTTGGTGAAAGTGCTAAAAAGGTTCAAAAGAGCTATTGGGTGGACTATTGCGGACATTATATTGGGATCCCTCATGGTATTTGTTCTAATAAAATTCAACTCATGCCCGATCATAAGTCAAGTATTGAGCACCAGAGACGCTTAAATCCACCTATGCAAAAGGTCTTGAAGAAGGAAATCATTAAGTGGTTGGATGCCGGAATAATCTATCTGATCGCCGATAGTAGTTGGGTATGCCCTGTTCAGTGTGTACCTAAGAAAGGGGGAATGACTGTGGTCCCCAATGAGAAAAATGAACTTGTTCCAATGAGACCGGTTACTGGATAGAGAGTGTGTATGGATTACCATAAATTAAATGCATGGACCGAAAAAGACCATTTTCCTATGCCTTTCATGGATCAAATGTTGGATAGACTTGCAGGAAAAGGGTGGTATTGTTTTCTTGATGGATATTCGGGGTATAATCAGATTTCTATTACACCTATAGATCAAGAGAAAACCACCTTTACTTGTCCATATGGGACCTTGGCATTCAAGAGAGTGCCATTTGGGTTGTGAAATGCACCCGCCACATTTCAAAGATGTATGATGTCGATATTCTCCGACATGGTGGAAGATACTATAGAAGTTTTTATGGATGATTTTTCTGTGGTTGGTGAATCATTCGAGCGGTGTATGAACAATTTATCTGAGGTCCTTAAGAGATGTGAAGACTGCAATTTAGTACTAAATTGGGAAAAATGCCACTTCATGGTGAAAGAAGGCATTGTTTTGGGTCATCGCATTTCAGAAAAGGTCATAGAGATTGATCGAGCTAAAGTAGAGGTAATAGAAAGACTTCCCCCACCTATCTCTGTAAAAGGTATGAGAAGCTTTCTTGGGCATGCAGGTTTTTACCAGAGATTCATCAAAGATTTTTCAAAAATTGCACATCCGTTGTGCAAACTGCTGGAGAAATATTGTAAATTTTATTTTGATGAATCCTATCTTAAAGCATTCGGCGAGCTAAAAGAAAAATTGGTGTCTGCACCAATTATTATTTCTCCGGATGAGAACATTCCATTTGAGGTGATGTGCGATGCCAGTGGGGTTGCTCTTGGTGTAGTATTGGAACAAAAAAAGAACTAAATCGTTCACTCCATTTACTATGCTAGTAAAGCTCTAAATGAAGCTCAGAAGAACTACACAGTGACGGAGCAAGAACTCCTTGCAGTAATCTTTGCTTTTGAAAAATTTTGCTCCTATTTGCTAGGTACTAGATTTATAGTGCATACTGACCATTCAACATTGAGATATTTGATGGAAAAGAAGGATGCAAAACCGAGGTTGATTCGTTGGGTATTACTGCTACAAGAATTTGACTTTGAAGTGAGGGATAGAAAAGGGACCAAAAATCAAGTTGCCGATCACTTGTCTCGTCTAGAAGATGAAGTTATGAGAGAGTTAGGGGATAAGACTGATATTGATGATACTTTCCCCGATGAGCATGTATTGGCTGCCTCACAAGACTTGATTCCACGGTTCGCAGATTTCGCAAACTATCAAGCTAGTGATATTATTCCATCGGACATGTCCATTCATCAAAGAAAAAAGTTCATGTACGATGTGAAGAAATTCTTTTAGGATGAACCATACTTATATCGGAGTTGTGCCGACAAGCTTATTCAGCGTTGTGTGCCAGAATGTGAGATTTTGAGTGTTTTAGAGGCATACCATTCCTCACCCGTTGGTGGACATCATAGTGGTACCCGAACCTCTCATAAGATATTACAATGTGGTTACTATTGGCCAACTATTTATCAAGATTCTCATGAGTTTGCTAAAGCATGTAATAGATGCCAAAGAGATGTCGGCATTTCAAGAAAGCAAGAGCTCCCTCTAAACCCCATTCTTGTGATTGAGTTATTTGATGTTTAGGGTATTGACTGTATGGGTCCTTTTGTGAGTTCTCATGGAATGAAGTATATTTTAGTAGCGGTTGATTATGTATCTAAATGGGTGGAATCTATCGCCCTCGCAAACAATGAAGAGAAGAGTGTCACTGCATTCTTAAAAAAGAATATATTATCTCGTTTTAGCACCCCAAGGGCAATTATTAGTGATGGGTGCTCCCACTTTTGCAACAGATTGTTCAAAGGATTATTGGAGAAATTTGGGGTTCGCCAAAATGTGGCCACTCCTTACCATTCTCAAACTAGTGGGCAAGTTGAAGTGTCAAATAGGGAGATCAAACAGATATTGTCAAAAACAGTGAACGCTAGTAGAACGGATTGGTCAAGGAGGCTTGATGATCCTCTTTGGGCCTACCGGACAGCGTATAAAACTCCCATAGGTATGTCCCCGTACTTGTATATGGGAAATCTTGTCATCTTCCGATTGAATTAGAGCATAAAGCCATGTGGGCTATGAAAAAGTTGAAAATGGATTGGAACAAAGCTGCAGAACAACGGTTAACTAGGTTCAATGAACTCGATGAATTTCGCCTGAAAGCTTAAGAAAGCTCATCCCTCTACAAAAAAAAAGATGAAGAAGTACCATGACCTAAAAATTGAAAAACGAGAGTTTATGGTTGGGGATTTGGTGCTTTTATTTAATTCTAGGTTGCACTTGTTTCCTGGCAAGCTCAAGTAGAAATGGACTGGCCCTTACTTGGTTACCCAACTATTCCCTCATGGATCAATTGAGTTGGAGATCAAGGAGGGTTTGCATTTCAAGGTGAATGGACAACGAATAAAAATCTATTTCAGGAATGCTGAATCGGCGAATGAAGTGATCGAAGCATACCATTTTGATGAAGTTTGCGTAATCAAGTGTCTTCAGTCATGCCGCGACGTTAAATCAGGCGCTGGTTGGGAGGCAACCCAATACTTATAGTTTTAGTTCTAGTAATGGTAGCATTTTATACTAATGAGTTTTAAATTTGCGAGCACATCACCAGGAAATTCTGCAGAAAATCACTCTGCAACAGTCACTGACGAACACATTGACGGACTGTCACGCATGCGATGGACCGTCGCATGAATTTGTCGTGCCAGGTACGTCTTTTCTTTATTTTCAAAACTAGGGAACACACGACGAAACCAATGACGTACCATCATATCTGCAATGGTTCGTTATCGGGGACTCGTTGCTTTATTAATGAGCGTACCCGACCCGACCCGATTGGGGGTATTTTAAAAACTGTTAACATTTAAAAAAACCCACCCCTTCATTTCACCCATTTCCTTCCCTCTTTCTCCCATTTCCCTCCCTTTCAAACTTCCAACTTCCTACCTCTCTTCTCTATCAACTGATCGCTTCCCCAAATTCCCCGATTTCGGATATCTCCTTTCTACTGGTCATAGTCGGTTGTTGTGGTTCTGTTATCGATCACCAAGTACCTCCCTTGCTTGTTTTTCTCCTCTTCTAAGGTATGTGTCTCTGATCTTTAGTCATTTATACCGCATTTTTGTTTTTTATTCATATTAGCCTATTTGTTTTTGGTGGGTCTTCATTCTTTGATCAAATTTGTTTGACCTAGGTTGAGAATCCTCAAATTGCATTGTTAAAACTCTAGAAATATGTGCTTTAGCATTGCTAGTTTGCTAGGTATTTGGGTTAGAAACATGTAGGTTAAAACTAAGAATTCCATTTGAGTCATAGGGGATGATTGTGGCACCACAGTTCTGTCACTGAATGACAGAACAAGACCCCGATGACGGACCATCATACCCACGACAGACCGTCATAGGGTCTGTTCCAACAACCCACTGTTCGTTTTCTCTAAGAGTCCACCAATGGATACATGCGATGGACCGTCGTTCCCATGACGGTCCGTCCTACACAACCGTTCTGGTGGTCAGAGACCCTTTTCCTAAGGGTCTCCAACTTTTTTAAGTGTCCTCTAAAATACATCTATGACGGACCATCATACCTTTGACGGTCCGTCCTGCACAACCGTCGTGACGGTCAGAGACCCCTTTCCTAAGGGTCTCTATACTTTTTCTAAGTTTCCTCTGACGGACATCTACGACGGACCGTCATACACTCAACGATCCGTCATGCACAACTGTCATGACGATCAGAGACCCATCTCTTGAGGGTCTCCATACTTTTTCTAAGTGACCTCTGATGGACATCTATGACGGACCTTCGTTGCCACGACGGTCCATCCTGCACAACCGTCATGGTTGTCAGAGACCTTGTCCTAAGGGTCTCCCACTTTTTCTACATGTCTTCTGACGGACATCTATAACAGACCGTCATACTCTCGACGGTCCGTCCTGCACAATCATCGTGACGGTCAGAGACCCCTCTCTTAAGGGTCTCCATGCTTTTTTCTAGGTACCCCACGACGGACACTGACGACGGACCGTCATTGTCTCGATGGTCCATCCTGCTTAGCCATCATACTTGTCAGAGACTTTCCTTCATGGGTGTCCACATTAACATAGTTGAAGTAAGACATAACGAACCCCATGACGGTCCGTCGTACTCACGACGAGCCATCACCTGGTCCGTCGTGTTTCACTGTTACTGCATAAAAGTCTATCGTCCCAACTGCCCGACTGGTTATAGGCTCTCATGATGAGCATGACCCCGAGTACGTGCCCCTAGGCACTGCCACTCCATCACGAGCTGCACGTGTTACCAAAGCTACGCCCAAAAAGGTGGTGTCCGACGTAATCACTACCTTTCAGTTTTATAAGGAGTGCACATTGACCGGCACACCTTTTGGGTCAGCTACACATGAAGAAGAAGCGTCTGGATCCTTAGGAGTTTCGTGGTAGAAGAAAGCCTCCGGGTCCGCCGAAGTCCCTTCCCTTGCCACATCTCCACAGTCTGCCTCGTCTGATGAGGCTGACAGCCCTGATTCCACTCCAGGCTCACCGACTAGTGCTCTCACCCTGGTTGCCAACCAGCCCAACCGATGGTGTGTCGATGGGCAATATAGAGTGTATTTTGACGCCAAGTTTCTAAATGATAAAGGCGTCATGACACGGAACCTTACACTGGAGAGGCGAGTCCTTACAAAAAGTCTCCCCACCATGCCAGATATCCACAATCTCTTCACCAGACACCGGCTGGAGTGGACAACTCATTCTTTAGGTCGTTATAGTGAGGAGTTGGTCTGACAGTTTTACGCCTCTTACGTGACTACTCTCAGATCACAGATAGATAGGCGAGCTTCCCCCGCCAAACAGGCCCCACTTGAGCATGTCCGAGTACGTGGCATTCAGGTCGATATCTCCCTGTCGGCCATCCGCTGGTATCTATACGGCGAGGATGTTGATACCAACAGGCCCTCTTCATTGCCGAGTTTGACTACCGGTGGCAAATTGTAAAAGATGGAAAATTCTTGCGTGATCCATCGCTGAGAGAGACCACTAAGAGGTGGATGGCCCTGCACTTGTCTGTTGATGGAGAGGGTGCCGACTGGCTAATGGAGCCGAAGGGAGCCATCAAGAAGGCTAACTTGACCTTCACGGCTAAGTTCTTATGGTTTATTGTCCGCCACTGCCTTTCCCCCACGACCGCTGATAATATAGTCACATGGGATCGTGAAGTTCTGATGGCGGCGATGATAGCCGGGTTTGAGGTGGACTTCGCTTGGCTTCTACAGGCAGTCATGCACGAGAGGGCTTTCAAGGTCACAACTACTTACCATCTGGCACATTGATCATCTCAAGACTTCGTTAGGCACTGTTGATATCGGCCTCATCAGGGATGAGGTCAATGAGTTGGCTCCATGCTGAGGGCCCCATCCACAATTGCCTCCACTTGGTAAAAATCTAGCTGATACAGTATCACATGCTCGCACGGCTACGCAGGCTTCTTCTGAAACCAATGGCATTACCCCGGTCGAGTCTATGCCGCGTAGTAGCACTGCCCCTAGCTCCTCTCGCTCAGCCCCTTTCCCCGCTCTGGTCCCGCTTTCTAGGGTCCAGAAACTAGAGGCACAGATGGCTACACTTCTGCATCACATCCATCCTTGGATGTAGAGGTGTATTGCTGAGGCAGAAGAGTGCTTGGAGCGTAAAATAGTCAAGCACACAAAGTGGAAGATCGCTGAGGTTCATCAGCGCTTGGTCGCTTTTGAGTTGCGGGTGCTAGCCCAGCCAGCCCCTCAGGTGGATGTGTCGACCATTTAGGCTGCGGTTGAGAGTCTGCGAGTGGATATTGATATGATCCTAGAGGCTAGGGTGCCTGAGTCTGAGGCCCCTTCTACAGAGCCTACTGATGACACAGTGATAGCTTCCTTATTCGCCACTTCTAAGATTCCACCACTTCCCCTCGAGAGAATGCCAAGAGGCGCAAAGGTCGAGAGAAGGATAAGGCTAGGTCACGAAAGAAGGAGCGTCGTGAGATGAAGGCTGCAAGGAGAGCCTCGCTTGATGATGAGGAGGCGCGTTAGATCAGGGGTGTAGAGTCAGCTGCTGGGGCATCTAGCTCTAGAGATGTGGAGACCGCGAGAGTCACTACTCATAGTGCTGTTGCTGATGAGAACACTACTGAGGGTGTCCAGACTACATAGGTAGTGGGTTCGGGGAACCGGACCCACCAGCTTGCTGATCGTCGGCGCTTTGCGCCCCAAGTTTACTTCACCTACCACTCTCGTACTTCATTTTTTTATGCATTGGGAACAATTGCGTATCTATTTGTTGGGGGGTGGGGTAAATGGAAAGTGAGTGCTAGGGTGAAGTCTGAGTAGCCCAATTCACCATCCTCTTTTGGAGTTTTCTTGCCTGTGTTCTTTTTCCCTAAAAGACTGATTGTTTTTATTGTTGAACCGGCATGTCTATATCTTTTGTACATAGTATAACTCGGAAGTATGATGGCTAAAAAAAATGATATCCTGATGTAATGAAAATGATGCATGGCTAGGCACAATAATTGATAAGTGTGTGGCGCTAAGCATGGCATAGAGATACACCACTGTATGACCCTAAGTCTAAGACTCGAACTAGGTGTCTGATAATCTGGTAGAGTAACGATATGTCAAGTGAGTGTGAGAAAAATTTGAATAGTCTACTATTTGTACTGAGCTAGAACTTGCCTGGTTAGTCCTGCTAGAAGTAAGCTGTAATAGAAAATTAGGAAAGGATCATAGGCCCTTGTTCAATATAGCCAATTTTTAGCCGAAAAAAACCCGAATGAAATTAATACCTCTTTGATCCAAATGATTTGAGATTAATATAGACCTTTCTTTTTCACCCTAACTGATATTTTCTGGGAATAATGTGTTGGCCCTTGTCCCTCCTTGGACATGTGCACCTCAGCTTATGCCAAAAGCATAAGTTGAGGGTGGCTAATGCAGTAAACAACCTTTTTGTGGCCCTGACCCAATTTAGGGTATTGTGTACTTTGACTCATGGCAAATCCATGAGTTGAGGGTGGCTATTATGAGGAATGCTNAAATAGCAAGATGAAAGTATATGAGAAATTGGTGAAATAAAAAGATAAAAACTGGTATGTTTAGCCGATATGTCAAGAAGGGCAAAAATTCACTAACGTATACCTAAATATACCCTACCTGACCCTGAGCCTATGTTACAAGCTAAGAAAGTCCTATCGTGATCCTAAGAGTTGTATGGCGAACTTAAAGCAGTGAAAATAAGGGCAAGCTTATGGCAATATGTATGAATGAGTTGTGAATTTGTTCTGAGAGTTAGTGTTGAAAAGTGATCCTTATACTCAAACTTAAATCATTGTGTCAAAAATGAGGATTGTTTTGAAGTGTTTGAAGTGAGGCCACTAACCTCGGTGAGAAATTGAAGAGGATAGGTGTCAGTGCCAGGTGAGTCTATGTCATGGTCTGATTCCACATAATTCAAGCCTAATAGTGATAACATGCATAAACATAATGAGATTGATCGGCATAAATAGCCAAATGATTGCGAAAGCTAAAATATGGATACAATTGTACAAAGATTTTGTAGTGAGTCATAAAGCGTCGCTTGAGGACAAACAACGAATTTAAGTTGAGGTTATTTATATTCCATGGTTTCAAGGTATTTTTAATGCTTTTTCCTTAAGTTTAATATGTGTCCAAAAGCCTTTTTGTATTGATTTTTATGTAAGTTTCTCCTTATTTCCAACAAAACTGTCCAAAGATGAACGCGTAAGTTTTTGAGCGAAGAAATGCAGAAGAGACCACCTACGGATCTTATGACGGTCCATCGAGCCTGTGACGATCCGTAGGTAGCATCGTTCTGTAGCTGCTAAAGGAAGATGGGGAAGTATGACTTAGTGTGGGATTACAGAAGTCCACGACGGACCATCATAGCCACGACGGTCTGTCCTGCTGGTTCGTCGCAATGATTAGAGAGTAGTCCCAGTACCCAAATTCCAAGAAGTTTAAGTATTATGGTATGGAGACCCTCGACGGACCGTTGTGCTTGGAACGGTCCGTCACACCTGCCGTTGAGGGTAATTAAGATAGCAGTAGAAGAATTTGTGAAGTATGGGACGATGGAGGCCATGATGGCCCGTCTTGGCCATGACGGCCCGTCGTGACCACGACGGTCAATCACGAGCTTCGTCGACCCAACCACATTTTCAGTAATTAGAATCCTTCTTTTATTAGGTTTTGTTTTTATTATAAATAGTTCGAAAAACCTCATTTTGGGGTTAGACTCTTTGTTAGTAGACTCTTTGATATTAGACTTTTTGATTGTTACAGTTTTTCTGGAATTTATTGTTGGTGATTTTGTTGATTAATCAAGTGAATTTCTAGATTTTATTCATTCTCATTAAAGTAAGTGCATGAATTTTTATATTAAATATATGGATATTGTGATTATGACTACGAGTAACTAAACTCCATAACTAGGGTTGTGGGAACCATTGGTGAATAATGAGGTAAAATCTTACTAAAATAACAATTCCAGATTAGTGTCTGGCATGTATTGATAATTCTTTCATTTAGAAATCTTTTTAACTGATGGCCAACGTTAGAACTCGCCTTAATGCTACTTTACGGACCAAGGAGGTAGATAATAGGAAAAGAATTATGAACATAGATTTAGTATATACTATCTAATAGGCTAGTGTCGATTGGTACGAGGTAATAACTTAGTCAAAATATCGAATACAATCCTTTATATGAGGTAAGGGTAAGGGTTTGTATAGCAACACACGTAAGCGGACCAAGGTGCGGAGTGAAATTTTCTAGATTCTGGACCAAGGATTTAGAAATACATAACTTATCACCTTGCATGCAAGATACTAGGAAAGATCTGTTATAGTTAGAATTATCTAGTTATGAACCTGTGGGGAACACTTAAACCCTAGTTTCTTGTATTAATTTATTAAACTCCAAGATTTGAATCTGTTAGTTGTTTACTTTACTTTAGTTAGTTATTTTCATTAATTTAGAAATAACCCCCCTTTCTTTGTCTTTTGTTTTCTAAGGAAATAATTGACTAAATAATAGTAATAATAGATTAAAGTTAAGTCTGAACTATTTTCCTCATGGGAACGATCCCAACCTCATCAGTTGGGTTCTTTACTTGATACGACCTCTTTACTTCTTATTTGAGAAGTAAGTTTGAGCGTATCAGTGGGAAAAAAATGAGATTGGTTGGTTGTTTTATTGATTTCAGTTATAGGTAATTTCAGAATAGGCCTACAATTAGAGAAAACTTAGTGTCCGCTTTTTTGTAAATTTCTTGTTAAGGCTTGCTTTGGAACTCTTCTCATTAGCGTCGGTCACCTTTTTAATTGGGTCGTGACACTTAGATTGCCTTTCCATTGACTACAATAACCCAAAATAAGGTTAAGTTCTTAGGGTATGTTCTTATGCAAAATGAAAAAGTTATTTCTTATGATTCAAGGCAACAAAATATTCATGAAAAGAACTATCCTACCCATGATTTGGAATTAGTGGCTGTTCTTTTTGCACTAAAGATTTGGAGAGTTTTTATGAATATTGAATATACAATCATTTTTTATCCATTATTCAAAATTTTAGGTTGTGAAAAACATAAAAAAAATGATTTTTCACGATCGTACTCAACCACATACACAATCAAATAAAGTCGAATGGACATGCAATACAAAGTGCAAATTAATAGGAGAAGCAGACGATGTCAAGGCAAGAATATTTATATAAGAATACAAGAAAAGAAAAAACACAATAATATTTTTAAAATGTTTACTATGAAAGTGAAAGTGACTTTGTATTCTTTCAAAGATAAATTGAAGTTGACTAAAGATGGCACACACAATTTTATTTATCGTACATGTCAATATCACTTGCAAGCAGCCAAGACAATTTTGAGATATATATTCAAAGTAGAAACTTTGATGACATATTTTATTCAAAGACTAATGATAGTAGTCTTGTTGTATTTATTGATAGTGATTGGGCTGGTGATATGATGCAAAGAAAAAAGCACTTATGGCTATACATTTTATTTGGGATATGGTGTGTTTTCTTGGTCTTCAAAAAGCAACAAGTTGTTGCTTTGTCAGCTACTACACCAGAGAACATGACTGCAACAAGTAGTGCTCTATACAATCAGTATGGTTGAGAAGGATTCTTGGACTAGTTCAACACAAGGATGATAATACAACAAAAATATTTTGTGATAGTGGTTCTGCAATTTCATTAACAAAGAATCCAGTTTTTCATGGTCATAGTAAACACATTGTGTCACGAACTGGATCTACACCCCAACCGAGACATGGTTCTTAGAACCACGAATGGCCCCAAGATAACCATTGACTTAAAATATGAAAGTATATGTATCATAAGAATCTAATGCGGAAGCTGAAACATATACTTAATAAGTCATAATAAGGATATCAACAAATCCCCGATGACTGAACAACTAATGTCTTAAATAAGACTCTAACATTTAGCCTAAGAAATAAGTCTACCGGGACATGGGCCCCATTAAACTCAAAAGTAAAACAAATAAAGTTGTAAACTTTTACTAACAACTAATTAGGAAGTCTCCAAATGAGAAGGACTTACTAACTGTTGGCTGGAACTGCTGCAACCTCACAAGCCACAAGTCTGAGTAAGGGCACTAGAATCTACATAATCAAAGGAAGAAACTTAGAGAAAAGTATGTGTCAATAGGTGAAATGTACCGAGTGAGTAAAAGGAAACTAGCATAATCATAAAATTTCATAACAAGGATAGTAAAATAAGGTTCCTAAAGCATATATATAGTGAAAGAACTAAAGAGAAAATAGTTGCCGTTTATGTCTAAAAACCATTTAAATCTTCCTTTAGATAAAAAAAAGTAGAGATGAGTCTGTTTTAATAGTCTTTAATTATCATAGTTGTAAATAGCATACACAAAGGGAATCAAATAGAGTTAAGAGCACGTAGTAAGAAAAATGCATAAACTGAGGAGTTTCTTGTAACCGACATACACCATATGAGCTCTGTTATAAAATGAGATATTTTTAGTTTTTTTTTGTTTAGTGGTTCTTTTTAACTATTATGTTTAGTATGTAAAGGAAAGGTAGTCGTTGATTTGTGGAATATGTTTTGTAAGAAAGTCAATAGCGGTTGGATATGTATGGTCCTCTACTTAATTTGGAAAAGCCTATGTAGATATATGTGTGTATGTCTTTTGAAATCTTAATATGAATGAAAATCCTAATATTTTTCTCCAAAATTTTCAAATCCTAACAGTGGTATCAGAGCCCTTCTTCTTGAGAGATTTGTGAAGGCAAGAAAGCTAAGGTTTTTTCTCCAGTTCTTCTAAGGTGAGAGCTAAGCAGCAGTAACATGGCATCCACCAGATCTTAGGTGCAGACCGTCCTATGTTTACATGAGAAAATTATGACATATGGATGATAAAGATGAAGGCTTATTTAAAAATCTTAGTGTATGTGAAACAATTGAAAGTGAAGATGATCCTCTTCCACTTCGACCAAATCCAATAGTTGCACAAATGAAGATTTATGAAGATGAGAAGTCAAAGAAACCCAAGGCTCTCATATGTCATTATTCATCTCTTTTAGATGTGATTTTTACAAGAATTATGGCTTGTTCAACACCTGAAAAAGTACGGGAGAAACTTAAAAAAAGAGTTCGATGGAAGTTACAGAGGGGAGACTATCAAACTCTTAACTCTCAATTGAGAACTTGAGAAGTTAAGGATGAAAGAAGGAGATACTGTTAAAGAGTATTTTGCCAAACTTGTCGAGATTGTTAACAAAATAAGGTTGTTTGTGAAATCTTTCAAGATTCAAAGATGGTGGGAATATGAAGATAAACTTACCGCAAGGTTTGAGTCAAAGATTTCATCAATAGAAGAATCTTGTGATTTGAATACTTTATCTATTGTAGAACTGATCAGTAAGTCACAAGCCCAAGAACAAAGATATAATATAAGAGATGAAGAAGAAGAGGCATTTTAGGCAGAACATAAAGGCAAACAACCTATGAAGGACAATAGAACGATGAAAGGAGATAAAGTATCAAAGAAAAACCCATGGAAGGAATCCTCAAATAAAGGAAAGTTTCCACCTTGAGGCCACTGTAAAAGAACCAATCATCAAGAAAAATACCGTTGGTTCAAAGGAAATCCATCGATTCAGTGTAGATTATGTAGAAAGATGGGTCATATTGATAAAAATTGCAGGGTCAGGCAGAATCAACCACAACAAAACCATGTTAAATAGGCAAATTTTGTTGAGAAGTCCGGAAATGAAGAACTAATCTTGTTTATGGATTCTCATGTATAAAACACAACTAAAAAATCCTTATGGTTCTTTGATAGTGGATGTACGAGTCATATGTCACAAAATGAGCTCTTGTTGCACACACTTGACAAGTCATTCAAAGATAAAGTTAGGATGGGGAATGGTGAAATGGTTGATGCTCATGGAAAGGATTCAGTTTCCTTTTAGACTACACAAGGGACAAAGTTAATACATGATGTGTTGTATGTTCGTTTTTAAAGTATAAGATGTCTAATGGTTATTCCTTATGTTTTAAGGACAAACATTGTTTGATTTTTAACTCTAAAGATGGTTTGATTGTTATAGTAGAAATAGTGGATAAAACTTTTCTTTTAGAGGGGAGGTTTGATAGTGTAAATTTTGCAAGTAAGGATGAGTCATGGTCGTGGCACAAAAGATATGGTCATTTTAACTATGCTAGTTTGATGTCTATGTATGAAAAGGTCTTGACTAAGGATTTAACTGAGATTTCACTGTGTAAAGAAGTTTGTGAGTCATATCAGATGGGTAAGGTACATATGAAATCATTTCCTAATAGTGCTACCTGGAGGAAAAACTGAAAAACATGAACTTGAACTAGTTCACACTGATGTGTGTGGACCGATGCATACATCATCTTTGGGACACAATAAATATTTTGTGCTCTTTATTGATGACTTAAAAAGGATGTCTTGGATGTATTTTCAGAGTAACAAGTCTCAAGTATTATCATTTTTCAAGAAATTTAGAGCTTTTGCGGAAAGACAATGTGGTTGTACGCTAAAGGCTATTAGGTTGGACAATGGTGGCAAAGACACTTCAAATGAGTTCAAAACGTATTTGTAAGATATGGGGATTGATCACAAGTTTTCAGCTATCCAATTACTCGAACAAAATGGAGTCTCTGAAAAGAAGAAAAGAACAACAATTGAAATGGCAAGATGTTTGTTGCTCGAAAAGAAACTGCCACAAAGCTTTTTGGTAGAAGCTATTCATACTTTAGTGTATTTGTTAAATAGGCCGCCAACAAAAGCTGTGGATGAAAAGACTCATATTGAGGCATGGAATGGAATACAACCATCTGCCAAACATCTAAAAGTTTTTGGTTCGATATGTTATTCTCATGTTCCTCTTGTCAAAAGAAGCAAACTTGAACCAAAAGGTGAATTTGGGATCTTTATTGGTTATTCATCACAAGCCAATGGTTATAGAGATTTCAACTTTCAAACAAAAAGTATTTCAATCCAAAGAGATTTAGTCGTGGATGAGCTTGCTTATTGGAATTGGGATAAGAAGAAAATTGAGAAAGATAATGAAGTTTTTCAGAACTTGAGTCCGCTTCCTGAAATCCATTCATTTGGGTCTGAAACTTTGGAAGAAGACGATGAATCAGACGGGGAATCCTCACTTGATTTGCTAATTGTTAAGAGAGGGTCCCTTTTT
Source organism: Solanum pennellii (assembly GCF_001406875.1). Classification (NCBI taxonomy): domain Eukaryota; kingdom Viridiplantae; phylum Streptophyta; class Magnoliopsida; order Solanales; family Solanaceae; genus Solanum; species Solanum pennellii. The sequence continues at coordinate 12,433,079 of NC_028647.1, forward strand.
GAGATAGATGAAAGATTTAATGTTGCAATCTCAGAACCAAATAGCTATCAAGAAGTATCAAGACATGAAGTTTGGATTGAAGCCATGAAGGAGGAGTTGATATGATAGAAAAGAATTATACTTGGAAGTTGGTTGATAAATCCAAAAATAGAAATATGATTGGGGTGAAGTGGATTTATATAACCAAACATAATCCAGATAGCTCATTTTATAAATACAAAGCAAGCGTTTTTGTGAAAGGTTACGCGCAAGTTGCAGGTTTGGATTATGGAGACACGTTTGCACCTATTGCACGAGATGGTACAATATGGATGCTATTTTCTTTGGCAATTCAATCAAATTGGAAGTTGTATCATTTGGATGTGAATCGACATTCTTAAATGGATTGTTCGGGAGGAGATCTATGTTGATCAACCAGAAGGCTTTCAAGTTGCAAGAATGGAGGATAAAGTCTACGACTTCATAAAGCATTATATGGATTAAAGCAGGCTCCTCGAGCATGATACAATAAGATTGATGATCATCTTTATGTGCGAAGAAGGCTAAAGAAGGAGATTTATTTTTGGTGTCACTCTTTGTTGATGATCTTCTGGTAATAGGAAGCAATGAAGCTATGGTGAATCAGTTCATGTATGAAATGGAGCCCAAGTTTGAAATGTCAAATTTAGGTGAAATGAGTTACTTTCTGGGAATAAAGATTCATCAAGATACTGATGGAATCTTCATTTCTTAGAGAAAATATGCATGTGATATTCTTAAAAGGTTCAAGATGGAGAGGTGCAAGCCTCGACCGACCCCACTAGTACACAATGAAAAGATTTTTGAAGTTTGGAGGAGGTGATAGGGGTGATCCCACAATTTATAGAAGTCTGATTGATAGTTTGTTGTATTTGACAACAACAAGACCCGATCTCATGTTTGCAACAAGTCTACTATCGAGGTTTATGCAAGCTCTAAGTCAAGTTCATCTTCTTGTTGATAAAAAAATGTTGAGATATATCAAAGGAACTGTTGATTATGGTATTTGGTTAAAAAGCGAAGAGCAAGGTCAACTGATGGGTTATTCAGATAGTGATTGGGCAGGAAGCGTTGATGATATTCAAAACATTTCTCGAAATGCTTTTACACTTGGTTCAGGTATGTTCTAATGAAACTCAAAGAAGCAAAAGGTGGTAGCTCAATATTCTGTAGAAGCCGCTGGTGGTGCAACTAATCAGGTTCTATGGTTAAGAAAGATTCTACGTGATCTGGAGCAAAATGACATTGAAGCTATTGTCTTTAAGGTTGACAACAATTCATCAATATCTATGGCCAAAAATCCAGTGCAACATGGTCGTAGCAAGCATATAAATGTGTAGTTTCACGCTATCAGGTAAGCAGAGAAGGATGGTGAAGTTCAACTTGTTCATTGTAGCTCAGATCAGCATATTGTACACATCTCGACCAATGCTCATCCTAAGGGGAAATTTGAAGTTCTAAGGGCTATGTTGGGAGTGTCCATGAAAAATCTCAAGGAGGAGTGTTAGAAAATGAGATATATCTAGATGTTTTTTTGGTTAATGGTTCTTTTTAATCATTATGTTTAGTATGTAAATGAAATTCATATCATATATGAGACTAAACTTGAAAGTCATATCAAAAGTAACCTATTTAAGTTGAAATTCATATCATACTAGTATTCATGCTTAAAAATCCTAATGTTTCAAGGAACTATGGAAATCCTGCTAAATCAGTACAATAACGTTTTAAAAATCAAAGTGAAATAATGAATACATGAACTACTGAAGAATATCATAAGTTCATGAAAAGCCCTAGCTTTGCTTCTAACAATTGTGAAGAATTTCTTGAAAATAAAAATACTTCAGCCATGACAGTGAAGGGATACTCTCCTTGACGCCTTTCATACCTGAGATTTGATATTTGAGAAAAAAACATGCTTGAAAGACTTGAAACCCTAGATTTTGTCTTGCTTACGACAATTTTTCAATTTGAAGGAGTTAAGAGTGTAGCTACTAAGTCTTAAGTGTGAAAAACCTTTTTAATATGCATAATTACATGGCTTAGTCTTAGAAAAAATAGGAAAAGAGAAACCCCAATTAAAAACATTCCAAAACATTTCCATGCGGACATCTACAATATGTGGTTTAATCTACAAACCGTATATTACATCCGTGGAAGTCATACCCAAAAACATTATCCTACCTGCCCTAAATACGGCCCGTAGATGATTCCACAGCCTGTAGATGGGTCCCTAGCTATAGGAATTAAACTAAAAAATGACTTTAAGAGTTTTTTCCATGGATGAACAGTACAAGCCGTGCTTTGATATATGACCTGTAGATTAGATCCATAGAAATTGATTTTGAAAACTCTATTTTGATAGTCTCCGGTAAAATAATCATAAGGTTTACACTCTAATTAGGCAAACTTGGTGGTATTGAAAAGAAAGACTCCTAGGCCTTTAATTTGATTGGTAATGGCATAATTCATTATATTTTGAGAGATATGATCGATAGAAGTTGACCCTTACATGAAGTTATGCAAAAACTTTAGTCGATATGAAGGTTTTGAACTAGACTAAGTGTTGAAGGTCTTTTCTGACCCTAAATCACTTCATATACACTTCTTACACATAGGAAATGAACCGTAACACATAAACATAAGTAAGACATCAACCAATTCAAGTTTATATACTTACGATGGGAGTTAATATACTTATGATGGGAGATTCAAATTCTAAGTATAGAGTTGCGAGGTTTTACATATAGACATCAAATGACACTTCCTCGTGATTTGGTTAAAAAAAAAGATTGAATATTTCAAGACTGAAGAATAAGTTACTAACCTTTTCACGAAGTCAATAAAATTGGAGCTTTTTATAAAGTAGAAGAAGATGTTAGGCATGGTAACATATGAAGATCTTTGCTTCAGGAAGGCTATGTATGGGATAAACCAAGAGTAGGAATCCTAAGTAGTTTATTATATTTTATTGTTTCTATTTATTTACGTCTAGTAAAGATCTGTATTTTGTAGTTCATAGAGGAATATGTTTTCTAGTCCTAGTAAAATTTGGTTTGTTATATTATAAATAGGGTTGCCTTACTACTTATTTTCATATTGTATGATACAAGAGTTTTTTGAGTTGTTAAAAAAGCTTCCTACTTCTCATTTCTTATAATAAAGATCTTCTATAAAAGCGTTGTTGGGTCTTTCACTTGTGCATATATTATTTCTTTGGGTAATTTTACTTTCCTTTAGTCATACATGCAAGTGCAATGAACGTGGAACTTTTTAATGTGGAAGTAAAGGAATTAAAAAATAGATAGTTAGAAGATGATCGAAACCCTTTGTCCAACCAAAAGAGAATCTAGGAGAGAAAATGAATCTATTAATTTAAGTTCAAAAATATTTCCACCTTTTTGAGAGAATACATGTTGTGAAAGCTTCATGTGACGACAAGAGAGATAATTTGTCTAGTGGATTGAGTCCAAAAAATTACTAATTCATTCATAGAGGGATTTTCAAATATGGTTGCTATTACCTTTTTCTTCTTCAAATTACTTCTATAGTCGTCATATGAGGAGTGATTGTCTAGGGTTTCTTCATTCATGATTTTGAATCAAACATCTCTAGATAAGGAATGAGATTCAATATTTACACATGCACGTGCATGACTGGACATCTTTATCGATTCAAATTGCAGTTGCCATTCCTATTTGTTGTTTACCAGATACTAACAATGTTGTGCTTTGCTAATTGTATATGTTTTATTTTGTATTTGAATGATATTAATCTTGACTAACAAATTTTCTTATGCAACAAAAATTGAATTCTGTGTTTTTTATTGTTAACGAAATCTCGCTACCCTGGCCCCTCTCTCTGATAATCAAAATAACCCTTTACACTTTTCTCTTTTGTGGATTTGAACTCTGTGTAAATTATATACACTAAAAAATGTATATATTGTTCAGACTAATAATCTAGTATAATCCGTGATGACATTTTAGTTAACATTTGTAATGGATTACTATTAATGCTTACCATAATGACATACAAGTGACCTACTTATGTAATTTTCTAACATTCTTTTCTTATTTATATTTTTAATACGTGAAAACTTGAACTCTTTTAGATATGCAACATATAAGGTTTCGGTGTTTGAGTTAGCACCCCTCATCACCTCTATACCCTAAAAACTTCAATCATGTGAAGAGATTCATTAATTTATTATATTAAAAAAAATCTCATATTATTTCTATACCATGATTTTTCATGAAATAAGTTCAACAGAAAATCCATTTACAAATTTAAACAATCGACAATGTTAAATCTATCATGCCCCGAGTCTACACCGGGACGTGGCTGGGAACCGAATGCCATTGCTGGGCTCGAGGAAAACCCTTGTTAGTCTTGAGTGAACCCTTGTCCTGGCTTACTTAACTCAACAGGAGATTCTAACATTATTACAAAGATCAAATGGACTTACTCAAATAACTAAATAATGTAACTTGGAATGTTTAAGGAAATATCATTGAACTTGGCCAAAAAAGGCAACCCAAGTTTTTAACATAGAATAATATTATAACGACAAATAAACTACTAACTTTCTATGAAGCCTCTAAACAACTGAGATAGATGTTGGGACAATCCCTACAACATCCTATGAACTAGACTAAAAAGCAAATAAAAAGGTCCTCCGGAAGGAAAAGGAGGCTCACCAACAGACTCTGAGTGCTCAAGCTGGATCAACGAGGCGCTGGATGCTGATCCTGGTTACCTGCCTCTGCATCATAATAAAATGCAGGTCAACTGGCATCTGTACATTGAATGTATGAGTATGCGAGTTGGAATGATAACAAACATAGGCTCGAAAGAGATTATGAAAGAAACCCTTAGCTTGACTCTTCTCAATTCATGGATACTCCAACTCAATAAATACATATATATATACATATACACACACACACACATAAAGCTTATAAAGAACCTGAAAACAATCTTAGTTAGTTAAAGATAAAAGATAACAAACTTAATTTACTCCTTTAAAATTAATATAACTTATGTGGGAGATTCTCTAACCAGAAAACATCATTATGATCCTAAGTTATGGAAAAAGTCTAACGGTGCAAAAACCGAACCGAAAAAATGTTATTGGGTTATTGGGTTTTTAATGAATTTATAAAAAAATTATTGGTTATTGGTTCGGTAGCGATTTTTATTATCGGGTTATTGGGTAAATCTATAATCCAATAAAATTGTAATAACTTAAATTTTACCCTTCCTAGTTATTAAACATTTATTTAATATATAATTAGAAATTATAACTATATCAAATTACTAGTACTCTGTCAACTTCACACTAGACCGCTTTACTAGTTTTCACCGTTTACTTAAAAACTAAAGATTAAAGTAAGGGGTTCACAATTATAGCTTTTTTATTTTAGTTTTAGTTTTAGTTCTAGTATTGTTGGACTATTTTATTTTAGTTTTAGTTTGTAATTATTGGTTGTAGCATTCGCAAATTTGTAAAGGTCCATAGTTTGACTAACATAAAAAATTCCATATTATGTTTTGGTGGTAACGTGTAATTATAGCCTTCGCACTATATTTTCTCTTATTGATGCAATTTCTCATTATATTTCTTGTTTCACTATATCAAAGTATTTAGAGAAGTGAGAAAACATATGATATTTTACAGATATTTTCTTATTGGGTTACTGAAAACAAAATCGATAAGGATAAAAAAATGATAAAGCGAATGAATAAAGAATATCTTATTGATTTTTTTGGGTTAGCATATTTAAAATTGAAAATCGATAAACTGAACCGACAATACATACAACCAAATCGAATCGACCGATGCATACCCATTGGTACAACGTATTACCTCACGCTGTCGAGGATCATCCTATAACTTGCCATCGGTATAGGACCTTACTTAACTTAGTGGATCTACTAGCTTAACTTAAGTGATAATCTAAAAAGTATGATCCTTTAATGCCCATGATGGCTACATGGTTTATGGAGACTTGAGTTAATATGAACTCGCATCACCATATCCGTGCTCAATACAACTCCCAAAAATATATTATCTCATATGTTTTACAAACAACTTCTTTTTTTGGGTTGGGATAATTAGTCAACACTTAACTTAAAAACTCTCTTGAAATCGATGCTCCCTTTTCTTGCTCAAAACTCTTTCAGAAATCTCAGTTTCCTCTTATCTTAAATAGGAAAACATTTATAAATTCCTTGGGAATACTAGTTCCCGATAGATTTTGAGAAATGAACTCCAATCTTTACTCTTAACTTAACTTCAAGCTTGTAGTCTTAAAAACAAAGTTAAAACATTTGTAAAAGACCTTGAAAACTTTGATGAACTTCACTTGACTTGACTCTTGACTTTGATCTTAACTCTTACTTGAATTGAATTTTAATTGATCCTTTAACTGAATTATGGTTTTAAGGATAATGATTTGTATTTAGAAAGACCTCATGATGTTTAGGAATGATTATGGATAGCTAAATTTGAGAGAAGTTACGAAATCACCATCTTGGAACAAGTCCGCAACGAGGAGATGGTCCTAAATAATTATTTACGAAATTAAATTTTGAGACATTGGGGTCCGCGTCCTCTCTGCGATGCGGAGATGATTTTTCTTCACTGGGGGAACAAGTCCACGGCGCGGACTTGTTTCAGTGATCTTACTCGACTTTTCCTTCTTCCTTTTTGAGCCCCTATCCATCTAAATTCGATTATCTTCCTCTAATTCATTTTAAATCTTGATGCCCAACATGTATACTCAAGAAGCTAACTCAAAGCGACCTTAAAACTCAAATTAAGGATCTCATAAACTTCTTAAATTATCCTAATTCAATAAAAACATGTGAATTCAAGAATACATGTCAAGAACATCAATTTTGTAACTCTTTTAGGACAAGTTTCACTGAATTAAACATATTTGGCACGTGGGTGAACGAACCCAATGCTATGAGAATCTCACATACCTCATGGAATCAAATCCTCGAAGAAATCCGCTATCAAATTCTTTTTAAATGATGAATCTTTTTTTTCCTCTTCTCTTTTCTATTGTATTCTTTCTCCAAAAAACCCTAGCTGTATTTTTCAAAAGCGTAAACTGAACCCAGTCAATTTAGCCACTAAAAATATTACAAAAAATGAATCAATTAAGTTTGATAAGGAAAGAACAAACTACCCTTTAAAATTCCGGATTGGATTTTCCTTATTACAACAACCCAACTTCCAAAGGGCATAACTCACTCATCCGAACTCGGAATCGTGCAAACTCGGCGGCATGGAAAAGATTGACCCAATGGATTTCCAACCATATTTGGAAGAATAACTAACACATTCTGATCTAGAAGTTATGATCATTTGAAGTTGACCAAAAACTCATTTTTTCTAACATAACTAAAATTTTAGATTTTTTATTGTTTCCAAAAATGACTATTTCCTAATTTAAGCTTCTTCCTAGTCATTTAAATTTATGAGATGTTACAAACTCCATAAATCATTCCAAAAACACCAAATCTGTAAATAATCTAAAGTAAAAAATAACTCATAATTGAATAAAAAAGCATGTCAAGAAAAATACAAACTAGAAATTGTTTCAATCAACCATTGATACATCCTCACATACTGAATCGATTCTTAATGATCGGAAGTAATAAATCTTTAAAATCCTCATCCCTTCGCCTCTCTATCAATTGATAAGCATCCAAATTCCCCATAAATCTATTTTTTAAAAGTTATGCGAGTTTAGATCAACTTAAAAGACACATTTATGTGTTATGCCTTTACCTGATTAGGTTGAACTTTAAATGAGATGTAAACTTTTGTATAACAAAATCTCAATACCATCAATATGAATTCTAAGTTTACATTTATAATTGGATTTTTTTAAATTATACATTTATTGGTGAGTGAACTTTAATTGCTATCTCAAAATGTAGAGTTTTGGTCAGCCAAAATTGTCAAAGTAATCTACATAACCTTCAAATATAATCCTAACCATCTTTAATTCCTAATTTTAAATCAAACAAATTTATTCATTTGGTTTTGTCATGGTTTTGTAGTCACTATTGATTATAGGTCCGTTATATTATTTTGATAAAAAGGTTCTCCACTACTAGGGGACTAAATATGCTTTGAATTATATTAAAAAGATAAAAACAAACCTACTCACACATATAAGGGACTAGTTTTGCTAAAAACTTTCAAAAACTGACCATCCATGCAATTGTTTCAAATATAAAACCCTAAATGAACCTAATAGCAACAATCATTTGGTTTGTGTCTACTACACAACTACCATGGAAAAAATGAAAATCCCTTTCTTTCCCCTTGGAATCAGCACAGAGATATCTCAAAGATTCCTTGTCATTTCACTATTCCAATTCACTGCAGTTTCAAAAGTCATTATAGATACTTGGATTTCCATGTAAGAAAAACAGTGGGAGGATCTTGTAGGGGGGTAAAAGTCTCTTTATATTTGGAAAATAGTGTTTCTAAAATGCTCATACTCGAAAAAGGATTCAAAGATCTCATAGCTTGGGAGCTCATGTCCTCTACCCTCTTCTGATTCACACTTTAAAGGTCAGTTATAATATTTTCTTTTGAAGTGAGCGAAGGATAACTTGTCCACATTTATGGTTTTCATGATTGCAATTGTTTTGTAGATTATAAGGCCGAATAATTGTGTTATGTGCAATAGATAATCATACAAGATTTGATCTTTTGACATTCATCATTTCGAAAAGGTCAAATTCATATATACCTTTGGTTTGCCTCAATCCTTTTGGTAGATATGGCTTGAAACTGAAAATGATATTTGATTGGTCAGAGCTTCACACGCTCTTTTACATATAAAACTTAGGCATAAAAGCTTGATGTCAGACTACCTTAATTTTTGAATTGTTTGCGATTCGTGACACTGTGTGGCCAATGGCCATTAATGATATCTTTAAGGGTAACTTTCCTAGGGTTCCATGACTAATCCTAGTTGAAGATGAGGATGATAGTACTCTTTAAAAATGGGGTTGAATCAAGTCAATCTATTTTTAAAAAAATTAGTATTCCTTATAGTAAGATAACCAATTTTGGTTCAATTAGATCAATCTATGAAAATTTTATTCATCAACCTCAACCGAGCCATTGGCCTTAACAATATGCTAGACATTCATATCTCTCTATATCGCTTCAACCGGAAAAAAATCACCGAATACAAATATTAGTGGTACGTTATGGTATTATATTAGAAATATAACTTCTATTACTTGATACAAATTCTTAAAATGTTTCTTTCCATGCTATTAAATTGCATATTCCCTTGACATTATAAGAAGAAGCATGGTTAACTAACACTAATTGGAGAATATCATGTCATGTTGATTCATTGTGATTTAAGTGCAGGAAACTCCAAGCCCTAGCAACAAGATAAACCTTATTGAAACTCAAGATTATTCAATTGTAATTGTATCACAAGGAAATCAACGACTTATGAAGGTTACTAAAGGAGGACGATCAACTTATGTAATCACCAATGGGTAATACAGAGATATTCAGGAATCAACATGAAATGAGTCATCCCCTGATCCAAAATCGAGTACTTCCATGGTGATTCCCATATAAACCAACTCCCATTCTTTTTCTGGTAATGTTGGATTCCTTAGAGGTGGTATTGCAATGATGCAAGTTAAAGAGAAACAAATAAAACTTTCAAAATGTGAATCTAATAAGAAGAAACCTACATGAAATTTGAAAGTTTGATTGGTTTCTCCTTAACCTACATCACTGCAATACTACCTGCGAGGATCGAAATTAGCAAATAATGAATGAATGTTGATTTATACTTGATTTATCGTGGAAGAACTCTATTTTGGATCTGGGGATGACTCCTTTCATGACGATTCTTGAACATCTCCATATTACCAATTGGTGGTACATAAGTTGATGGTCGTCTTTCATAGGACGTTGATTTATTTGTGGTATAGTTATACTTGAAATATCTTGAGTTTTAGTAAGATTTATATTTTTTCTAGGGTGCGGTGTTTCCTTCAAGTAAATCACAATGAACTAACAAGACATGATATTAATTAACAACACTTGCTATACCCTATAATGGTTTTACTTATAGTTTCACGGCAATGTTCAATTAAATGGGAGGATAGAAACATTTTAAGAAATTTATCCAAAGTAATAAAACAATATTTTGTTTATAGCACCAAGATGTAGCACTAATTTTTGAATTTGATGGATTTTTTGTTGTAGCGAACTTGGGTAGACATTAATCTCTTGTCTTTGGTTGTGGTCAATGGTCTGATTGAGGTTGATTAATCAATTTTCCTGGATTGATCTGACTGTACTATAGTTGGTTCTCTTACCGTAGGGATTACTCCTTTGTTTAAACATTGACTTGAATCAATCTCATATTTCGAGAGTACTAGTTTTTGGGTATGCATTTTGTGCAGATAGCCAATGATTTTGAGTATATTATATTATTACTTAAATATTTTTTTTGAACAAATGTATCTAATTGAGTTTTCTTGCTTTTGCCTCACTATTACTTTGACACCAATTTTATGACCTTCAAGTGAATGCACTTTGATAATTATATGCGGATTAATACAAGAAACTCTCTGGATAAGTCAAAATATGAATTTGATAAGCAAAGCGGAAGCGGATAATGGCTCGCCAAATTTAATTTTTTGATTGTGGTAAAAGTTTTTTTTGTAGTATAGTGTTAAAAGATCAAAATCATGTCTGAGATTAATCCTCAGCAAAATTTAGTGAACTATTAATGTTTCTCCCTTTAAAATCTTTATAAGAGATTCTTTGCTTTTTGTACCAAAAGTGTTGTAGAATTAACTTTACCCGAAAGGTAACAAAATCTTTCAACTTTTTACAAGAATTCTTATAGTTTGTAGTTTTAACATTAGAATATTTATAAACATTGATACGGTTTTTAAGTAGATTTTGATTGTCCCTTCATACATGACTTATCAAACAAAAATATAATGTTATATGATTCATAGTTTATATGTTTTTTTCAAAAACAAATTTACCATTCAATTGAATTCATTTTTTAAGAAGAAATTAAAAGTAAAGGAGAAGTTAAAAGTCCAATGAACAAAAAAAAAGAAGAATGAAACACATAAAGGGATGATTCGTCTTTCTTCTTTGCCTTTGTCCTTATAATGAGTACTGAAACAAAATCGAATGTAACAAATAACTTATATTTGATTATACAAAAGAATTTGATAAAAAGGTTCTCCAGTAGTAGGGACTAAATACGCTTTGAATTATATTAAAACTAGTAAATTACCCGCGTTTCGTGCGGAAATTTAATATCACAACATTTATAAAATAATAAATTAAACCATAAGTCATTAAAACTAAACACTATATTTTCTTATATACAAGATTATGCGATAACAAACATTAATAATGTAAAGAAAAACGAAACTTATTACATCTTTCTTTTTTTCTGAGATAAGGGTAACTTATTTTATCAATCCTTAATATTATAAGTATAAATTAATGACTTTAAAAATACATACCAAGATCTGTAGCATAAGCTATGGTGTTAGTGAGTCACTCAACACGAACCAAGTACACAAATATTTGGTTGATAAAGGTAACTTATCCTTAATAACATAAGTAGAAATTAATGACTATAAAATACATACCAAGATCTGTAACTTAAGCAATGGTGTCAGTGAGCCACTCAAAAGGAACCAAGTACACAGATATTTAGTTGTGAAGAAGAAGAGAAAAGAAAAGGAAAGTTTTAAAATTTTCATTGTTTTAAAATGAGAGGAAATCCCTCTATTTATAGAAAACAAAGGGTAGTCTACGCAAATGTTTATTCTGCCTTATCGGAAAGGTTACAACTATTTGGAAAAGTTGCAACCCTTCGTAAAGGTCACAATCTTTCATAAAAGTCACAACTTTTCATAAAAGTTGCAACTCTTCATTAAAGTCGCAACTTTTCACGAAAGTCGAAACTCTTCATTAAAGTTGCAACTCTTCATAAAAGTCACAACTTTTCTTAAAAGTCACAACTTTACATAAAAGTCACAACTGTACATAAAAGTCGCAATTCTTCTTAAAAGTTACAACTTTTCTTTAAAGGGGGAAGGCTAGTTTTGGAAATAAATAAATTTAAAAGGAATTCTTGTTTTGGGAGCACCACGTAGGCGGACCTAAGGTTTTCTTTTACATATATATATGAAGATAAAATCAAACCTACTCATACATATAAGGGACTAGTTTTGCTAAAAACTTTCAAAAAGTGATCATCCTTGCAATTGTTTCAAATATAAAACCCTACATGAACCTAATTGCCATAATCATTTGGTTTGTGCCTTCTACAGAGTTACCATGGAAAAAATGAAAATCCCTTCCTTTTTCCATTAAATCATCACAAATATATCTCAAAGTTGCCTTGTCAATTCACCAATTCACGTCTGTTTTAAAATTCATTGTAGATACTTGGAATTTCATGTATGAGAAACGGTGGGCGGATCTTGTAGGGGGTAAAACGCTCTCTTGATATTTCGAAAAATTTTGTTATTGAAATGCCCGTACTGGAAAAAGGATTCAAAGATCTCATAACTTTGGTGCTCATGTCCTCTGCCCTCATCTAATTCACACTTTAAAGGTCACTTGTAATCTTTTCTTTTGAAGTGAGCCAATGTAACTTGTCCACCTTTATGATTTTCATGATTACAGTTGTTTAGTAAATTACAAGGTCGAAAAATTGTGTTTTGTGCAATAAATATTCGTACAAGATTTGAAATTTCGACATTCATCATTTCGAAAAGGTTGAATTCATATATACTTTTGGTTTGCCTCAATTCTTTATTTAGACAGGGCTTGAAACTGAAAAATGATATTTGATTGGTTAGAGCTTCAACACGCTCTTTTACATATATTACTAGGCATATAAATTTGATGTAAGACTACCTTAATTTTTGCATTGTTTGCAATTTATGACAATATTTGGCCAGTAAGGATAGTTTTAACGGTAAGTTTCCTAGGGTTCCATGCCTAATGCTAGTTGAAGATGAGGATGATAGTATTCTTTAAAAATGGGGTTGAATCAAGTCAATCTTTTTTTTTAAAAAAAAAAATTAGTATTCCATATAGTAAGATAACCAACTATGGTTCAATCAGATTGATCTATGGGAAATTGATTCATCACACTCAACTGGCCATTGACCTCAACAACATGCAACACATTCATATCTCTCCAAATCCGCTTCAACCAGAAAAAATTACCTAATTCAAATATTACTTGTATGTCATAGTATTATCTTAGAAATATAACTTCTATTACTTGAGACAAATTCTTAAAATGTTTATTTCCTTGCTAAAATTTGAATATTGCCTTGAAATTATAAGAAAAAACATGGTAAGTTGTTGCAATTGTTGTTAATTAACACTATTGGGATAATATCATGTTAAGTTGATTCATTGTGATTTACTTGCAGGAAACTCCTCACTTAGAAACAATTAAACCTTAATGAAACTCAAGATTATTCAATTGTAACTATACCACAAAGAAATCAACGGCTTATGAAAGTTACAAAAAGAGGACGGTCAACTTATGTACCGCCAATGGGAAATAAAGAGATATTCAGGAATCAACATGAAATGAGACATCCCATGATCCAAAATAGAGTACATCCATGGATGATTCCATAATAACAAACTTCCATTATTTTTATGGTAATGTTGGATTCCTTAGAGATGGTATTGCAATGATGAAGGTTAAGGAGAAACGAATCAAACTTCAAATGTGTGAATCCAATATTAGAAGAAACTTGCACGAAATTTGTAAATTTTATTTTTTTTCTCCTTGATCTACATCATTGGAATACTACCTTCGAGGAATCATCATTAGCAAATAATGAATGAAAGTTTGTCGATACTGGTTTTATCAAGGAAGAACTCCCTTTTGGATCTGGGAATGACTCGTTTCATGACGATTCCTAAACATCTCCATATTAACCATTGGTGCTTGAAGGAATATTGATTGTATTGAAGTGTTCACCTAATAAGGGAATACATGGGAGATATATATAGGAGATATAGAAAGGAGTACTAATCCTAATAGGACTAGGATTAAGGAGTACTAATCCTAATAGGACTAGGATTAGAACACAGTAAATATTAATATTATTTAATACTATTATTTAATACTATCTGTTATTATCCCCCCTCAAGCAGAGCTGAGCGGAAGCGAACGGAAGCTTGGAACTGAGGTAATCGTGCTGTCGGCTCGGGAGAGGCTTGGTGAGAATATCAGCCGGTTGTTCTTCAGTGGGTACATACTGCACAGTCATGGTGCCGGCCTGAACTTCATCGCGAACAAAGAGACAATCGGTATCAACATGCTTCATTCTGGTGTGTAGGACGGAATTCTTGGCCACACAGATGGTTGATTTGTTGTCACAATAGAGAGCAGGAACAGTGTGAGTGGCGCGGAGTTCGCGAAGAATATATGTGACCCACATGGTCTCAGCAGCAAGAAGAGCAAGGGCGCGGTATTCAGCTTCAGTCGAGGACCGAGAGACCTTGGGTTGTTTTTTTGTACACCAGGAGATCAGGTTCGGCCCCAAAAAAACGAGAAACCCCGATGTAGATTTTCTGTCATTTTTATCATTCGCCCAATCTGAATCTGAGAAACCCCGAAGCTCCAAGTCCCCGGGTCGAATGAGTAAACCACGACCAAGAGTGCCAAAAATGTACCTGAGAATGCGTTTTAGACAATGGTAATCATGTTCACTTGGTTGATGCATGCGCTGAGCAACTCGGTTGACAGCAAACTGGATGTCAGGACGGGTAATGGCCAGATACTGTAGAGCCCCAATGAGGCTGCGGAAGTGGGTGATATCGGCAAAGGGGGTGTCGGCTCCATTCGTAGACGAAGAGACTGCCATCGGTGTTGGTTGACTGGTGCATTTTTCCAGTCCAGCTTTCTGCAACAGATCTCGAGCATATTTTGACTGATGAAGAAACAAGCCGCTGCCTGTCCGAGAAACCTCCATTCCCAGAAAATAATGTAACGGGCCAAGGTCCTTCATTTTGAAGGTAGTATGCATAGCTCGAGTGACATCCTGAATGAGAGCTGCAGTAGAGCCTGTAATAATGATATCATCTACATAGACAAGAAGAATGACTGTACCGTGTGCTGAATGTCGAGTAAACAGACTCGTGTCGTGTACGCAACACGTGAAGCCGAGTCCCTGGAGGAACGTTTTCAGACGTGTGTACCAAGCACGGGGGGCTTGCTTGAGCCCATACAGAGACTTCTGGAGTTTGCAAACATGTTGAGGGAAGCGGGGATCAACATAGCCCGGTGGTTGCGTCATGTAGATAGTTTCATCAAGCATGCCATGAAGAAAAGCATTGGAAACATCCAACTGATTGATGAGCCAATTGTTGCGCACGGCGAGTGACAGTACCAGGCGAATGGTTTCTTGCCGAATAACAGGACTGAATGTCTCGGAGTAATCAAGCCCATACTCCTGATTGTAGCCTTTAGCAACCAAACGAGCCTTGTACCTGGAAATACTGCCATCTGCATTGTGTTTAATTTTGTACACCCATTTACAGCCCACTGGGTGCCGCCCATGGGGCTTAGGTACAAGAACCCAAGTTTTCTGATCAGTCAAAGCCTTAAACTCGTCATCCATAGCATGACGCCAATAAGCATTTTTTGAGGCAACAGAGTAGGTTGTTGGTTCACTATCGGGAAGGGGTGTATTTGGTAGTATGGTAGCCTGAAAGGTTTTGGGTTTAAAGATACCGGCTTTGCCACGGGTTAACATGGGATGAGTATTGGGGGGTGGCACGGGCGGTGGTGATTCGGGGGTGGCCGGGAAGGACCCAAAACGGATCGGGCTGGAGATGTTGTGGGTATGGGGTGGTTCGGGTTGGTTGTGAGTGTGGGTGGTGGTTGCGGGTGTATTGTGGGTGACGGTCGAAGGGGTGATGAGGGGTGGTTGGGTAGTGGGTGGAGGTGTGGGGGAAGGTGGTGAGGGACCCTGTGAGTATGTTGGAAAAAGGGGAAGGACGCCAATGAATGATGTATTTGTGGAGGAGGAAATAGACTCGTAGGGAAACTCATTTTCGACAAATTTGACATGACGAGATATGTAGACTTTATGAGTTTGTGGGTCAAGACAGCGATAACCCTTGGAGGTAGGATGATAGCCCAAAAAAATACAAGGACGGGATCGGGGTTGTAATTTGTGAGTAATATGAGGGCGTAGCCAAGGGTAGGCAAGACACCCAAAGACGCGGAGGTTGGTATAATTGGGAAGTTCTTGGTAAAGGAGTTGATAGGGTGATTTGTTGGAGAGAGTGTGACTGGGCATTCTGTTAATGAGGTAGTTTGCGGTGGCTAGAGCTTCTACCCAAAAGGAGACAGGGAGATGAGATTGATGTAGAAGAGTAACCACCGTTTCAATGAGATGGCGATGCTTACGCTCAGCCACCCCATTCTGTTCGGGAGTGTATGGACAGGAGGTTTGATGTATAATTCCCAGGGATTGCAGAAACTGGCCAAAGATGTTATTGACATATTCCTTTCCATTGTCACTTCGAAAAAGTTTAACATGAGAATTGAATTGTGTTTTGACCATTTTTTCAAAAGTGACAAAGGTGGTGTATGCCTGTGATTTGTGTTTTAGTGGGTACAACCAAGTGTATTTTGTAAAATCATCCACAAAACAAATATAATAGCGAAAACCAGCAAATGAAGGAACAGCAGTAGGACCCCATAGGTCAGAATGAATAAGTTGAAAAGGTGCAGTTGTACGCTTCTCAGATAAAGTAAAAGGTAATTTATGAGATTTAGCAATTGAACAGGAGTCACAATTGTTTACATGAATGGAAGAAAAACCTAATTGAGACATTAAAGAATTTATTATTTGAGTAGACGGGTGACCCAGACGACTGTGCCACAACAGACTGTGGCCATCAGCCGAAAGAGCCACCGGAGCCACAGGAACGCTTTCTGAAACTGGGTGGGCAGACGAACTTGTGCCAGGAAGAACGTACAGACCATGCTCACAGGGGCCCTGAAAAATCACCCTCTTGGTAGTATTGTCTAGGATCTGAAAATCATTAGAGGTGAACAAGAGTGAGCAATTATTGTCTTTTGTGAATTGGTGAACTGAAAGGAGATTGGATTTAATAGAAGGGACGTGGGTAAGGTTACCTAGGTGAAAGATAGCGGTGGGGGTTTTAATGGTACCCGTGCCAGTGTGAGAAATATTAAGGGACTCACCGTTGCCAACAGTAATACCATTGGAGCCATGATATGGATTTGGAGCGTTAAGCTTGGATAGATCAGAAGTAACGTGCATGTTGGCCCCAGTATCCAACAGCCATTCAGAGGAAGGGCCGGCTTGAGATGCATAATTGGCACGGTTATCACTATTTCGGCTCTCCTCATACCGAAACCAGCAATGAGCAGCGGTGTGTCCTGTTTTCTGACAGATTTGACAAGTTGGACGATCCCGCTCGTAAGTGCCCTGCCCGCCGCTGGAAGATGACTGCCCGCCGCTGCCGAAGGAGTGCAGGCTGTTGTTGCTGCCGTGCTGCTGACCGTCGTACGGCGGACGACTGCCCTGCCGACCGCCGCGCCCGCGGCCTCCGCTGTTTCTGCCGTAGCCGCCGCGGCTCCCCTGCCGGCCGCCACCACGCCCCCCGCGATAGTTCTGGCTTGCGGTGAGGGCGGTGGCCGGCTCCATAACAGCGGCTTCTCGGAGAAGAAGTTTGCTCTCCAGATCCACGTTGATTTCTTCACTTTTTAGCCACGAGGAGAGAGTAGCCAGGTCAACGGGCGTTGGACTGATGCGAACCGCCTGTTTAATGGAGGAGTAAGCTGATGGGAGCCCCCGAACGACGCACATGACGAGATCTTTTTCGGGAATGATTTCGTTCACGGTGTCGAGGGCTGTGATGATGGTGGAGACCTCGTCTAAATACTCCGCCATAGTTTTCGTGCCTTTGGTAATTGTGTGGAGACGATCACGCAATTGAAAAATATGAGAGTGGGAAATTGATGCATAGCGTGTTGCGAGGGCCGTCCACAGGGCTGAAGCAGTTGTGTAGGATCGGACGTGTTTCTGAACCGTGGGAGAGATGACCGCAATCAAACATGATCGGATCTGGCCATCCACGGCTTTCCAGGCGGCATGGGCCGGATTGGTTTTTTCTGATTTGTCCGTGGCGGTGATGACTGCCGGCGGCGGTTCTGTGCTTCCATCGACGTATTTGAGAAGGTAATTGGCCTCAAGGGCTGTAAGAACGGTGATTTTCCATGTAGGGTAATTTATGTCTGATAATTTTTCGGGAATCAGGGCATGAAGATGCCTGAGAAGGAGTTTAACGCCAGAAGGAAGTGAATCGAGAGGATCCACCTCGGTTGTTATGGCTGCCGCCGCCCAAGAGAAGAGAGGGAACGATCGGTGCCCTAAAGGGAGAAAAAACCTAGAGAAAAAAAGATCTAGGTTTTCTGGCTCTTGATACCATGAAGGAATATTGATTGTATTGAAGTGTTCACCTAATAAGGAAATACATGGGAGATATATATAGGAGATATAGAAAGGAGTACTAATCCTAATACGACTAGGATTAAGGAGTACTAATCCTAATAGGACTAGGATTAGTACACAGTAAATACTAATATTATTTAATACTATTATTTGATACTATCTGTTATTAGTGCTACACAAGTTGATGGTCCTCTTTCTGTCTTCATAGGTCGTTGATTTCTTTGTGGTATTGTTATACTTAAAATATCTTGAATTTTAGTAAGGTTTATCTTGTTTCTAGGGTTAGGTGTTTCATGTAAGTAAATCACAATGAACTAACAAGACATGATATTAGCCAATTAATATTTGTTAACAACAACTGCAACACCTTACCATGCGTTCCTTATAGTTTCAAGGCAATGCTCAATCAATTAGGAGGATAGAAACATTTTAAGAAATTTATATAAAGTAATAAAAACAATATTTGTTTGATAATACCAAGATTAACCCTAATTTTTGAATTTGATGGGTTTTTTTCCGTAATAGACTTTAATAGACATAAATTTCTTGCCTTTGATTAAGGCCAATGGTCCAACTATGGTTGATTAATCTATTTTTCTTGATTGATCTGACTGAACTATAATTGATTTTGTTACTATAGGGATCACTCCTTTGTTTAATGATTGACTTGAATCAACCCCATATTTCAAGAATGCTAGTTTCTGGTATGCGCTTCGCGCATAACATAGTGTTATTGAAAATATAATTTCTTATTTTTTTTTGAACAAATGTGTCTAATTAAGTTTTTCTTACTTTGTCTCACTATTATTTTGACATACCAATATTATGATCTTCAAGTGAATGCACTTCAATAATTATATGATTATTAATACAAGAAATTTTCTAGATAAGTCAAAATATGAATTTGAAAAGCAAAGCGGAAGAAGATAATGGCTAGCCAAATTTAATTTTTTGATAGTGTTGAATTTTTTTTTGTAGTATAGTGTTGAAAGATCAAAATCATGCATGATATTAGTCCTCAGCAAAACCTAGTGAACTATTAATGTTTCTCCCATTAAAATCTTGATAAGAGATTATTTACATTTTGTACCAAAAGTATTGTAGAATTAACTTTAAATGAAGGGTAACAAAATCTTTCAACATTTCACTTTGGCCGTTTGAACCTTATGATAATTATGATGAATGAGTTCATATTATATTAAATTTTTATCCACAAGCATTTTAAAATAATTATTTAGGTGACAACTGTTAAAAATTAAGGTGTTAGAATTCTTATTGTTTGTAGTTTGAAAATTAAAATATTTATAAACATGATACTGTTTTTATGTAGAATTTGATTGTCTCTTCATACATGACTTATCCAACATTAATATAATGTTATATGTTTCGTAGTCTCCTTTTCTTTCAAACAAAGCAATCTATTGAATTCATTTTTAAGATGACATTAAAAGTAAAGAAGAAATTTAAAGTCAAAAGAACAAAAAATAAGAAGACAGAAACACATAAAGAGATGATAGGTTTTTTTTTTTTTTTTTGCCTTGGTCCTGATTATGAGTACTGAAATGAAATCAAATGTAATAAATAGCTGATATCTGAGCATACAAAATAATTTTAAACTAAAGCATGCTATTAGAAAAGCAACAGTTTGACTTTATGATAGAGTTAGAAAAGTCTCCGTATAAGTTTAATCACTACTAATAAGAATAAGACTAACACACCAATCTTTGATGTTTCAAAATTCAATTATTGTCTTTCCTCGTGACTATTTGTGGGAGACCTGACAAATTTTATCAAAAATTCTGACATTATTTCATCAGCTTAGATCTCCTTAACACAAGAATTGTAGGAGTAGTGTTAACAACCCAAAATTTCTAAGCTAACACCTGAGTCATCGTTCATTTGGGAAAAAGATTGTGTTTGGTGATTCTCAATTTATTTTTAGGTGTTAAGGTGAATCATGTAGTGTGTGAATGTATTTATATATGAATTAATATCACTAGAATCCCCTAGCACAAAATTGAGTTTAAAACGATTTTACCGATTAAGTTTCGATATTAGATTCTACTTAGATCAATTTCAAATGCATATCTCTCGGCACATCAGTAATTAGGTGGACCATGACCTATAAAATTAAAGGTCTACGAGTCCTCTTTCCACCACCACTAAGTTTACCTAATTAATTATGTGTCCGGAGGATACATTTATGACCATTTTAGCAAATACTGCCATACAAGAGTTTCTCAGTCAGTGAACTACGAAATCCTTCTACTAATCGATCTACGACCCATACTATCGAATCGTGGAAAAAGTCGATGGAGTCAAATTTTGGGGTCCAATTCCTACGAACCCATTTATGAGCTACAGTTTGGACTCATAAAATGAACATATGAGCCTTAAAATTCAAATAGAATTATACGAATTGGATCTACGGTCCGTAGAAACGTCTTTCGATCGTTGTTTGGACCCGTGAAATGAGATTATGAGCCCTAAATTTCATTATTAATTTCATGGATGGAATCTATGGTCCGTAGATCAAACCACGAACCGTAGATAACCCCGTGGAAGGTTTTCAACAACTTCTTAAGTGGGGTGTCTTTTGTCTTTCCTCACTTCTCCTAAGGACAAACCATGAATTTTTAACTTCAAGTAGCGGAATATATTCTTCCAAGTAATCAATTTTCTATTAATTCTTCACTTTCAATTTTCTATCTCAAAAAGATTACTGAAGAAAGACAAAAGCTAGGTTTCAAGGCTTCCGATTTCTTTTGAATTTGCTTTTAATGATGAAATGACCATTTTGATCTTTATCTTAGATTTTTCATACTTAGTTTGGGATGCAAGAATGGTTTGTGTTGTCCCCAATGCGATCGGGTGTGTTTTGGTGATTTTTCCCCTTTTTAGTTGATACTTTTTATATGACTGACTTTGGTCAACCTTATGAGTTTTGAGCGTCGTATGGGGATAGTTTTTAGTTTCATTGTGTCTATATTGTCGAGTTTGGTCTAGTAAGGTGATTGATCAGAGTCTCAAAGACCTTAGGTTGTGATTTGATTATGTAGGTAAAAAGTTTGAATTTTTTGCCTAAATGGGTTACTTCCTACGATAATAATGAAACAAGGTTACCTTTTAAGTATCTCACATGTGTTAAAAGATGATTTTCACTTGCTTTGATCATAATTATGATTATGTTTTCGTACCTACTTTCTTATATTTGACTTGGTCATTGCATATCATGAAAATGTCATTTTTAGCATGATTTCATACTTTTATGCATGTCTAATCAAACTTAGTGCATTTTTATACTAGCAGATACTCTTGCCTACATTTCCCCAAATGTAGGGAAAGGGACCGGCCACACAAATTTGCATTTCCCTGGCTAAAGATCTCATATAGAATATTGAATATTGGTGAGTCCTCATGTTCCGAATACCAAGCATTTACTTCATTTATGTCATTACATTTCAGTTTTGAACTTGATGTACATGTTACGTCCCGATTTCGTCTCAAGTACAAGATGGATTTGAGATGATACTTAGATTTTCCAATTTTTCTCTATAAAAATTTTATGTGTTGAAACTGACTTATAAATCTTTTAAACTCGATTATCATGTATGACGTATGCTAAGTGACTTGTATGGGGCCTCTCGGGGTCTTATACAACATGCTACACCTAGGGGCTATCTCGGGACTTATACGACATGTTGCAAACAAAAACTTTATCAATAACTCTAGGGAATGAAGTTATTGATGACAATAAAAATATGAAAAGTCCAAAATAAGTCGAAATCCCTGACTCATCACTAGCGCGGCGCACCTGCCCCCTGCCTAGAAATTTCCAATGTATTTTCTTATTCGCTTTTAGACCTAATTCACCTTGAATCGAATGGTTTCTTCCAATATCATTCAATACACTTCCCACACATATGAAATAAACCTTAACACATAAACATGAGTAAGACATCAACCAGTTCAAGTTTAAATACCTACAATGGGAGATTCAAATTCTAAGTATAGAGTTGTGAGGTTTTACACATAGACATCAAATGAGTCTTCCCTTGTGATTTGGTTCAAAATAAAGAGATAGTGGTTGAATATTGCAAGACTAAAGAATAAGTTGCTGACAATTTCACAAAGTCAATAAAATTGGATCTTTTCATAAAGTAGAAGGAGATGCTAGGCATGGTCACATATAAAGATCTTTGTTTCAAGAAGGTTGTGCACTGAATAAACAATGATTAAGAATCCTAAGTGGTTTATTATTTGTTACCTTTTTTATTTAATAATGTCTAGTATAGATCTGTATTTTCTTGTTCATATAGAAATATGTTTTCTCGTCCTAGTATAATTTGGTTTGTTATATTATAAATAGGGTTGCCTTATTACATATTTTCATGTTGTAAGATAGAAGAGTTTTTTGAGTTGTTGAAAAAGCTTCCTACCTCTTATTTCTAGCATAATAAAGTTCTTCTATATAACTATTTTTGGGTCTTTTACTTGTGCATATATTATTTCGTAGGGTAATTTTACTTTCCTTCTACATACATGCAAGGGCAATGTATCTGAATTTTTTTAATTTTGAACTAAAGGAATGAGAAAATATATAGTTAAGAGATGATCGAAACCCTTTGTCGCCCAAAAAGATAATCTAGGAGAGAAAATGAATCTATCAATTGAAGTTCAAACATATTTCCACCTTTTTTGAGAGAATACATGTTCTGAATGCTTCCACCGATGACAAGAGAGAGAAAATTTGTCTTTAAATTGAGTCCATAAAATACTGATTCTTTCAATTGAGGTTTTTTCAGTTATGGTTGCTATTACCTTTTTCTTCTTCAAAATACTTCTATAGTTGTCATCTGAGGAGTTGTTGTCTAGGATATCTTCAGTCATGATTATGGAATCAAACGTCTCTATATAAGGAATAAGATTCAATATCAACACATGCACGGGCATGACTCGACGTCTCCATCAATGCAAATTGTAGTTGCCATTCCTATTTGTTGTTTACTATATACTTACAATATGTTTTGCTCATTGTATTTGTCGTATTTTGTACCACAATGATATTAAGCTTGACTAACAAATTTTCTTATGCAACAAAAATTGAATTCTCTCTTTTTTTAGTTGTTAAACTACATCTAGCTACCCTGGTCTCTCTCTTTGAGAATCAAAATGAGCCTCGACACTGTGCTCTTTTATTGCTATTACCGTTTTCTTCTTCAAATTACTTCTATAGTCGTCATCTGAGGAGTGGTTGTCTAGGGAATCTTCAGTCATGATTATGGAATCAAACCTCTCTAGATAAGGAATGAGATTCAATATCTACACATACACGTGCATGACTCAACGTCTCTATCAATGCAAGTTGCAGTTTCCATTCCTATTTTTTATATTCTAGATACTAACTTTGCTCATTGTATTTGTCGTATGTCGTACCAGATTGATATTAAGATTGACTAACAAATTTTATTATGCAACAAAAATTGAATTCTCTCTTTTTGTTATTGTTAAACTACATCTCGCTACCCTCTCTCTGAGAATCAAAATGAGCCTCCACACTTTGCTCTTTTAGTGGCTTTGAATTCGTGTAAATTATATAGACTAACAATAAATATATTGTTTAGAGTAATAGGCTAGTATAATCCGTGATGAAATTTTAGTTAACATTTGTACTGTATTACTAATTAATGCTAACCATAATGACCTACAATTGACCTACTTATGTACTTCTCTAAAAGACTTTTCTTATTTATACTTTTAATATGTAAAAGCTTGAACTCTTTCAAATGTGCAACATATAAGTTTTCGTTGTTCGAGTTAGCACCCCTCATCACCTTTATACTCTATAAACGTCAATAATATGAAGAGATTCATTAATTTAGTGTACAAAAAAATTATTCTCATCTTATTTGTATACCATGATTTTTCATTAAAGAAATTCAATAAAAACTTCAATAACAAATTTGAAAAATTGACAACGTTAAATCCATAAATAAGTCCAAATTCTATATCTGTGAATAACCTAAGGAAAAAATAATTCCTAATTGAATAAAAAAGCATGTCAAGAAAAATAAAAACTAGAAAACGTTTCAATCAACCATTGATAAAAACTCACATACTTAATAGATTCTTAATGATTGGAAGTAATAATCTTTAGTGTCCTCATCCCTTAATCTATCTATCAATTTATAAGCATCCAAAGTTCCCTTAAATAATTTTTTTTATGTATTGTACTGTTTAGAATAACTTCAAGCCAAACTACTCTGAATAGGGTAAAATAGGAATACTGCTTATAATTGAATATTTTTGAATTATATATTTATTGGTGAGTGAACTTTTGTTGCTAGCTCAAAAGTGAGTTTTTGTCACCAAAAATTGTCCCAGTAATCTACTTAACCTTCAATTATAATCCTAACCATCTTTAGTTCCTAATTTTAAATCAAACGAATCGAGTCATTTGGTTTTGTCATGGTTTTTTAGTCACTATTGATTATAGTTCCATTCTATTCGTTTGATAAAAAGGTTCTCCACTACTAGGGACTATATATGATTTGAATTATATTAAAAAGATAAAAACAAACCAACTCATACATATAAGGGACTAGTTTTGCTAAACACTTTCAAAAAGTGACCATCCATGAATTCAAATATAAAACCCTAAATGAACCTAATAGCAACAATCATTTGGTTTGTGCCTACTGCTCAACTACCATGGAAAAATGAAAATCCCTTTCTTTCCCCACGAAATCAGCACAGAGATATCTCAAAGCTTCCTCGTCGATTCACTATTCCAATTTATGTCTGTTTCAAAACTCATTGTAGATACTTGGATTTCCATGTAAAAAAAACTGTGGGTGGAACTTGTAGGGGGTAAAAATTCTCTTGATATTTGGAAAATTGTGTTTCTAAAATGCCCATACTGGAAAAAGGATTCAAAGATCTCATAGCTTCGGAGCTCATGTCCTCTACCCCTCGATTCACACTTTAAAGGTTAGTTATAATCTTTTCTTTTAAGAGAGCAAAGGATAAATTGTCCACATTTATGAGTTTCATGATTGCAATTGTTTAGTAGGTTATAAGGTCGAATAATTGTGTTCTGTGCAATAGATAATCGTACAAGATTTGAGTTTTCAACATTCATCATTTCGAAAAGGTCAAATTCATATATACCATTGATTTGCCTCAATCCTTTTGTAAGCTAGTGCTTGAAACTGAAAAAAACATTTGATTGGTTAGAGCTTCAACACACTCTTTTACATATATTACTTAGGCATATAAGCTTGATGTCACACTACCTTAATTTTTGCAATGTTTGCAATTCGTGACACTGTATGGCCAATGCCCGTTAATGATATTTTTAAGGGTAACTTTCCTAGGGTTCCACGACTAAACCTAGTTGAAGATGAGGATTATACTACTCTTTAAAAATGGGGTTGAATCAAGTCAATCTTTTTTTAAAAACGTAGTATTTCATATAGTAAGATAACCAATTTTAGGTCAATTAGATCAATATATGAAAATTTCATTCATCAACCTCAATGGAGCCATTATCCTCAACAACATGCTAGACATGCATATGTCTCTATATCGCTTCAACAGGAAAAAAATCATCGAATACAAATATTAGTGGTACGTTATAGTATTATCTTAGAAATATAACTTCTATTACCTGAGAAAAATTCTTAAAATGTTTCTTTCCATGCTAATAAATTGAATATTTCCTTGACATTATAAGACAAAAACATGGTAAGTTGTAGAAATCTTTGTTAACTAACACTAATTGGCTAATATCATGCATTGTTGATTCATTGTGATTTACTTGCAGGAAACTCCACCCCCTAGCAACAAGATAAACCTTATTGAAACTCAAGATTATTCAATTGTAACTGTACCACAAGGAAATCAACGACTTATGAGAAATTGATTGATCACACTCAACATGGCCATTGACCTCAACAACATGCAAGACATTCATATCTCTCCAAATAGCTTCAACCAGGAAAAATTACCTAGTTTAAATATTAGTTGTATATCATAGTATTATCTTAGAAATATAGCTTCTATTACTTGAGACAAATTCTTAAAATGTTTCTTTCCATGCTAATTAATTGAATATTCCCTTGATATTATAAAACAAAAACATGGTAAGTTGTAGAAATTGTTGTTAACTAACACTAATTGGCTAATATCATGTCATGTTGATTGATTATGATTTACTTGCAGGAAAATCCACGCCCTAGCAACATGATAAACCTTATTGAAACTCAAGATTATTCAAATGTAACTATACCAAAGGGAAATCAATGACTTGTGAAGGTTACAGAAAGAGGACGGTCAACTTATGTACCACCAATGGGTGATACAAAGATATTCAGGAATCAACATGAAATGAGTCATCCCCTGATCCATAATAGAGTACTTCCAAGGTAATTCCCATATCAACCAACTCCATTCTTTTTCTAGTAATGTTGGATTCCTTAGAGGTGGTATTGCAATGATGCAAGTTAAGGATAAACAAATAAAACTTTCAAAGTGTGAATAGAATAATAAGAAACTTGCATGAAATTTGAAAGTTTAATTGGTTACTCCTTAACCTACATCACTGCAAAATTATCTCCGAGGAATCATCATTAGCAAATAATGAATGAATGTTAATTGTTACTGGATTTATCATGGAAGAACTCTATTTTGAATCAGGGGATTACTTCTTTCATGACGATTCTTGAACATCTCCATATTACCAATTGGTGTTACATAAGTTGATGGTCCTCTTTCTGTCTTCATAGGTCCTTGATTTCTTTGTGGTATAGCTACACTTGAAATATCTTGAGCTTTAGTAAGATTTATCTTTTTTCTAGGGTGAGGTGTTTCCTTCAAGTAAATCACAATGAACTAACAAGACATGCTATTAGTTAACAACATATGCTACACCTTACAATGCTTTTACCTATAGTTTTAAGGCAATGTTCAATTAATTGGGAGGATAGAAACATTTTAAGAAATTTTATTTAAAGTAATAAATATAATATTTCCTTGATAGTACCAAGATGTACCACTAATTTTTGAATTTGATGTTTTTTTTGGGTAGACATCTCTTGCCTTTGGTTGAGGTCAGTGCTCTGATTAAGGTTGATTAATCGATTTTCCTGGACTGATCTGACAGAACTACAATTGGTTGTCATACCATAGAGATTAATCCTTTGTTCACTTGAATCAATCTCATATTTCAAGAGTACTAGTTTTTGGGTATGCGTTTTTGTGTATATATCCAATGATTTTGAGTATATTATATTATTACTTAAATATTTATTTGAAAAAATGTATCTAATTGAGTTTTATTACTTTTTCTCACTATTATTTTGTCGTTCCAATTTTATGACCTTCAAGTGAATGCACTTTGATAAATATATGCGGGTTAATACAAGAAAATCTCTAGATAAATCAAAATATGAATTTGAAAAGTAAAAGGGAAGAGGATAATGACTAGACAAATATAATTTTTTGATAGTGCTAAAAGTATTTTTTTGTAGTATAGTGTTAAAAGATCAAAATCATGCCTAAGATTAATCATCAACAAAATTTAGTGAAATAGTAATGTTTCTTCCATTAAAATCTTGATAAGAGATTATTAGCTTTTTGTACCAAAAGTGTTGTAGAATTAGGTTTAACCAAAAGGTAACAAAATATTTCTAACTTTTTACTTTGGCCGCTTGAATCTTCTAATAATTATGATGAATGTGTTCATATTATATTAATTTTTTATCCACAAACACATTTAAATAATTATTTAGAGATAACTATTAAAATTTGAGGTGTAAGAATTCTTATAGTTGATAGTTTGAACATTAGAATATTTATAAACATTGATATGGTTTTTAAGTAGAATTTAATTATCTCTTCATACATGACTTGTCAAACATAAATATAATGTTATATGATTCATACTTTACTTGTTTTTTTCAAACAAATTTACAATTCTATTGAATTAATTTTAAAGAAGAAAATTATAAGTAAAGGAGAAGTTAAAAGTCGAGTGAACAAATAAGAAGAAGAATGAAACACATAAAGAGATGATTCGTCTTTCTTCTTTGCCTTTGTCCTGGTAATGAGCACTGAAACAAAATCTAATGTAACAAATAGCTGATATTTGAGCATACAAAAGAATTTGATAAAAACGTTCTCCTCTAGTAGGGACTAAAGATGCTTTGAATTATATTAAAAAGATAAAAACAAACCTACTCATACATATAAGGGACTACTTTTGCTAAAATCTTTCAAAAAGTGATCATCCTTGCAATTGTTGCAAATATAAAAAAAAACCCTACATTAACCTAATAGCCACGCTCATTTGGTTTGTGGCTTTCTACAGAGTTACCATTGAAAATATGAAAACCCCTTCCTTTTCCCATCAAATCATGACAGAGATATCTCAAAGTTGCCTTGTCAATTCACCAATTCACACTGTTTTAAAAGTCATTCTAGATAC
The DNA here is from genome assembly GCF_001406875.1 of Solanum pennellii. NCBI lineage: Eukaryota > Viridiplantae > Streptophyta > Magnoliopsida > Solanales > Solanaceae > Solanum > Solanum pennellii. Next base: position 12,462,159 of record NC_028647.1, read on the forward strand.
TTGGAATTTCATGTATGAGAAACGGTGGGCGGATCTTGTAGGGTGTAAAACATCCCTCTTTATATTTGGAAAATTGTGTTATTGAAATGCCGTACTGGAAAAAGCATTCAAAGATCTCATAGCTTCGGTGCTCATGTTCTCTATCCTCATCTGATTCACACTTTAAAGGTCACCTGTAATCTTTTCTTCTGAAGTGAGCCAATGATAACTTGTCCACCTTTATGATTTTTATGATTGCAATTGTTTTGTAAATTACAAGGTCAAAAAATTGTGTTTTGTGCAATAGATATTTGTACAAGATTTGAACTTTCGACATTAATCATTCCGAAAAGGTCGAATTCATATATACCTTTGGTTCACCTCAATCCTTTTGTTAGCTAGGGCTTAAAACAGAAAAATTATTTGATTGGTTAGAGCTTCAACACGCTCTTTTACATATATTACTAGGCATATAAATTTGATTTAAGACTACCTTAATTTTTGCATAATTTGCAATTTGTGACAATATTTGGCCAGTAAGGTGAGTTTTAACGGTAACTTGCCTAGCGTTCCATGACTAATACTAGTTGAAGATGAGGATGATATACTCTTTAAAAATGGGGTTGAATCAAGTCAATCTTTTTTTTAAAAAAAATAATTAATATTCCATATGGAAAGATAACCAACTATGGTTTAATCAGATCAATCTGTGAGAAATTGATTCATCACACTCAACAGGGCCATTGACCTCAACAACATGCAAGACATTCATATCTCTCCAAATAGCTTCAACCAGAAAAAATTACCTAATTTAAATATTAGTTGTATGTCATAGTATTATCATAGAAATATAGCTTCTATTACTTGAGACAAATTCTTAAAATGTTTCTTTCCATGCTAATAAATTGAATATTCCCTTGATATTATAAAATAAAAACATGGTAAGTTGTAGAAATTGTTGTTAACTAACACTAACTGACTAATATCATGTCATGTTGATATATTATGATTTACTTGCAAGAAACTCCACGCCCTAGCAACATTATAAACCTTATTGAAACTCAAGATTATTCAATTGTAACTATACCAGAGGGAAATCAACGAATTGTGAAGGTTTAAGAAAGAGGACGATGAACTTATGTACCACCAATGGGTAACATAGAGATATTCAGGAATCAACATGAAATGAATCATCCCATGATCCAAAATCGAGTACTTCCATGGTAATTCCATATAAACCAACTCCCATTCTTTTTCTGGTAATGTTGGATTCCTTAGAGGTGGCATTGAATTGATGCAAGTTAAGGAGAAACAAATAAAACTTTCAAAGTGCTAATCGAATTAGAAGAAACTTGCATGAAATTTGAAAGTTTAATTGGATTCTTCTTAACCTATAGCACTCCAATACTACCTCCGAGGAGATATCAATATAAAATAATGAACGAATGTTGATTGATAATAGATTTATCATGGAAGAATTCTATTTTTTTGTCTGGGGATGACTCATTTCATGACGATTCTTGAACATCTCCATATTAAAGTATTTTGTTTGTTAGTGTCGGCCAAAGAAAATGATGCCATGTGTAAAACTTTATTAAAGTAGTGTCGGCCACTTATATTGGCCAAGCATGTAAGTTTGATTATATAAATAGAGGGCTTTCCCTTATAATAAAATCATCCTTTTCCTCTACTACATCTCTCTCACCTCTACTACATCTCTCTCACCCTTAATTCCGCTTCCCCTCCAATTTGGTATCAGAGCTAGTTAACAAAAATTAAAGCTATGGAAAACAAATCAGAAACAACAAATCTACAGAAACAGGTATACTCATTTACACTCATGAGTAGCTAAACTGCTTTATTCCTGATAATCTCTTGATTGATTATAATTGTTTATCATGGTTTAATAATGTTATAATAACCATCTTTAGAAAGTTTGCTACGGAAATATTCTGCGAATAGGTATGCCCAGACTATGCCATCCTAAAGTTGAAACCGATAGGCAAGAAGGCCGTTTAGGGGAGTAAACAAAGTTGAGGCGCTGTTAGGGTAACTGATCAAAGAAGAAAAACGTATTAGTGACCAGACGAGATGATTATTAAATCATTATTGTTACATAATAAATAAGTATAATCTATCAAGAGGTTGGAAAGAATAAAATTTTTAGCGAAAAAATGATTAAAATGAACTCCTATTTGCTATATGATGATTTTAATTACAAGATATTAATACTCTATATATTAAAAGGTCTTAATACAGATATAAAAAGAACAATTTATGATATATTATTGACATATGAGGTAATAGAAGTAACAACTCAAGGTTGGGCTGAATTAGTTATACAAGATGATTTTTATGATAATAATTTTGACATAGATTTGTATGATGATCTAGAATTATTCATAGATCAATGATAAATTACATGTACTTACAATATTGGAAAGAAACTAAAAAAAAACATAGATAAACTTGAAAAATTATTAATTGAAAATTTGTATATGTATCTAAGAACTCGAGAAAATGAATATTTAGAATATATTGCAAACAACGCAAACGAAATACAACAATTAGATCAACTTAAAAAAGAATATTATGAAAAAATATTTCATTCTTAAAAATATGAAGAATAATCTAACATCAAACAAAATAACTACTAAGACAAAAACTAAGATAGAGAGAAAAGTACGAAAGACATGGAAAAAATTAAAAACCTTATACATAGAATATGAACTATCACAACTTACTAAAACAAATAATAACAAGACAAATCTTCTGATAAACATAATTTCAACAACAGAATATAAATATGTTTGTTATCTGAAAAACCAATATGAACAAAGAAATATATAAGCAACAACTGGTAGAAAAAATAACTGAAAAAAGACAAGAATTACAACATAGAAAAGGAAGATTATAAGAAAATATCTTAGCAGGAGTATGTGATAAATCAATATTAGCACAAAGAAGAGTTATATTTATGTTAGAAATACAAATAAATTGCCTTGAATATAAACTGCAACATAATATAAATCATAAATTATAATGAATAAAGAAGAATTTGCAGTAGACGAAAAGATATATGAAAATCAAGATGGTTTAGTAGTAAAAATAATATTTTCAAATTTAGGAAGAAGATATAAGAAAATAGGAAATAACCTATATTTAATGATAGAAGAAGAAACAGCAAAATTAGAAGATAGTTTAACAGCTATGGTAAGAATAACAAAAGAAAACGAAGAAATAGATAAATCAAGAGAAATTGAAACAATAAAAATACAAGCAAGACAAGAAGTACAACATCTAGAAGAAATAAAAAAATACAGGAATAAGTGAATTAGAAAAAGAATTAGCTAAGCTAAAATTATTATATGAAACCAAACAAAAAGAGAAACATGAAGAAAAGGATAAAGAGCTTGAATTAACTAATGAGATAAATAAAATGAAACAAAAATTAAATGAAAATCTTGAAATAGACGAAATAGACGAAATAAATGAATCAGATACAACAAATGATCAAAAATCAGAAATAAGTGATATAAGTGAAACATACAAAGAAATTCTAGAACAAGTAAATAAGCCGAAAAAATTAGAAATAAATACAGGAGATATGAATCGACCTAGTACATCAAGAGTTAAAACTCCAGATAATAGTCCTAGAAGTAGTCCTAAATGGACAGCACCAACTTATTATACAGAAAATTATGAACAATCAGATAGAACAAATACAATATGGAATAATAGATTAAATAAAAAATTGACACCTAAACCGATAACTGAACAATATAACTTTTTAGATCTAAATTGTGTTACAGATATAAATGAAGCAATACTACTATGGGTAGGAAATATATCTAAACAACTAATTGATAACAAAATAACAACAAAAGAAACGCCGAAATATATAGAAAGAACATTTGTTGGAACAACAAAATTATGGATAGAAAATTTACCCCAGAAAGTCTAGAAACACTTAGAAGTGATAAGAAAATAGATGGATCTCCATCAGCAACAAATATAGATATACTAGATAAATATGAATTAGCAATAAGAAATGAATTTGGTGGTATGACCACAGAAATAAAAGAACAAAATAGAGAAAAAATAATAAATAGACAACTTATGACAAAATTAGCTATATGTAAAATGTGTTATATAGAAGAATACACATGTGCATTCAAAGAATATTATTACAAAGCAAGATATGATATAAATGAAGAAAAACAAATAAGTCAATAATATTTTACTAAACTACCAGAACCATTTAGTACAAAAATAATTAGAGATTGGAACAATGAAGGATTAACAGATACTTTAGGAGCTAGAATAAAAATTTTACAACAATGGTTTATACAACTATGTGAAAACCAAAAAGAAAAATTAAAAATGGAAAAAGTACTAATTAAAAATTTAGCTTGCTGTAAAAATAAAACAGCAACACAGTTTGGATGTACAAATAAATATTATAAAAAGCAAAAGCCTAGACGATACAAAAATTATAGAAAAACTAAAACTAGGTATAAATATAAAAAACCAAGACAAAGATATTATGTAAAAAACTATAAAATAAAAAGACCATATAGACAAAAAAGAAAGCCATCACAATGTACTTGTTACAATTGCGGAAAGATAGGACACTTAGCTAGAAATTGTAAGTTACCCAATGATCCAAAAAAATAAATTGCAGAAGTAATTATAGATAATGACGAATACATGCAAATAGAATATATAGACTATGAATTAAGTGAAAATGATAGTATATATGAAGTATCAGATATAGAAACTGAAAATGAAGAAGAAAATATTGATTTAGATAATGAAGAGGAAATCTAATGTCTGAAGACGATATAAAAATAATATCCAAAGAAGACTATCAAAATGAAGAATTATCAGAACAAAAAATTATATTTGATAATACAATTTTTGAACAAGTAAAAGGAAAAGAATTAGACTTCACTGTTGAAAAAATACTTGAAATACCTATAATAAGAAATTGGTTTAAAAGACAAAAAGATGAATACTATGTAGTTAGCCAGAAAGAAGACATCATAGATTCTAAATATACAAAAGGAAAGGCACAAATACCTATACTAAACAAGAGGATAATTTATAAAGAAATACAAGATATAAAAGCTAAAACACCCATAAAATATGTACATTTAGGAGGAACAGAAATATTGATAAAAGCTTGCTTTAGAGAAGGAATAGATACACCTATTGAAATATACTTAGCAGATGATAGAATTATACACCCTATAGAAAAAAGTGTAATAAGCGCAGTAAAATGAAATTTAATATACCAAAAATTTAAATTTATAATAAGTGCCAACTATTCAGTAGCATTAACAGATAGAAATATAGATAAATCATTAGTTTTATATTGAAAAAAATGTCTGGAATAGAACTAGCACCAGGTAGCAAAATATTTACAGCAAGATGTAAAAACCTATATATATTAACAACAAAACATAAAGTAACAGCAAGAAATAAAATTGATAAAATAAAGATAGAAAATCCTTTCGAAAAAATAATTACTGTAATAGACAGTAATGACTATAGCTATAAAGAAACTGACATAGAAGAAGATTTAGAAATTGTAAAAGAAAGATTAAGTACTTCAAGTGTACCAAATACATTAACAAGAGCTACCTCATCAAGAATGAGTACTTCTAAAAGGAACTATGTAATCCCACAAAACTTATTAGATAAAGAAGAGATAACACCATACCATTACTTTATAACAGGAATAATAGACCGAAGAAGATATAAAATTTTGATAAATACAGGACAAGAAGAGAATTATATAACGAGAGAATTAGTATTAGAAACAGAAATTATAAAAACAGGACACTTATGCCCCGGATTACCTAGTGAAATAATAAACAAAAGCGAAGAGATAACAGAAAAAGAAATAATTATAGGAGGAATAACCTTAATAATACCATTTAAAATATACCAAGGAAATCATAATATTACATTAGGAATAAAATGGTTAGAAAAAGTTAAACCATACAATATAGAAAATGAACAATTAACAATAACTTGCCAAAATAAGAAAATAATTATAAAAAGAACAAAATGAATAATGAAAATATATATACTTGCGAAAATTATTGTAGAAGGATATCACAACAGATATTATACCCCTATGATAGATACATGAGCAGAAGCAAATATATGTAAATATAATTGTTTACCAGAAGATAAATGGAAAAAATTAAAAACACCTATGGTGGTAACAAGATTTAATAATGAAGGAAGTATGATCACACATAAAGCAAAAAATATAAAAATACAAATATGGGATAAAATACTAACAATAGAAGAAATATACAATTTTGATTTTACAACGAAAGATATGTTATTAGGAATGCCATTTTTAGAAAGATTTTACCCACATATTATAACAAAAACACATTGATGGTTTACTACACCATGCGGAAATAAGATAAGAGCAAAAAGTGTAAATAATAAACAACGTAAACCTGTAGAATGGATAAAAGGAAGTGAAAAGATAAACCAAGAAATGGAAAATACAAATAAAAATCAAATAACACAATTACAAATTATCATATTCACAATAGATAAAGTTAAAATAATTAACGAACAACTAGAATTATTATATAGTGAATATCCATTACAAGGAAGGAAAAACATAAGATGAAAGTAAAAATTGAACTAATAGATGAAAATAGTATAATAACACAAAAACCATTGAAATATAATTTTGATGATTTAAAAGAATTCAAAATACACATAGATGAACTATTGAAGAATAATTATATACAAGAAAGCAATAGTAAACATACAAGTCCAGCATTTATAGTTAATAAACATAGTGAACAAAAATGAGGTAAAAGTAGAATGGTTATAGATAATCGAAATTTAAATGCTAAAACAAAAACATATAATTACCCAATACCAAATAAGATACTAAAAATAAGAAAAATACAAGGATATAACTATTTTAGTAAATTTGATTGTAAATCAGGATTTTATCACCTGAAACTAGAAGAAGAATCTAAACAACTAACAGCATTTACTGTACCACAAGGATTCTATGAATGGAACGTTTTACCATTTGGATATAAAAATGCACCAGGAAGATACCAACATTTTATGGACAACTATTTTAATCAATTAAAAAATTGCATTATTTATATAGATGATATATTGTTATATTCAAAAACACAAGATGAACATACTAGATTATTAGAAAAATTTATACATATAATTAAACACTCAGGTATAAGCTTAAGTAAAAAAGAAAGCAGAAATCATGAAACCACAGATAGAATTTCTAGGAATACAAATAGACAAAAATGGAATAAAAATGCAAACACATATAGTACAAAAAATTGTTAATAGTGATGAAAATATAGATACAAAAAAGAAATTACAATCATTTTTAGGAATAGTAAATCAGGTAAGAGAATATATACCAAAATTAGCAGAATACCTAAAACCATTACATAAAAAACTTAGGAAAGATGTTGAATATTAATTTGATGATAAAGATAAAGATCATATAAGACGTATCAAAAATTTATGCAAAAAGTTACCAAAACTATATTTTTCGGATGAAAAAAAAAACGATTTATATATATATTAGAAACAGACTCAAGTAATTATAGTTATGGAGGAGTTTTAAAGTACAGATATGATAATGAACAAACTGAACATCATTGTAGATATTACTCAGGATCATATACAGAAGCACAACAAAATCGGAAATAAACAGGAAAGAGTTATTTGCATTATACAAATGTTTATTAGCGTTTGAACCATATATAGTTTACAATGAATTTATTGTGAGAATAGATAATACACAAGTTAAATGGTGGATTACTGGAAAATTACAAGATTCAGTTACGACGAAAGAAATAAGGAGATTAGTATTAAATATATTAAATTTTACATTTACAATTGACATAATTAAGACTGACAAAAATATGATTGCAGACTATCTATCAAGACATAGTTACACAACCAGAACAAGATAATCTTATGGAGAACATACTCAAAACCTTAACTACAGTTTGTACAAAAGTGGATAGTATAGGCTTGAGAGTTCAAAAGCTAGAAGATAATGAAGAAAAGTCTAAAGCTACAAGTCAGCAGCATGACTATAAACATGCGGAGCTACGTCGTTCGGTAGACGGAAAACAACCAGAGATAAAAGGAGACGTTGGGAAACTCCTTAAAACCCATAACGTTGCTAATGTTGCAGGTACAAGCACAAGAATTATGCAAAAAGCTACACCAAAAAATACAAATCTAAATAGCCTATTTACAAAACCATTTATTTCAAAAGTACAAATGATAGATACCCCAACACCACAAACATCTACATATGCAGCCAGCCTGCATAAAGAAAAGAAAACATATAACCATATTTCCCAAGCTTATATTGAAAATCTATATAAAATATAAAACTTTTTAAACCTCAAACCCAGATCTACCACAACTACAGAAAAACCCAAGACTATTTAACCCAGAAATTACAAGGTTATAATAAACTAATTGCACAGCCAAAAACAAATCCCAATCTAGTTAAGACCTGTTACAATTATGGATTATTAAATATAGTTTACACATATACAGGAGAAGAAATAAGTGGAATCCCAGAGGTCCACAAATTGTTTTAAAAATATAAAAAAAATAACAAAAGGAAATTTATTTTTATAAGATTCTATACAGCACCAGTTGAAATACTCTACGACGAGGTAAAACCGATGATCCAAATAGTAAAAATTGGATTAACCCGGGAGATGATAATACCAGAAGATATAGGACAACAACCCGAGATATCAAAAGTCGAGATACCCAGTTTTTATGCGAACAAAAGAATAATAGGGTTATCAACTATTATACAAGAGTTAGCCAACAATTATTTACAAGGAAATACTATATGGAGCTATTATTCCAGAGATCATTTGATGATATATGCCAATTCACGGGAGATAAGACAAGCAGATATGGAGGAAGTCCAAAAATGGATTTTATCCTTATTAAAACCCGAAGCCACTCCAACAACCAGAGTAATAAAGAAAGGATTTATCTCTGAAGAATTATTGACAAGATACTGCAAGTTAATTGGACATAAATATCCAGATCATATATGTTCAAAGTGTAATGCAGGTGATGATATAATCCCTGAAGTACAATTAGAATTAAGTCAGATTAAAAAAAAGTGTTGTCGGTTAAAAAGAAAAAGAAAAGGCCATTATGTAAAGTAGTAATAGTATTGTCGGTCATTATATAAAGCATTCGGCCATTATATAAAGTGTTTTTGTTTTTTAGCCTCGGTCAGATAAAGTAAAGGCCATTAAATGTAAAGTATTTTGTTTGTAAGTGTCGGCCAAAGAAAATTAGGCCATGTGTAAAACTTTATTAAAGTAGTGTCGGCCACTTATATTGGCCAAGCATGTAAGTTTGATTATATAAATAGAGGGCTTTCCCTCATAATAAAATCATCATTTTCCTCTACTACATCTCTCTCACCTCTACTACATCTCTCTCACTCTTAATTCCACTTCCCCTCCTATATTCTCTTACCTGATTTACTATTCCTAAAAATGATTGTAATTTCTTTTTTCTATCTATATTTTCATCACTATTAACAATTTTTTGTACTATATGTGTTTGCATTTTTATTCCATTTTTGTCTATTTGTATTCCTAGAAATTCTATCTGTGGTTTCATGATTTCTGCTTTCTTTTTACTTAAGCTTATACCTGAGTGTTTAATTATATGTATAAATTTTTCTAATAATCTAATATGTTCATCTTGTGTTTTTGAATATAACAATATATCATCTATATAAATAATGTAATTTTCTAATTGATTAAAATAGTTGTCCATAAAATGTTGGTATCTTCCTGGTGCATTTTTTATATCCAAATGGTAAAACGTTCCATTCATAGAATCCTTGTGGTACAGTAAAGGTTGTTAGTTGTTTAGATTCTTCTTCTAGTTTCAGGTGATAAAATCCCGATTTACAATCAAATTTACTAAAATAGTTATATCCTTGTATTTGTCTTATTTTTAGTATCTTTTTTTTCTAGGGTGAGGTGTTTCCTGCAAGTATATCACAATGAACTAACAAGACATGATATTAGTTAACAACATTTTCTATACCTTATAATGCTTTTACTTATAGTTTGAAGGCAATGTTCAATTAATTGGAGGGATAGAAACATTTAAGAAATTTACTTAAAAGTAATAAAAACAATATTTCGTTGATAGTACCAAGATGTACCACTAATTTTTGAAATTGATGGTTTTTTTGTTGTAGCGAACTTGGGTAGACATTAATCTCTTGCATTTGGTTGAGGTCAATGCTCCGACTGAGGTTGATTAATTGATTTTCCTGGACTGATCTAACTGAACTATAATTTTTTGTCTTACCATAGGGATAACTTCGTTGTTTAAAGATTGACTTGAATCAATCTCATATTTTGAGAGTACTAGCTTTTTGGTATGCGTTTTCTGCATATAGCAAATGATTTTGAGTATATTATATTATTACTTGAATAATTTTATGACCTTCAAGTGAATGCACTTTGATAATTATATGCGGATTATTACAAGAAACTCTCCAGATAAGTCAATATGAATTTGAAAAGCAAAGGGAAAGAGGATAATGGGTAGCCAAATTTAATTTTTTGATAGTGTTAAAAGTTTTTTTTGTTGTATAGTTTTAAAAGATCAAAATCATAGATTAATCCTCAACAAAATTTAGTGAACTATTAATCTTTCTCCCATTAAAATCTTTATAAGAGATCATTTACTTTTTGTACCAAAAGTGTTGTAGAATTGACTTTAACCGAAAGGTAACAAAATCTTTTAACTTTTTACTTTGGCCGTTTGGATCTTCTGATAATTATCATGAATGAGTTCATATTATATTAATTTTTATCCACAAGCACCTTTAAATAATTATTTAGAGACAAATATTAAAAATTAAGGTGTAAGAATTCTTACACTTTTTAGTTTGAACATTTGAATATTTATAAACGTTGATACGGTTTTTAAGTAGAATATAATGTCTCTTCATACATGACTCATCAAACCTAAATATAGTTATATGATTCATAGTTTACTTGTTTTTTTCAAACAAATTTACCATTCTATTGAATTCATTTTTTAAGAAGAATTTAAAAGCAAAGGAAAAGTTAAAAGTCCAATGAACAAAAAAGAGAAAGAATGAAACACATAATGAGATGATTCATATTTCTTATTTGTCTTTGTCCTGATAGTGAGTACTGAAACAAAATCGAATGTAACAAATAGCTGATATTTGAGCATACAAAAGAATTTGATAAAAAGGTTCGCCGCTACTAGGGACTAAATATGCTTTGAATTATATTGAAAAGATAAAAACAAACCTACTCATACATATAAGGGACTAGTTTTGCTAAAATCTTTCCAAAAATAATCATCTTTGCAATTATTTCAAATATAAAACCCTACATGAACCTAATTTCCACAATCATTTGGTTTGCGCCTTCTACAAAGTTACCATGGAAAAAATTAAAATCCCTTCCTTTTACCATTAAATCATCACAGAGATATCTCAAAGTTGCCTTGTCAATTCACCAATTCACGTTTGTTTTAAAAGTCATTCTAGATACTTTGAATACCATGTATGAGAAACGATGGGCGGATCTTGTAGGCCGTAAAACTCCTTTCTTGATATGTGGAAAATTGTGTTATTGAAATGCTCGTACTGAAAAAGCATTCAAAGATCTTATAGCTTTAGTGCTCATGTTCTCTACCCTCATCTGATTCACACATTTTAAAGGTAACTTGTAATCTTTTCTTTTGAGGTGAGCCAATGATAACTTGTCCACCTTTATGATTTTCATGATTTCAATTGTTTTGTAAATTAAAAGATCAAAAATCATATTTTGTGCAATAGATATTCGTACAAGATTTGAACTTTCGACATTCACCATTTCAAAAAGGTCGTATTCATGTATACCTTTGGTTCGCCTCAATCCGTTTGTTATCTAGGTCTTGAAACTGAAAATTAATATTTGATTAGTTAGCGCTCCCACACGCTCTTTTACATATATTACTAGGCATATAAATTTGATGTAAGTCTACCTTAATTTTTGCATTGTGTGCAATTTGTGACAATATTTGGCCAGTAAGGAGAAATTTAACGATAACGTTCCTAGGGTTCCATGACTAATACTAGTTGAAGATGAGGATGATATAATCTTTAAAAATGGAATTGAATAAGTCAATCTTTTTAAAAAAAAAATAGTAAGTATTCCATATAGTAAGATAACCAACTATGGTTCAATCAGATAGATCTGTGAGAAATTGATTCATCACACTAAACCGGGCCATTGAACTCGACAACATGCAAGACATTCATATCTCTCCAAATCCGCTTCAAACAGAAAAAATTACCTAATTCAAATATTAGTTGTATGTCATAGTATTTTCGTAGAAATATAGCTTTTATTACTTAAAATTCTTAAAATGTTTCTTTCCATGCTAATAAATTGAATATTGCCTTGACAATATATGACAAAAACATGGTAACTTGTAGAAATCGTTAATAACTAACACTAATTGGGTAAGATCATGCATTGTTGATTAATTGTGATTTACTTGCAGGAAACTACATGCTCTAGAAACAAGATAAACCTTATTGAAACTCAAAATTATTCAATCGTAACTGTACCACAAGGAAATCAATGACTTATTTACCACCAATGGGTAATACAGAGTTATTCACGAATCAACATGAAATGAGTCATCCCCTGATCCATAATCGAGTACTTCCATGGTAATTCCCATATCAACCAACCCCATTCTTTTTCTGGTAATGTTGAATTCAGTAGATGTGGTATTGCAATGATGAAAGTTAAGAAGAAACAAATAAAACTTTCAAAATGTGAATCGAATTAGAAGAAACTTGCATGAAATTTGGAAATTTGATTGGTTTCTCCTTAACCTACAACACTGCAATACTACTTCAGAGGAATCATCATTAAAAAATAATGAATGAATGTTGATTGATACTGGATTTATCATGGAAGAACTCTATTTTGGATCTGGGAATGACTCCTTTCATGAAGATTCTTTAACATCTCCATATTACCAATTGGTGGTACATAAGTTGAGGGTCCTCTTTCTGTCTTCATAGGTCGTTGATTTCTTTGTGGTATAGTTACATTAGAAATATCTTGATTTTTAGTAAAATTTTTCTTTTCTCTAGGGTGAGGTGTTTCTTAAAAGTAAATCACAATGAACTAACAAGACATGATATTAGTTAACAACATTTGCTACACCTTACAATACTTTTACTTATTGTTTAAAGGCAATGTTTAATTAATTGGGAGGATTGAAATATTTTAAGAAATTTATTTAAAGTAATAAAAACAATATTTCATTTATAGTGCCAAGATGTACCACAAGTTTTTGAATTTGATGGTTTTTTTGTTGTAGCGGACTTGGGTAGACATTAATCTCTTGCCTTTGGTTGAGGTCAATGGTCCGATTGAGGTTGATTAATCCATTTCTTTGACTGATCTGACTGAAGTATAATTGGTTGTCTTACCATAAGGATTACTCCTTTGTTTAAAGATTGACTTGAATCAATCTCATATTTCGAGAGTACTAGTTTTTGGGTGTGTATTTTCTGCATATAGCCAATGATTTTAAGTATATTATATTATTACTTAAATATATATTTTTTAACAAATGTATCTAACTGAGTTTTCTTACTTTGTCTTAGTATTAGTTTGTCATACAAAATTTAGGACCTTCAATTGAATGCACTTTGATAATTATATGCAGATTAATACAAGAAACTCTCTAGATAAGTCAAAATATGAATTTGAAAAGTAAAGCGGAAGAGGAGAGTGGCTAGACAAATTTAATTTTTTGATAGTGTTAAATTTTTTTTTCTGTAGTATAGTGTTAAAAGATCAAAATCATGCCTGAGATTAATCCTCAGCAAAATTTAATGAACTGTTAATGTTTCTCCCATTACAATCTTGATAAGAGATTAGTTGCTTTTTGTGCCAAAAGTGTTGTAGAATTAAGTTTAACCGAAAGGTAACAAAAATTTTCAACTTTTTACTTTGGCCATTTGAATATTCTGATAATTATGATGAATATGTTCATATTGTATTAATTTTTTAATCCACAAGCACATTTAAATAATTATTTAGAGACAACTATTAGAATATTTATAAACATTGATACTGTTTTTATGTAGAATTTAATTGTCTAGTCATGCATGTCTTATAAAACGTTCATATAATGTTATTTACTTATTTTTTTCAAACAAATTTACCATTCTATTGAATTCAATTTTTAAGAAGAAGTTAAAAGTAAAGGAGAAGTTGAAAGTCCTATGAACAAAAAGAAAAAAGAATGAAACACATAAAGAGATGATTCGTCTTTCTTGTTTGTGTTTGTCCTGATAATGATTAGTGAAACAAAATCTAATGTAACAAGAAGCATATATTTGAGCATACGAAAGAATTTTAAAGAAGCATGCTATTAACATTGCAACAATTCGACTTTATAGATAGAGTTAGAAAAGTCTCCACATAATTTTAATCACTACAAATAAGAATAAGAATAACACATCAAACTTCGATATCTCATATTTGAATTATTGTCATTTCTCATGACTATATAAGGGAGACCACACAACTTTCACAAAAAATCTTACATTATTTCATAAGCTTAGATCTCCTATACACAAGAATTGCAGGAGTAGTGTAACACCCCAAAATTTCTAAGGTAACACCTATGTCATTGTTCATTTAGGGATAAGATTGTGTTGGGTAATTCACAAATTATTTTTAGGCGTTGAGGTCAATTCTCTAGTGTGTGAGTGTATTTGTATATGAATCAGGGTCACTAGAATCCCTAGCTCAAACTTGAGTTGAAAGCTTCCTTATCGATTGTGTTTTGATGTAAGATTATACTAAGGTAAATTTCAAATAATCGTATCTCTCGGAACATAATCAATTTGATGGAATATGTCCTACAAAATTAAAGGTCTAACAGTCCTCTTTCCACCACCTCTAAGTTTGCCTCGTTTTGTGTTCACAGTAAACAGTTATGACCATTTTAGCAAATACTACACAACAAAGTTTCTGTGTCAGTGAAGTATAAAACCCTTATATAGATCGATCTATGAACCACACTGTTAAATCATGGAAGGGTTAAATTTAGGAGTCCAATTCCTATGGACCCATCTACGAGCTACAATTTGGAACCTTAAAATGAACATCTGAGCCTTAAAATTGAAGTAGAATTATACGAATCGGATCTGCGGTCCATAGAAAGTTTATCAGTCATTGTTTGGACCCGTGAAATGAAATTTTGAGCCCTAAATTTCATATGAATTCCAATAATGAGATCTATGGTCTATAGATCAAACCACGAACCTTAGCTAACCCCGTGAAAGGTTTTGATTAACTTATTGAGTGTGGTGTATTTTGTATTTCCATACTTCTCCTAAGACAAGCCAGGAAGTTTTAAGTTCAATTTGGGGAATATATTCTCCCATGTATTCAATTTTCTTAATGTTGCTCTCTCAATTCCCCAACTCAAAAAGACAAAGGTAAGGAAAACAAAATCTAGGGTTTCAAGGCTTTCAATCAAGTGTTTTATCGAACTTCTTGAAAAACTTTGTTACCAAGTATGTGTAATGTCCCATTTCTTGTGAATTTGCTTTTAATTATGAAATGACCATTTTGACCTTTCTCTTAGCCTTAGTTTGGGATGCAAGAATAGTTGGTTTGGTCAATCATGCGATCGGGTGTGCTTTTGGTGATTTTTCCCATTTTGAGTTGATATTTTTATATGGATGACTTTGGTCAACCTTATGAGTTTTGAGCGTCGTATGAGAATTTCGTTAGTTTCATTGTGTCTAGATTTTCGAGTTTGTTGTAGTAATCTGATTGATTAGAGTCTCGAGACCTTAGGTTGTGATTTGATTATTTAGGTAAAAAGTTGAAGTTTTTGCCTAAATGGGTTACTTCCCACAATAATAATGAACCAAGGTTACCTTTAAAGTATCTCACATGTGTTAGAAGATGATTTTTACTTGCATTAATCTTGATTATTATTATGTTTTCTAACCTTCTTTTGTTAGGTTTGACTTGGTCATTGCATATCATGAAAATTTCATTTTTAGCATGATTTCATACTTTTATGCATGTCTACTATACTTAGTGCATTTTTATACTAGTGCATACTCTTGCCTAGATTTCCCCAAATGTAGGGACCGACCATACAGATTTGCACTTCCCTGGCTAGGGATATCATATAGAATATTGAAGATTGGTGAGTCCTCATGTTCTGAAGACCAAACATTTACTTCATTTATATCATTATATTTTAGTTTTGAACTTGATGTACTGGTTACATCCTGATTTCGTCTTATGTACTAGATGGATATGATAAGATATTTAGATTTTTCAATTTTTTCTCTATAAAAATTTTATATGTTGAAATTGACTTTTAAATCTTTTAAACTCGATTATCATGTATGACGTATGCTAAGTGGCTTGTATGGGACTATTGGGGTCTTATATAACATGTTACACCTAGGGGTTACCTTGGGTCTTATTCGGCATGCTACAAACAAACACTTTATCATTAACTTTAAGGCATGAAGTCATTGAGTACAATAAAACTATGAAAATAAAGTCCCAAAAGAGTTGAAATCCCCGAATCATCTCTAGCGCGTCTCACCAGCCTCTTGCCTAGAAATTTTCGACGAATTTTCTTACTCACTTTTTAGCCCTAATTCACCTTGATTCGAATGGTTTCTTCCAAACTGTCCTAGATTAAATACACTTCTCACACATAGGAAATGAACTTTAACATATAAAAATAAGTAAGACATCAACCAGTTCAAGTTTACATACTTACGATAGGAGATTCAAATTCTAAGTATAGTGTTGCGAGGTTTTACACATAGATGTCAAATAATTCTTCCCTTGTGATTTAGTTCAAAATAAAGATATAGTGGTTGAATATTGCAAGACTAAAGAACAAGTTGCTGTAAATTTCACAAAGTCGATAAAATTGGAGCTTTTCATAAAGTAGAAGATGCTAGGCTTGGTCACATCTGAAGATCTTTGTTTCAAGAAGGATATGTAGGGAATAAACCAAGAGTAGGATCCTAAGTAGTTTATTGTTTGATATTATTTTTATTTAATTAAGTCTAGTAAAGATATTTATTTTCTATTTCATATAGGAATATGTTTTCTAGTCCTAGTAAAATTTCGTCTGTTACGTTATAAAAGGGTTTCCTTATTGCATATTTCATGTTGTAAGATTCAAGAATTTTTTGAGTTGTTGAAAAATCTTCCTACCTCTTATTTCTACCATAATAAAGTTCTTCTAGATAACCGTTTTTGGGTCTCTCGCTTGTGCATATATTATTTCGTTGGGTAATTTTATTTTTCTTCGGTCAAAAATGCAAGGGCAGCATATCTGAAACTTTTAAATTTTGGAAGTAACGGAATGAGAAAATACATAGTTAACAGATTATCGAAACCCTTTGTCCCCCCAAAAGAGAATCTAGGAGAGAGAATGAATCTATCAATTGAATATCAAACATATTGCGACCTTTTTTGAGTTATAAATGCTTCCTCCAATGAAAAGAGAGAGATAATTTCTGTGTAAACTAAGTCCTTCATCGTGGAATTTTTCAGTTAATGTTGCTATTACCTTTTTCTTCTTCACATTACTTCTATAGTGGTCTTCTGAGGAGTGGTTGTCTCGGGTTTCTTCAGTCATGATTATGGAATCAAACGTCTCTATATTGAGAATAAGATTCAATATCGACAAATGCACGGGTATGACTCAACATCTCTATCAATGCAAATTCCAGTTGTCATTCCTATTTTTTGTTGACTAGATACTAACAATGTTAGGTTTTGCACATTGTATCTGTCGTATTTTGTACCAGAATGATATTAAGCTTTACTAACAAATCTTCTTATGCAACAAATATTGAATTCTCTTTTATTTGAATCGTTAAACTACATATCGCTACCCTGGTCCGTCTCTCTAAGAATCAAAATGAGCCTCCACACTATAACACCCCGTATCCAAAACAGACGAAAAACAAGCTTTTCGGAAAAATCTGCAGGTGCAACCAACGGGGCCATTGACGGACCGTAGAGTGAATCATGGTCCATCCTGCACATCCGCCAATAGGGTCAAAAACTCCTAAAATCTCAGCCCAAAAAAATTTGGTTAAGTCATGATGGATGGACAGACCTATGGTCCGTAGGTCAAACTACTTCTGTAGTCCGTGACCGTCAAATCGACACCCCATTCACCCACTCTCTGACAAAAGCCACAGATTACCAGCACCATCCGTAGGTGGGAACTAGCAGAAAGATAAGGGGGGAATGCAGTTGGGTCAACTTCAAATGGTCATAACTCTTAGCACAAAATGAATTAGGTGTCCCATGACCTATCCACGATTTGATAATTAAATTAAGTTTCCATACCCACCGACCTTGCTAAAATCAAACCTCCTAGTAAAAGGTTCTGTGTGTTTTAGTAAAGTCCTATCGAACAGGCTCAACCTACGGAACCAATAATGGACAGTCGATCTAACGACGGACCGTCTGTCTAGGCCGTCGTTTGGTACGACAACAACTAACTTAGGGGTCTTTTGGTCTTTTCCCACTTTGTTTAAGCCCTAAGATACATCATTTTGATGCTAAGTCATCAGAGTTTAGTCAGTTTAAGCCTAGAAACATAACAAGAACTTAGCTAAGTCAAAATCATAAATCAAAAGTCAGAAAATTAAAAGCAAGAACGGAGAAAAAGCTTAAGAACCCTAGTTCAAGAACGTAGCAAGTCTCCAGCAGTTCCAGCACCGAAATCTAAGTGTTTCTCCATGAATTTCATCAACAGGTATGTCGGATTTCATTAGTGGGTTTCTTTCACCCATTGGGTCCCTAGTTTTCAGTAGTTCTTGATTCTCTTATCATGATTAAACCTATGGTTCCTAGAATTACAACAGAACTTCTTGATTTAGTTAAAATATATGTTCTAAATAAAAATTATCATGTTATTACTCACATTATCACATGAATTTCAGCACCCTAACTATGTATTTCTTAAGTTCTTGAATTACACCTGCTAGGTTAGATATTTCAATTGTGCAGTTATACATGCTTCAGTTTTTAATGCATCATTATCAGATTAAATGTTGCATTCCAGTTTGCATGTTCATTTTTGAGCTATTCATTCGAACATAATCAGTTAACTACATAAATCAATGGGAGTAGAATAATACCAAGTTGGACTAGGGTTCAACGTACCCAATAGTTCCAGAACTACTAGCCAAGTAGGTTGCAAGTTCCCTGGTGGGCAATTAGTAGTGATCACACCAGTATGCCTTTATACTTCTGGCAGCATATATTGAGTTCTCTCGATGGGGGCGTATACATCGGACTCCACATTTAGCTCATGTGGTTTTATGATGAGTTTTTAGTAGCTCCCACAGTCCACTCAGACTCTCTTGCATTGACTATTTATCAGTAAACTCAGTATTCAGTTTAAGCATGATATAAATCGGTCTTTGCATTTAGTAGCTCAGAATTCTCTATATCATGTTCAGATTAGTATACTGCTTGTTCAGTTATGTTTTATTTCAGCTTTATCGTATCCTGCATGCTCACTACCTTTCAAGTACTGACGCATACGTGCGCTACATCTTCTCGTGATGTAGGTTCAAGTTCTCAGCATCCAGATCACGCATAGATCAATTTTTTGATCTTCAGTTCAGCAGATTCAGTGGTGAGTCCTCATTCTTCGAGGACAATAGTCATGAGTTTATTTTCAGTATTAAGTCATTTAGTTTTAGTTTTGCTAGACTTAGTTGGAGCTTGTCCCAATATCTCTAGTCAGTTAGAGGCTTATTTAAGACATAGTTAGATTCAGCTTAGTATTGAGTTAATATTTCCTTTGTATGAAACTCATTGTTTTCAAATATCTCAGTTATAAAATATGGGTATTCCCCATGTTTTCAGTCTAAATTATGATTTAGCTTCGGCAATAGTTTATTATCTTTAGTATGCTCATAATCATGTCAGTAGGGTTAACTTGGGATCACTTGTGGTCCTAGGTTTCGTGTCTGCGTATTAAAGGTAGCTCGGGGCGTGACAAAACTTAGTATCAGAGCACTAGGTTCAAGATTCCTAGGATGTCAGAAAAAGCCGCACTAAGTAGATTCCTTTTCATGGGTGTGAATGCACCTTATTTAATGAGAGGGAGGCTATGAAGTGTTTTAGGAAAAAAAACTTCACTTTTTTGTTACTCTTATCGTGTGTAAGGTATGATCTTATTCTATTCTAACTTGACGTTCTACGTTTCAGATCATCCCTCCTCGTAGCGCTAAAACTAGAAATGCGAACGCTAGGAATGCAAACGCTGCTCCTCTAATCCCAGATCAAGAAGTTTCTAATGTTGAGTTTGAGAATGTCATACAAATGTTGGCTCAGAGTATGACTAACCAGAACAATCGGGTTCATGCTTATGTGAATGAAAATGGTGGATCAGTAGCAGCAAGGGTCCGTGACTTTGTTAGGATGAATCTGCCAGAGTTCTTAGGATCACAGACTAATGAGGATCCTCAGAATTTCTTGGATGAGATTAAGAAGATCTTTGAGGTAGTGCAAGTCACTGGGAATGATCGGGTTGAGTTGGCATCATACCAGTTGAAGGATGTTGCTCACATCTGCCACACTTGGTGGAAGGAGAATAGAGGTGAAAATGCAGCTCCTATCACTTGGGATTGCTTTAGTGAGACTTTTCTCGACAGCTTTTTCCCAATAGATTTGAGAAAGCAAAGGCTCAGAAATCATGAACTTGAGGCAGGGTAACATGACAGTCCAAGAGTATGGGATGAAGTTTAACCAACTCTCCAGGTATGCTCCTCACATGGTTGCTACCTCCAGGGCTCAGATAAACAAGTTCTTGTATGGATTGTTGGATTTGGTGAAAACTGATTGCAATAATGTTATGTTACTCATGCTCAAAAGGTTGAGGGTGATAAGCTTAGTGAACATGCTAAGGAAACTAAGAAGGCTAGGACTGGGAACTATGACTATACTTAGCATAAATTGAGTGATGGAGATCGCTCGCAGAGTCAACAGAAGTTTTCAGCTCCAACCCCTTCATCAGCTAGTGTTCCATCCTCCAAGACAAGGTATAACGAGAAGGGTAGAGCACTTGGATCTAAGTCTCAGGAAAGTGTTTCAGGCACCAAAACTTGCCCCACTTGCCCTAAGTGTGGTAAGAACCATCCTGGCGAGTGTCTTGCAGGAAAAGAAGGATGTTTTAGGTACGGTGAGTCTGGTCACAGGTTGAGGAATTGTCCTTCTAGACAGGGTCAAGGAGGTGGTAATGGAAAATATAAGTCTACAACTTTAGCAGCACCATCAAGTCTCCCAACTCAGTAGGGTAACTCATCTGGTACAGCTGGTGGTTAGCAAAAGAACAGGTTGTATGCTCTTCAGGCTCGCCAGGTTCAGGAAGGTTCTCCTGATGTAGTCACTGGTACGTTACGAGTCTTTGACCTCGATCTTTATGAATTGTTAGATCCAGGGGCTACTATTTCTTTTGTAACTCCTTACATAGCAGTCCAATTTAGTGTCAGACTAGAAACTCTCTCAGAACCTTTATCTGTCTCTACTCCAGTTGGTGACCCAGTTATAGCTAGAAGGGTATAAAGAAATTGCCCTGTCATAGTCTCTCAGAGAGTCACCTCAGCAAATCTTATAGAGTTAGGAATGGTAGACTTTGATTTCATTATAGGAATGGATTGGTTACATTCCTTTTATGCCTCAGTCGATTGTAGAACTACGATTTTTGGTTTTCAGTTTCTAGATGAACCAATTTTAGAATAAAAGGGTAGTAGTTTAGCGCTTATGGGTCGATTCGTCTCTTACCTTTAGGCCAGAAAGATGATATCTAAGGGTTTTATCTATCATCAAGTTTGAGTTAAGAATTCTTGATCTGAAACCCCAACTATTGAGTCAGTTCCAGTAGTCAATGAGTTTCCAGAAATGTTTCCAGAAGAACTTCCCCGAGTCCCTCCCGAAAGGGAAATCGACTTTGGAATTGATATCTTTCCAGATACCCACCCTATTCCTATTCCTCCTTACAGATTGGATCCAGCAGAGCTTAAGGAATTCAAAGAGCTAATGAAAGACCTTCAGAGTCATCAGACCTAGTATTTCACCATGGGGTGCACCAGTGTTGTTCGTAAATAAGAAAGTTGGTTCTCTCAGACTGTGCATTGACTGTAGACAATTGAATAAGGTCAAAATCAAGAATAAGTATCCATCCCCAGGATTGATGACTTGTTTGAACAACTTCAGGGTGCTATCCATTTCTCAAAGATAGACCTCAGCACGGGTTATCATCAGCACAGAGTCAAAGATAGTGACACTCCAAAAACAACCTTCAGAAATCAATATGGTCATTATGAATTTGTAGTTATGCGATTGGAAAAACTAATGATCATGAAACTTTCATAGATTTGATGAACAAAGTGTTCAAATAGTACTTGGACTTGTTCGTTATCGTCTTTATTGATGATATCCTCATTTACTCTAGGAGTGAGAAAGAATATGCAAGTCATTTGACAGGTTTTATGCAGACTCTCAAGGATTGCCAGTTATTTGCTAAGTTTAGTGAATGTGATTTCTAGTTGCAATCCGTTAATTTTTTGTCACATCGTATCTAGCGAATGGATCCGAGTAGATTTGTAGAAGATCGAAGCAGTGAAAGAGGGGCCTAGACCTACCTCTACTACATATATCAGAGGTTTCTTAGGCCTAGAGGGTTATTATAGAAGGTTTGTGGAAGTATTTTCATCCATAGCCTCACCATTGACTAGGTTGACTCAGAAGATGGTCAAGTTCCAATGGTCAGATGATTGTGAAAAAAGCTTTGCAGAATTGAAAACTAGATTGACTACAGCTCCTGTCTTGACTCTACCAGAGGATTTAGATAGTTATGTGATCTATTCTTATGCATCCATAGTTGTGCTAGGTTGTGTGTTGATGCAGTGACATAAGGTTATAGTCTATGCCTCTAGACAGGTTAAGGTGCATACAATAACTATCCAACTCATGACCTCGAGCTTGCAGCAGTGGTGTTTGCACTCAAGATATGGAGACACTACTTGTATGTTGTTCATGTAGGTGTGTTCACAGATCATAAGAGCATTCAGTATGTGTTCACCTAGAAAGAGTTGAATCTTCGCCAGAGGAGATGGCTTGAGTTCCTTAAGGATTATGATATGAATGTGCATTATCATCCTGGTAAGGAAAATGTAGTAGCATATGCTCTTAGTAGATTATATATGGGTAGTGTAGCCCATGTTGAGGAAGAAAGGAAGGAGCTAGTGAAGGATGTTCACAAACTTGGTCGCTTGGGAGTTCGCCTTATGAGCATATCAGACAGCCGTGTAACAGTTCAGAATGGGGATGAATCATCTTTGGTTGTGGAGGTTAAGGAAAAGCAAGACCGTGATCCAATCTTGCTTGAACTTAAGGGTGCAGTCCATAATCAGAGAGTGGAGCTTTTCTCCCAAGGGGGAGACGGTGTACTTTGCTACCAGGGTAGATTGTGTGTTCCTGATGTGGGCGAGTTGAGAGTATATATTCTTGCAAAAGACCATTACTCTCGGTATTCTATTCATCTAAGTGTCACTAAGATGTACCACGATCAGCGGGAAGTCTATTGGTGGAATGGCATGAAGAGGGATATAATTGAATATGTGAGTAAGTGCCCCAATTACCAGGAAGTCAAGGTAGAACATTAGAAACCATGAGGTATGACTCAAGAGATCGACATTCCTACTTGGAAGTGGAAATAATCAATATGGATTTCATCACCTGGTTACCACGTACTCGCAGATAGCATGACTCCATTTGGGTGATAGTTGATAGGATGACTAAGTCTTTTCGCTTTTTGGCGGTCAAGACTACAGATTCGGCAGAGGGCTATGCCAAGCTTTACATTAGTGAAATTTTGAGGTTGCATGGGGTTCCTTTATCTATCATCTCATATAGAGGTCCTCCGATTACCTCTCATTTCTGGAAGTCATTTCAGAAGGGTCTTGGTACTCAAGTTAATCTTAGCACAACATTTCATCCGCAAATGGATGGACAGGCAGATCATACCATTCAATCCCTAGAGGATATATTGAGAAATTGTGTGATAAATTTCAAAGGTAGTTGGGATGATCACCTTCCTCTTATTGAGTCCGCCTACAACAATAGCTACCATTTCAACATTCAGATGGTTCTTTATGAGGCTTTATATGGGCGCAGATGTAGATCTCATGTTTGGTGGTTTGAAGTAAGTGAAGCAGCTTTGATAGGGCCAGATTCAGTCCTTTATGCTATGGATAAAGTTTAACTCATTAGAGATAGACTTAAGACATCCCAAAGTCGTCTTATGCAGATGTAAGGAGAAGGGAACTAGAGTTCCAAGTTGATGATTGGGTTTTTCTGAAAGTCTCACCTATGAAAAGGGTGATGAGATTTCGAAATAAAGGTAAGCTAAGTCCTAGATATGTAGGCCCTTATAAGATTTTGAAAAGGTTTGGCAAGGTGGCATATGAGTTAGAGTTGCCTACATAATTAGCAGTAGTGCATCCGGTCTTCCATATCTCACTTTTGAATAAATGTGTGGGTAATACAGCCTCTATAGTTCCATTAGAGAGTATGGCGGTGAAAGATAATCTTTCTTATGAGGATGTACCAGTTGAGATTCTTGACCGTCAGGTTATAAGGTTGAGGAACAAAGACGTTGCTTCAGTCAAAGTTTTGTGGAGGAGTCAGTCCGTAGAGGGAGCTATTTGAGAAGCAGAAGCAGCCATGAAAGCCGAGTATCCTCACCTCTTCTTTCTGATACCACTCCAGCTTGAGGTAATAGTAACTCTTAAGTTTTTCAGTCATTCATGCATGAATTAAGTCTTGGAATCATGTTCCTTCAGTTTGTACTTCCATTTTCAGTGTATTTGCATATTTTCAGAACTCAATTCAGTCGGAAAATCAGTTCTCAGTGTTTAGTAGTAGGGTTTGATCACTCTTCTCTCTATTCCAGCTAGTTTAGTCTTCATTCGAAGACGAATGTTCCCAAGGGTGAGATAATTAAACACCCCGTATCCAAAACAGACAAAAAACCAGCTTTTAAGAAATATCTGCAGGTGCAACCAACAGGGCCACCGACGGGCTGTAGACTGACCCACGGTCCATCATGCACATCCATCAATGGGGTCAGAAACCCCCAAAATCTCAGCCCAGGAAAATTTAGTTAAGTCATGATCGACGGACGGACCTACAATCCATAGGTCAGACTACGGTCCGTAGTCCGTGACCGTCAATTGACACCCCATTCACCCACTCTCTGACAAGAGCAACCGATGACCACCACGGTCCATAGGTGAACCCATGGTCCGTAGGTCTGACTGTAGGAGGGACTAGCAGACAGCTAACGGGGAAATGCAGTTGGGTCGATTTCAAATGGTCATAAATCTTAGCACAAAATGAATTAGCTGTCCCATGACTTACCACAAATATATAATTGAATTAGCTTTCCATAGACACCGACCTTGCTAAAATCAGACCTCCGAGTAAAAGGTTATGTCTGTTTTAGTAAAGGCTTATTGAATAGACCCAACCTACGGACCCAACGACAGACATTCTATCAAACGACGGATCGTCTATCTAGGTTGTCTTTTGGTCAAACAGCAACTAACTCAGGGGTCTTTTGGTCTTTTCCCACTTCGTTTAAACCCTAAGATACGTTGTTTTGACCCTAAATCATCAGATTTTACTCAGTTTAAGCCAAAAAACATAACAAGAACTTACCTAAGTCAAAATCATAAATAAAAAGTTAGAAAATTAAAAGCAAGAGAGGAGAAAAAGCTCAAGAACTCTAGTTCAAGAACGAAGCAAGTTTCCAGTAGTTCAAGCCCAGAAATCTAAGTGTTTCTCCATGAATTTCATCACCAGGTATGTGGCATTTCACTAGTGGGCTCCTTTCACCGATTGGGTCCCTAGTTTTAAGTCAGTTCTTCATTCTCTTATCATCATTAAACCTAGGGTTCCTAGAATTACAGCAGAACTTCATGATATAGTTAAAAATACTTTCCAAATCAGATTATCATGTTATCACTCAGATTATCACATGAATTTCAAAACTCTAGCTTTGTATTTCTTTAGTTCTTGAATAACACCTTCTAGGTAGATATTTAAATTATACAGTTATACATGCTTCAGTTTTTAATGCATCATTATTAGATTAAATGTTGCAGTCCCAGTTTTGTATGTTCAATTTTGAGCTATCCAGTAATTACAGAAATTCAGATATAATCAGTTAACTGCTTAAATCAATGGGAGTAGCATAATACCGAGTTGGACTAGGGTTCAACGTAACCAATAGTCCAAGAACTACTAGCCAAGTAGGTTGTAAGTCCCCTCTATGGGTAATTAGATTACTGATCATTCCAGCATGACTTTATACCTCTGGCAGCGTATATTGGGTAATTTCAATGGGGCGTATACATCGGACTCCAGATTTATCTCATATGGTTTTATTATAAGTTATTAGTAGCTCCCAGTGTAGTCAGACTCTCTTGAATTGACCATTTATCAGTATACTTAGTATTCAGTTTCAGCATGTTATAAATTGGTCATTACATACAGTTATCTTAGAATTCTCTATATCATATTCATATTAGCATACTTGATTTTGTGCTTGTTCGGTTATGTTTTATTTCAGCTTTATTCTATCCTGCATGCTCATTACCTTTCATGTACTAACGCATACGTGTGCTACATCTTCTCGTGATGTAGGTTCAGGTGCTCAGCATCCAGATCACGCATATATCAATTTTCCGATCTTCAGTTCAATAGATTCAGTGGTGAGTCCTCATTTTCTGAGGACAATAGTCATGAGTTTTTTTTCCAGTATTTAGTCTTTTAGTTTAAGTTTTTTCTAGACTTAGATGGGGCTTGTCCCAGTATTTCTAATCAGTTAGAGGCTTATTTGAGACATAGTTAGATTCAACTTAGTATTGAGTTAATATTTCCGTTGTATTAAACTCATTGTTTTAAAATATCTCAGTTATAGAATATGGGTATTCCCCATCTTTTCAGTTTAAATTATGATTTAGCTTAGCAACAGTTTGTTATCTTCAGTATGCTCATGATCATGCCCGCAGGATTAGCTTGGGATCACTTGTGATCCTAGGTTCCGTGTCCGCGTCTCGAAAGTTGCTAAGGGCGTGACACACACTTTGCTCTTTTAGTGTCTTTGAACTCCATGTAAATTATATACACTAACAATGTATATATTGTTTAGACTAATAGATTAGTATAATCTGTGATAGAATTTTGGTTAACATTTGTTCTGGATTACTAATTAATGCTTACCATAATGTCCTTCAAGGTGACCTACTTATGTACTTCTCTAAAAGTCTTTTCTTATTTATATTTTTAGCATGTAAAAATTTGAACTCTTTAGATATGTAACATATAAGGTTTAAGGTTTAGGTGTTTGAGTTAGCACCCCTCATCAACTATATACCCTATAAAGTTAAAAAATGTGAAGAGATTCATTAATTTATTATACAAAAAAAATACTCATCTTATTTTTATAACATAATTTTTCATTAACGAAGTTCAATAGTAACTTCATTAACAAATTCAAATAATCGACAAGTTAAATCCATAAATAAGTCCAAATCCCATATCTGCAAATAAACGTTAGGAAAAAATAACTCATATTTGAATTAAAAGGTATGTCAAGAAAAATAAAAACTAGAAATTGTTGCAATAAACCATTGATACAAACTCACATACTGAACCGATTCTTAATGATCATAAGTAAAAGTAAAATCTTTAGAGTCCTCATCCTTTAGCCTCTCTATTAATGTATAATCATCCAAAGTCCCCTTAATCATTTTTTTTATGTATTGTACCGTTTACAATTACTTCAGACCAAACTACTTTGAATAAGGTAAAATAGCAATATTGTTATCTCATGTTTTATTGCTGCTACGGGCTCCTCTCATTATTTTTTCTACTTCAATTTTTTTCTTTTATATTCAATCCATATTTTTTCTTCGACTTTTTGATCACTAGAAGTTAAATTTCTTGGACTTCTACTCAGAATTAAATCTTCAACTATTCATTTTAATAAATTTCTATATCAGGATGTGTGATTTCTCTACTTGTACAATTATTTACCTTAGGCTTAATACATAAATGTGTCAGTTAACTTAACTTTAGCTGGCAGTTATACCCTAAACTTTTGGTGTGCCCAAGTATGCACTTAAACTATCCAAAAGTTAAACAAGTAGAGATACAGTACACATCCTACGTGGCAAAATACATGTAGGATGTCATGTAGGACATAAATTTTTAAGTAGGATGCCTCATAGGACGTGTATGTATACTTGTTCAACTTTTGGATAGTTTAAGTGGTTACTTATGCGCACTCAAAGTTATGCAAGTTAAGGCTAAGTTAAAAGACACATTTATGTATTATACCTTCACCTGTTTAAGTTAAACTTTGAATGAGATGTAAACTTTTGTATAACAAAATCTCAATTCCATCAATATTAATTCTAAATTTACATAAATAATTCTATATTCTTTTATTATACATTTATTGGTGAGTAAACTTTTATTGCTAGCTGAAAAGTAGTGCTTTTGTCAGCCAAAATTGTCCCATTAATCTACTTAACCTTCAAATATGATACTAACCATCTTTAGTTCCTCTTTTAAATCAAACTAATCAAGTTATTTGATTTTGGCATGCTTTTGTAGTCACTATTGTTTTATTGTAACGTTTAACAACATACTTTTTTATTTTAAAAATAATTTAAAGAAATTTTTACATTAATATTAAAAAATTAAAATCATTCTAAAAATTGTGTTCTGTGAAATAGATTTTCATACAATATTTGATCTTTGGAAATTCATCATTTCAAAAAGGTCGAATTTATATATATCTTTGGTTTGCCTCAATGCTTTTGTTAGTTAGGGCTAGAAACTGAAAATCTTATTTGATTGGTCAGAGCTTCAGCACGATCTTTTACATACATTACTTAGGCATATAAATTTGATGTAAGACTACCTTAGTTTTTGCATTGTTTGCAATTCGTGACACTGTTTAGCCAGTAATGAGAGTTTAACGGTAACTAATGCTAGTTGAAGATGAGGATGATAGTACTCTATAAAAAATGGGGTTGAATCAAGTCAATCTTTTTTAAAAAATATTAATATTCCATATAGTAAGATAACCAACTATGGTTCAAACAGATCAATCTATGAGAAATTGATTCGTCACCCTCAACCGGGCTATTGGCCTCAACAACATGCCAGACATTCATATCTCTCTAAATCCGCTTCAAATAAAAAAAAAATTACCTAATTCAAATATTAGTTGTACTTCATTGTATATCATAGAAATATAGCTTCTATAACTTGAGACAAATTCTTAAAATTTTTCTTTCCTTGAATAAATTGAAAATTGCCTTTAAATTATAATAAAAAAACATTGTAAGTTGTTGCAATTGTTGTTAACTAATACTAATGGGCTAATATCATGTCATGTTGATTCATTGTGATTTACTTGAAGGAAACTTCTCGCTCAGCAACAAGATAAATCTTAATGAAACTCAAGATTATTCAATTGTAACTATACCACAAAGAAATCAACGACTTATAAAAGATAAAAAAAAAAAGAGGACGGCCAACTTATTTACCACCAATGGGAAATGCGAAGATATTAATGAATCAACATGAAATGAGTCATCCCCTGATCCTAAAGAAAATACTTCCATGAATAATTTCTGTCACGCCCTAAGCCTACACCCTGGACGTGGCTGACACTCGAAGACCATTGTAGGCCCATAAGCGAACCCTTGTCCTGACTTACTTAACTCACGGAAGACTAAACTCAACTTAATCAAGAAATAAAGCATCTTTAAAAAAATACTTCATATAATATCCTGGCCAAAATGGCACTTAAGTCTCAACAGGTAAAATAGACTCCAAATTGAAAAACTAACTGTCTACGAAGCCTCTAAGCTGATTAAGATAGATGTTGGGACAAACCCCACAACATCTTAAAAACTAAAATGGTAAATCAAATGAAAAGGATGTCCTCTGGAATGCAAGGAGGCTCACCACTGACTCTAGAACTCAATCTGGATCAACAAAGCGCTCCTTGCTGATCCTTGTTACCTGCGTCTGCATCATAAAATGATGCAGGCCAACTGGCATCAATACAATGAATGTACGAGTATGCAAGTTATAGTGTTAAACTCAACTATAAAGCATGAAATGGAGTAAGGATGAAATTACTTTGGCTTTGCTCAACTCATAAGATGACAACTCAATATATGGCAATAAGAACATATGATATATATATATATATATATA
>NC_028647.1:12493625-12556596 GCF_001406875.1 Solanum pennellii
ATATATATATATATATATATATAACTTGTAAAAACAGTGTAAACTCGTAGTTCCTTAAACATGAAACAATAATAAACTCAATTTTACTTATATATGAAAGTAATATAGTTTCTGTGGAAGTTTTTCTAACCGACAACCACCACTATGAGCCTAAGTGATGATAAAGTGTCTCGTCCACGCTGCCAGAAATGTCTTATACTTTGTCGTAGTATAGAATATCCTCAACCTAATGGATCCACTAGATAAACATACGTGATCATCTAAAAAGTATGACACGTTAATACATGTGATAGCTACATGGTTTAGATGGGAACTTGAGTTATCTGAACTCTCATTCCCACATCGGTGCTCAATACTACTCCCAAATCATGATTTATCTCATACTCTTAATAAAATTTCCTTGCTTTGGTTGAGATTATTTATTGAACCCTTTAGCTTTAATAGCACCTTTTGGAATCAACGTTCCCCTCTTTAGTTCAAAACTCTTTTGGAACTTCTTAGTTTCCTTTTAACTTAAATGTAAAACATTTATCAACCTTTAGGGAATACTTATTCATCCTTATAACTTTAGGGAAATGAACTCAACTCTTGCTCTTTACTTAACTTGAAACTTTCACTCTTAGGGAATACTTAGTTCCCTTATAGCCGTTTGAGAATTTAACTCAACTCTTTTCTCTTTGCTCAACTTATAACTTGAGCCTTAAATTAAAGTTAAAATTATTGTTTAAGACACTTTGAAAACTTTAAAAACTCACTTCGACTTGCTTCTTAACTTTAAAATGTATTTTTTTTTTACTTTGATCTTAGCTTCCCTTGAATTACATTATGGATTCAAGGATCATTATCTCATGTATATGGATAATTTAATTATGTTTAGTTGTACTCTAGAGTGTTGGAATCAACTAGGAATCAAAGGTGCATCACTTAGGAACTAGTAGAAAGAGATAGGAAAGAACGTGATCACCAGGGGGTCTTGGAACTCTGAGAGGCGCGGGGAACCAGGGCCTGTCAGAAAGACCCTGGTCAGGGGCGCTTTGGCTAGCGCGGCGTGTCATGGCCTGTCAGACAGATCCTGCCATAAGGGGCTCTGGCAGGTGTGGCACCCCAGTGGCTATCTGACGGGACCTCTAACTTTTCTTCATTATTTTTCATCGCTAAACCTCCTAAACATCCATGGATCCCACCTGAAACAATTAGGATCCCTATATACCACATTACTCAATAGATTACACTCGAAAACAGTTCGGAAACATGAATCAAATCTTCTAGATATCAACAACAATTCAACCAACAAGAACTTCACAACTTCTCATCAAGAACTTCAAGATTTTCATTCAATTAAATTCTAATTTGCTGTATTGAATCAAATTGGGGTGTTGGTGAAAGGACCCAACATCGAATGATCTCATATTTCTCAATGGGGATCACCACCTGACGAATTCCACGCAACGATCTTGGCGTTTCTTGGACAATTCTTGATCTTCGTCTTGTTATATCTTTTCTCCTAAGACGTAAGCGTTATTAAATTTTTGTAAAACTGATTTGGGACTTGGTCTTTACCCCTAAATAACCCTTTAAATGAATTAGGCAATACTAGGGTGAAAAGTTAACTTTGCCCTTACTAAAATCCGGATTGGACTTTCCTCAGTCCAATAGCACAACTTTCGAAAGTCATATCTCCCTCATATGATATTGTATTTATGCAAACTCGATGGCATTGAAAAGATCTTCGCAATGGCTTTCCAACCATATAAAGAACTCATCCAACTCCTCTTGATCTAGAGGTTTTGGCTTTTTTAAAATGACCAAAATTCACTTTTGAAAGTTGGAAATTTTCCATATTTCCCTACTTATTTCCATAAATGATTATTCTTGGTTTCTCAGATTATTCTTAATTAATTAAAGTTACGAGAAGTTACAATATCTCCCCCTTGAGAA
Organism: Solanum pennellii; assembly: GCF_001406875.1. Lineage (NCBI taxonomy): Eukaryota > Viridiplantae > Streptophyta > Magnoliopsida > Solanales > Solanaceae > Solanum > Solanum pennellii. The sequence goes on from NC_028647.1 coordinate 12,495,564, forward strand.
CATTCGTCCACGTATGAGAATTCTTTCACTAAGCTAAGAGTAGTAATATCATTTCAGCACTCAACAAATAAAATCAACTAATAACATGCTTACACATAGCCTTTTAAAGAGCTACGAATAGAATTTAGTATCTTGATCTGCATTCTCCACTGATTCAAAGATATGTGGATATATGTTATTCATATCCTCCTCAACATCCCAAGTCGCTTCTTCAATGAATTAGTTCCTCCAAAGGACATTGACTGAATCAACTTCCTTTGTCCTCAACTTGCGAACTTGACAATCCAAAATCTGAATCGTAATTTCTTCATAGGATAGGTTATCCTAAATTCCAACATTCTCTGTTGGTACTATCAGTGAAGTATCACCCAAAAACTTCTTCAACATATAAATATGGAATACCGAATGAACCGTCGCTATCTCTTGGGGTAGCTCCAACTCGTAAGCCACATTTCTCACTCTTTTGAGATTTTATAAGGTCCAATATACTGGGGACTAAGTTTCCCCTTTTTACCAAACCTCATAACACCTTTCATGGGTGAAACATTAAGATACACCCAATCGTCCACCTCAAACTCTATTGGACTTCTCCTAACATCTGTGTAAGACTTTTGGAAACATTGTAACGTCTTCAATCTTTCTTGGATCACTTTCACCTTCTCCATAGCATGGTAAACTAGATATTTTCCTATCAATTTTTTTTTGCCAACTTCGAACCACCCAATAGGAGATCGACATCTTCTCTCATAAAAAGCATCATATGGAGCCATTTGGATGCTCGAATGGTAATTGTTGTTATAAGAAAACTCAATGAGAGGTATATGATCATCCGAATTTCCCTTGAAGTCGATCACACAAGCTATAAACATATATTCTAAGGTCTGGATAGTATGCTCTGTTTTTCCATCTATCTGAGGATGAAATGCAGTACTCAAATTCACCTTTGAACCCAAACCTTTCTGGAAGTATCTCCAAAATTGTGCAGTAAATTGTGCACCTCTATCTGAAATAATGGAGACCAAAACTCCATGAAGTCTTACCACTTATTGAAGGTACAACATAGCATAATCCTCGGCTGAATAGGTTGTCTTTATCGACAAGAAATGGGCTGACTTTGTCATTCTGTCAACAATCACCCAAATAGAATCTTGTTGCCTTCAAGATCTTGGGAAGCCTATAATTAAGTCCATATTAATCATCTCCCACTTCCATTCCAGAAGTTCTATAACCTGATATAAACCTCCAGGCCTCTGGTGCTCCACTTTCACTTGGTGGCAATTTGAACACTTGGCAACAAACTCGGCAATATCCTTCTTCATACCTTCCCACCAATATACCGCTCTCCAATAATGGTACATCTTAGTGGAACCTGGATGAATGGAATATCTGGAGCTATGAGCCTACTCCAAGACCCTCTCTTATAGTTCATCCACCTTAGGTACACATAATCTACATTGATACTTCAGCACACCATCTCCCTCTTGTTCAAAAGTCAATACTCTTTGCTTATGAACACTTGCCTTCAAATCAAGAAAAATGAGATCTTGGACTTATTTCTGTTCCACCTCCGACACTAATGATGACTCAGACCCATTGGTAACTGATATACCGTGGTTTCATGGTATTTTTAATGCTTTTTCCTTAAGTTCAGTGTGTGTCCAAAAGAGTTTTTGTATTGATTTTTATGTAAGTTTCTCTTTATTTGCAGGAAATCTGTTTAAAGATGGACTCAGATGTTTTTAAGCAAGAAATGCAGAAAAGTTACCACCTACAGGGCCTGTGACGGTTCGTCGATCTTGTGACAGTTCGTAGGTGGCATCGTAGTAAAGCTGTTGAAGGAAGATAGAAAAGTCTGACCTAAGTGTGGGAATACGAAGTTCATGACGGACCAACATAGCCACGACGGTCCGTCCTGCTGGTTCGTCATGATGATCAGAGAGTAGTCCCAGTACCAAATTCCAAGAATTTAAAGTGTTATGGAACAAAGACCCTCGACAAACTGTCGTTCTTAGAACGGTCCGTCATACCTGTTCGTCGAGGGTAATAAAGAAAGCAGCAGAAGAATTTGTAAAGTATACAATGACGGAGGCCATGACAGCCCGTCGTGGCCATGACAGCCCGTCATGGCCATGACGGCCCATCACGAGGTCCGTCGACTCGGACGCGTTTTGACAGATTTTCAGCAATTAAAGTCCTTCTTTTATTAGGTTTTTATTTTTTATAAATAGTTGGAAAAAACTCATTTTGGGGGTTAGACTCTTTGTTAGTAGACTCTTTGTTAGTATACTATTTGTTGTTAGACTCTTGGATATTAGATTTTGTGGTTGTTATACTTTTGGAGAATCTTTAGTCCTCGATTAATTTCAGTAATTGATACACTTTTTCTGGAATTGATTGTTGGTGCGTTTGTTTATTAATCGAGTGAACTTCTGGATTTTATTGTTTCTCATTGAAGTAAGTGCATGAATTCTTATATTACATATATGAATATTGTGATTATGACTATGGGTAAATAAACTTCATAACTAGGGTTGTGGGAACCATGGGTGAATAATGAGGTAAAATCTAACTAAAAAAACAATTCTAGAATAGTGTCTTGTATTTATTGATAATTCTTTTGCTTAGAAGTCTTTTTAACAGATGGCCAACGTTAGAATTCACCTTAATGCTACTTGTCGGACCAAGGAGGTAGATAATAGGAAAACAATTATCAACATAGATTTAGTGTATACTATGTAATAGGCTAGTAATGATTGGTACGAGGTAATAACTTAGTTAAAAATTGAATACAATGCTTAATATGAGGTAAAGGTAAGGGTTAGTATAGCAATACATGTAGCCGGACCAAGGTGCGGAGTGAAATTTTATAGATGCCGGACCAAGGATATAGAAATACATAACTTATCACTTTGCATGCAAGATACTAGGAAAGAATTGTAATAGTTAGAATTATCAAGTTAGGAACCTGTGAGGAACACTTAAACCCTAATTACTTGTATTATTTGATCAAACTCCAAGATTTGAATATGTTAGTTGTTTACTTTAATTTAGGTAGTTATTTTCACTAATTTAGAAATAAAAACCCCCCCTTTTATTGTCTTTTGTTTTCTAAGGAAATAGATGAATAAATAATAGTAATAATAGTCTAAAGTTAAGTCTGAACTATTTTCCTCGTGGGAACGATCCCAACCTCATTAGTTGGGTTCTTTACTTGATACGACCGCTTTACTTCTTATTTGAGAAGTAAGTTTGAGCGTATCAGTCACCATTATGCCTCTTTCTGTGGAATCCATAAGTCTGACTCCCAAACGTGTGAGTTTGTGCACATCTTTAACTAACTCCATCTTCTCTTCTTTAATATGGGAAGTATTTTCCATAGACAACTTGCTTAAGGCATCAACAACTACATTAGCCTTACCTGGGTGGTAAATAATACCCATGTCATAATCCTTCAGTAATGCCAACCACCTTCTTTGTCTGAGGTTGATTTCTTTCTGAGTGAACACATATTGGAGGCTCTTGTGATAAGTGAATATAGCAACATGAACACCATACAAGCAGTGAGACCATATCTTCAAACCAAACACCACTGCAGCCAATTCTGTGTCATGAGTTGGATAATTATTCTCATGAATCTTCAGTTGTCTGGAGGCATAGGCTATAACATTGTCATTTTGCATAAACACGCTACCCATGCCAACTCTTGATGCATCATAATACACTACAAAGCCTTGAGTACTCGATGGTAAGGTCAAAACCGGAGTTGTAGTCAATATTTTTTTCAACTTCTAAAAGATTTTCTGACAAGCTTCAGACCATCGAAATTTGACCATCTTCTTAGTTAGTTCGGTCAAAGGAGAAGACATAGATGAGAATATTTATATAAGTCTCCTATAATAGCCATCCAAGCCCAAGAAACTCCTTATATTTATTGGAGATGTGGGTGTAAGCTAACTGTGAACTTCTTCAATCCTTTGAGTCTCAACATTAATCCCTTCACCAGAAACAATGAAGCCTAAGGATGCCACAGTCTTAAGCCAAAACTCACACTTGGAGAATTTGACAAATAACTCTTTATCACTCAAAGTCTGAAGAACAATACTATAATGACAAGCATGATCTTCTTCACTCCTTGAATAGATCAGTATGTCATCAATGAAGACGATGAAAAGCAGATCTAAATAAGTTTTGAAGACTCCGTTCATAAGATCCATAAATGTTGCAGGTGCATTTGTCAAACCAAAAGACGTAACCAAAAATTCATAATGCCTATACCTTATTCTAAAAGTTTGTTTTTGAATATCACATCCCCTCACTTTCAACTAATGATAGTCTAATCAGAGGTCAATCTTGGAAAAGCAAGAAGCACCTTGAAGTTTATCAAAGATATCTTCTATCCTTAGAAGATTATATTTATTCTTGATGGTCACCTTATTCAACTGACGTTAGTTTACACACATCCTAAGGTACCCATCCTTCTTCCTAAAAAACAAGACTTAAGAGCCCGAAGGTGAGACACTTGGTCGAATAAAGCCTTTATCTAACAAATTTTTCAATTGCTCTTTAGCTCTTTTAACTTTGTTGGTGTCATTCTATTTGGTGGAATAGAGATAGGACAAATATATGGGATGATATCTATGACAAAGTCTATATCTCTTTCAGAAGGGACTCCGAGTAGATCATCAGAAAAGACTTTTGGAAACTCACTAACTATAGGAACTGACTGAATGGAAGGTACCTCAACACTTGAGTCATTAACTCGGACTAAGAGATAGATACATCCCTTAGAAACTAACTTTCTCGCCTTAAGGTACGAAATAAATGAACCTTAGGCACTGCTGAACTACTAGTCCACTCCATCACTTTCTCATTAGAGATTTGAAACTTAACAACTCCAGTGTTGCAATCTATTGATGCATAACAGGCATGGAGCCAGTCCATACCTAGAATGACATCAAAATATACCATGTATGAATCTATTAAATCAGCCATTGTACTCTTGTGATTGATGGAAATAAGACAATCAGAATAGACTCTTTACGCTAGAATAGACTCCTCAACATGTGTAGAAGCACAAAAGGGTTCACAAAGTTTTTCAGGAAGAATCTCAATCTGATTTGCAACATTAAGGGTTACAACAGATAAACTTGTTCCTGGGTCTAGATAATGATAAACATCAAAAGTAAAGACTTTGATCATACCGGTGACAACATCTAGAGAGTTCTCTTGCTCTTGGCGGCTAGTGATTGCATAGAGACGGTTCACCCCTCCGCCGGTACAAGAAATGGCTCCTCTAGGTGTTGCCCTGTCTAGTGATGAAACTGATGAAGATTGAGCTCTATTTCCAATATTTACACCACCTTTCTTATTCTTGGGGAACTCTCTCATGAAGTGACCCTCTTGAACACACTTGAGACAACCATTCTGGCCATTACGACAATATCCTGGGTGGTTTATACCACACTTAATGCATGTAGGAGCCCTACTTGCTCCTAGTGCCGCACTACCTTGAGACTCAGTTGGTCTCACCTTAAATCGATTCAAATTCTGGCCACTATACTCACCTCGTTTTTGGGCGCAGGTGCACTAGAAGATGATGGTGTAGGCCTCTTTGATTTATGAAATTGTGGAAGACTTAAACCACCCTTCTGTTGACCAGACCCATTCCGAGTCTTCGCCTGGTTGTTTCGATATTCCTCTCTATCCCTCAGCTTCTCCTCTTCAACTTGTTGCACATGACCATAAGCCTGGATATGTCCGTGTCATTAATCAACATTGCAGCCCTACCTTCTTTGCTTGAAGCACGACCCAAACCAGCAAGACAAAAGCTCATTCTGCTCCTCATATCCTTCATCATTTCCAGAGCATAGAGAGACAGTTGTGTGAACTTCAACCCATACTAATCAACACTCATTGAGTCCTGTTTCAAAGTGAGGAACTCCCGGACCTTTGCTTCCTTCATTTCTCTGGGAAAGAACCTTCCCAAGACGGATTTTTTAAAATAATCCCAACTAGATGTGGTGCCTCTACCATCCTTCCATTAATCAAACCACGTTCTTTCCACACTCTTCAGTTTCTATGCAACCAATTCGACCCTCTAAATCTTAACCACATGCATTACCTCAAATACTTTTTCCAATTACTCTACAAAATCATCCGGATCCTCAGTGTTTCTTAATCCGGTGAAACTAAGAGGATTAATTCTCATAAACTCACGAACCCTCCAGGTGTCAGCCCCTTCTTGTCGAGCTCCTCTCTGTTTCCTGACTTGGTTTGTTACTACTTCATTTAACATCTGGATAGCTTCCTGAATTTAGCATTTGTAACCTCTCCTTGGGGTTACACATCTAGTGCATTAGGAACCTCTTGCTCATCAAAATTTCTTCGGGCTATTCAACCTCTGACTGCTCTGTATGGAGGCATAATGATTTGAAAATATGCGTAAGCATTAATTAGAGAGATACTTTTAGAGATAAACTCTACGCACGAAAGAATATAAAAGAAGTGAAACATTCCTAATTATTGTATCCTCCTAATCATAGATGTGGCGCGCTTCACACCGATGACTAAGAATCTATAGACACGGATTCATAGACTCCATAGGACTCCTGAACTCTGTGCTCTGTTGCCAAGTTTGTGACATCCTAATCCCACACCCTGAATGTGGCTGGCACTTAAAGACTATTGTTGGCCCCCAAGTGAACCCTTGGTCTTGCTTACTTAACTCAGAGGAAGACTAAACTCAACGTAATCGAGTAAAAACATGTTTAAAAGAAATATTTCATGAAATATCCTCGCCAAAATGGAAATTAAGTCTCAACAAGTAAAATATAGTTCAAATGGAACTACTAACTCTCTACAAAGCCTCTAAACTGACTGAGATGGATGTTGGGATAAACCCCACAACATCCTACAAACTAAACTAGTTAAGAAAAATGAAAAGGATGTCCTTTGTAATGCAAAGAGGCTTACCACTACCTCTGGAGCTCAATATGGATCAACTAAATGTTGCATACTAATTCTCGTGACCTGTGTCTGCATCATAAAATGATGCAGGTCAAAGACATCAGTACATTGAATGTATGGGTATGTGAGTTAGAGTGCTAACTCAACTATAAAGCTTGAAATAGAGTAAGGATGAACTTACTTTGGCTTTTCTCAACTAATAAGATGACAACTCAATATATGGCTATATATATATATATATACTATATATATATAGCCACGGTCTGGCCTCTAAGACTTGCGGGTTGGGCCTGGGCCTATGAGGCTAGCGGGGGAAGTGAGGTTGATCTAAAAAACCTCGTTCCAAAATGGACCAAAAAATTAGGCCCAACCATACTTAATTGAAGGGTTGGGATTGGACGGTCTCATGGGTCAAGCCCATTTTGACAGTTCTACTCTTTACTTAACTTGAAACTTGAACTCTTAGGAAACTTTAGTTCCCTTATAGCCTTTTGAGAATTTAACTCAAATCTTATATCTTTCCTCGAATTGTAACTTGAGCCTTAATCAATGTTAAAATGATTTAAGACTCTTTGAAAACTTTAAGAAATCACTTTGACTTGCTTCTTAACTTTTAAATTTGACTCTTAACTTCATTGACTTTGATCTTAGCTTCCCTTAAATTGGATTGTGGATTCAAGGATCATGATCTCATGTTTATGGATGATTTCATGATATTTAGATGTACTCTAGAGTGTTTTAATCAAATAGGAATGAAAGGTACATCACTTAGGAACTAGTATGAAAAGATAGGAAAAGAACGGGATCTCCAGGTGGTCGTGTAACTCTGAGAGGCACGGGGCGCCAGGGTCTATCGAACAGACCCTGATCAGCGCTCTGGGTGGTGTGGCGTGCCAGGCCTGTGATACAGGTTCTGCCTTGAGGGTCTATGGCAGGCACGACACCCCATCGGCTATCTGACGGTACCTTAGACTTTTCTACTCTTTTTTTCATCTCTAAACCTCCAAAACTTCCATCGATTATATCCAACACTTAGGATCTTAAATACCTCATTACCCAATATATTAGACCCAAAAAAATTCCGGAAACATAAATGAGACCTGCTAAAGATTAACTACAATTCAACCAAGAAGAACTTCAAAACTTCTCATCAAGAACTTCAAGATTTTCATTCAAATAAACTCTAGTTTTCTATATTGAATCAAATTTGGGTGTGGGTGAAAGAACCTTGAAAGTCAAGAATGGGTTGAATTAAAATTCTCTTCGGTCGACATCCTACTCTGGTCAGTCGACTCACCTGCATGTTAGTAAAACAGACAAAGAGTAATGATAACTTGTAGGAAGTAAATAACACATTTATACTGGTTTGGATCACCTATGTAGTGACAAGTCTAGTCCCCTTTGGTTACAAGGTTTTACTTAAGAGCTTATTGAGAACTTGAGTGTTACAGAATATTACGATTAAAAGTCCGTCTGATGTGCAAATCAGACTTGTTCTTTGACACAACCTCTACTTGGTATAACCTACACTCAGATCTTTATTTCTATTTTCTTTACAATTGTTCACTCAAAGGTGTACAGAGTTTTATGAAAGATAAAAGAAGATTTACAATAAAATTTCAAGTGAAGTGCGTGCTTCACATTGCAAATCTGGGTCGGTTTGTATAGATGATGACTTGTGCTCTTTGTAAGGAGAAACCCAAGGGATTTATTTCAATCAAGGATTAGTTTAGGGAGTCTTCATTGAGGCGATTTAGTTGATCTGTATCCGTGTAATAGATAGCTTCCTCTACTTCTCTTTGTTGGTTTGATCTTTTCCTTGTATGATCGACAGACTTCTAGGGCTTGATTTATGGTTCTTCCCTTTCTTGATGAATTGGTTGTGATCTTTGTCAAGTGTGCGAGTTTTGTTCTTCTTTTAGATCTTCCTTTCTATGTCGAAAAATATATTCCTTCCTTATTTTGTTACTTAAATTGAGGCTTTTCTTTCCAGTGCTTCTTTGCAGCTTTACACAAATATTCTTTTTCTTCTTGAAACTGTTTGTGCTGAAAATTTCCTTTATGATTCCCATGCTTGATTTAAGATAAATTTTCTTTGACTGAGTTCCAGCAATGACAAATTTATCTTGCAAGATTTGATTTGATTCCTTGAGTTCAGATTGATTTGAATAAAACTATCATTGGTGAGATTGATTTGAGTGAATCAATCTTCTCCTTAAGTGATTGATGCTGATTTTATTTTTAAAGCATCAATCTGTAAGATTTTGTGTATCTAACACAGTTGCACTAGTCTTGATTTTCCTGCGATACAAGATAGTTTGTCATTATAAAAAACATTATAAGTTAACAATCTCCCCCTTTTTGATAATGACAAAATTTAACTATACGATTTAGTTTAACTTACCTATTTATCAATTTTCTAACTCCCTCTTTCTGTATGCTCCCGCTTTTGTATTCTTCCAATATAGCTATCTGAATTCTCACCCTTTCACATAATCCAAATGGAAAACATAACCCCAATTCAGATGTTCCAATGAGATATGATAGTTAATGAAGTTGGTTTCTTGAAAGAGAATCTCGTCTTGATTTTTTAATCTAGTTTTTCCATAATAGAGTTTTCAGGATAGCTGGTGTTGTGTCTCCATTCCCAGGGAATGTTTATCAACTGGATTAGTCGACTCTAATTCTACAGTAGCTGACTTTTCAGTGAAATTTTGTGGACACTTTTGGAACCTCGTCTGTTGGTTTGGATGTATCAATTTTATCCTCACCTGCTTCACTGTCTTTTGTCACTTCTTGTATCAAACTTTTCAAGATTTTCTTACCATAATACTCCTTCCTGAAAAGGATCAAGAAGACTTTGATCGAGTAGCATTTTTATTGATGTAATGATCAATTTTTCTTTTATGCCAGTCCATTTTGCTGATGTGATCTGCTTTTTTTTTATGTTCAAGCCATATCCAAGGATAGATTGAGATTCTACTAGATCACATAATGGTGCTAGTTCTAACTCCAATTACTTCTCATTTTGCATTATTTTCAAATATTACAAATCCTCAAGCAATGTTTTTAATAGTTTGAAATTTTCTCTCTTCCCACACATGTGTCTGGAGCATCCACTGTCAATTACCCACATTCCTTTCTTATAGGTTTTTTTGGTATGCTCCTGCAAAACAAATAGATTAATTTCTTTTTGGTACCCAAGTATTATTGGGTCCTTGAGGGTCATATTAATAACTAATAGTCTCCAGATCCATTTTCCAAAAGATAATTTCCTACAGTTAAAATATTTGTGACCAATGTCACCACAAGTATAACAAGAGAAATTAATAGCAGATTCAACAGTATGAGAAGAGGAATTACATAAAGATTTGTTGAATCTTTTGGAACTTTGATTAGAAAAACTTCTCCCGTTGAAAGTAGTTATGCTATATATGGTAAAGTTATATCTAGGAGATTTTCTAATATTGTTCAGCTGAACTTATACTTTTCCGATTCTTGTGCTAGCAAGTCGACTTTAATTTGACTTGCTTCGAGAAGAATATGTCAGTCTTTTTTTCTTAAGCAATCTTATTGTATACATCGATTACTTATTGTTATTCATCAGTAACCATGTCCAAAAACTCCTGTAAGATATTACAGTTAGAACATAAAAAAGATCTTATTGCACTTGTTTCACCTAGTGCTATGAAACATATGTTGGCAGTTTCATCATGATCATCTCTAGATATTTTCCTTGACTCCATGCTTTGTTATTTCTAAGGTTATTTCTCCTTCTTCGTTCTGGGTAATTTTGTTTGATATGTCCTTGTTTTCCATAATAGTAGCAGTGATCATCATTTCTTTTGAATTCATTGTTGTTGAATTCCTATTGAGGTATCTGTCTTCTTTGTCTAAGCATTTGTTTGACTCCTCTATTTATGAGAGTGATTCCTTCGATTTGATATTCATCGACTTCCTTTCCAATGTCATATGTCTCGGCCGTAAATACAACAGTCTTCTTCTATTCATTCATATTTTGCCAGTTAATGTAATTCTGCTCATAAGGTAATAAATTACCTTGAAGCTCATCATATGTCATGTTATGCAGATCTCCATCTTCAAGAATGGCCGCTTTAGTTTCCCAAGCTTTGGGAAGGCTTTGAACAAGCTTACTGACTTGTAACAAGTTTGAGTATACCATTCCAAGAGATTTAGTTCACAAACAATTTTACTGAATCTTGAAAACATGGATTTAACATTTTCATCATTGGACATTTTGAACAACTTGTATTCATTTACGAGTGAGCTAATTTGAGATTCCTTTACTTTAGTGGTTCATTCATAGGTTACCTCTAGTTTGTCCCACATCTCCTTTGCAGTTTCGCAAGTTGATATTTTGTCATATTATGCTCCGCTTACTGCACATTACAACAAACTTATTGCTATAGCATTAGTTTAAATTACCTCTTGTTGTTCCTTAGTAATATCGAATGATTCAGGATCAAAAGGTTTTTTAGAGCCATCTTTTTAAGTCAATCCTGGAAGAGGCTTCGAACCCTTCTTGATTACTATCCATGCTTGATGATCATTTGAAAAACAATAATTCAAAATCTGTCTTTCTACTGAGAGTAATGTTGTCCATTAAAATATGGTGGTCGGTGTGAAGAGTGTACGTCTTGAAGTAACGCACCATGAATTAGATAGTGTGTCATTGGATCTTTGCTCGCGTGTGGTTAAACATTGAATCTGTGAGACCTATTATGATACCAATTGAAATTCAAGAGGGGGGTGAATTAAAATTCTCTTTAGTCGACTTCCTACTCTGGTCAGTCGACTCACCTGCACGTTAGTAAAATAGATAAAAAGTAATGATAACTTGTAGTAAGTAAATAACACAGAGTGTTTTTATACTAGCTCGGATCACTGATGTGGTGCCTAGCCATAACCACTTAGGTTACAAGGGTTTCTTTAAGAGCTTGTTGAGAACATGGATACTACAGAATATTTCGAGTAAGAGCCCATCTTATGTGCAAATCAGACCTTCTTCTTTGACACAACTTCTACATGTATAACCTACACTCAGATCTTTCTTTCTCTTTTCTTTAAAATTATTCACTCAAAGGTGTACAGAGTTTTATGAAAGATAAAAGAAGATTTACAATAAAATTTCAAGTGAAGTGCGTGCTTCACACTACAAATTTGGGTCGGTTTATTTCGATGATGAATTGTTCTCTTTGTATGGAAAAACCCTAGGGATTTATTTTAATCAAGGATTAGTTTAGGGAGTCCTTGATTGAGGCGATTTAGTTGATATGTATCAATCTAATATATAGATTCCTACGCTTTCCTTTGCATGTTAGATCTTTTTCTTGTATGATCGGCTGACTTCTTTACTTAGGGCTTGATTCATGGTTCTTCCCTTTCTTGATGACTTGGTTGTGATCTTTGTCAAGTGTGCGATTGTTCTGCTTCTTTTAGATCTTCCTTTCTGTGTTGAACAATATATTCCTTTCCTTATTTAGTTCCTTAAATTTAGGCTTTTCTTTCCAGTGCTTCTCTGCAGCTTTAAACAAATATTCTTTTTCTTCTTGAAACCGTTTGTGCTGATAATTTCCTTTTTGATTTCCATGCTTGATTTAATATAAATCTTGTTTGATTGAGTTCCAACAATGACAAATTTATCTTGTCATATTTGATTTGATTCCTTGAGTTCAGATTGATTTGAATGAAACTATCTTTGGTTAGATTGATTTGAGTTAATCAATCTTCTCCTTAATTGATTGATGCTGATTTTATTCTTGAAGCATCAATCTGTAAGATTGTGTGTATCTAACACAGTTGCACTGGTCTTGATTTTCCTGTGATATTCCTGCAACACAAGATAGTTTGTCATTATACAAAACATTATAAGTTAACAGACCCAACACTGAATGATCTCACATACCTCGATAGGGATCACCCCCAACAAAATCCACGCAATGATCTTGGCGTTTCTTGGACAATTCTTGATCTTCCTCTTGTTTTCTCTTTCTCCCAAGCCCTAAGCGTTCTTAGTTTTTGTAAAACTGATTTGGAACTTGGTATTTACCCTTAAATAACTCTTAAAACGAATTAGGCAATACTAGGGTAAAAGACAAGTTTGCCCTTACTAAAATCTGGATTGTACATTTCTCAGTCCAACTACCCAACTTCCGAAAGGCATATCACCCAAATACGACATTGGATTTATGCAAACTCGGCGACATTGGAAAGAATCTTCAAAGGAATTTTCAAGTATATAAAGAACTCATCCAAACTCCTCCTGAGCTGAAGGTTATGACAATTTGAAAATGACCAAAACTCACTTTTTAAAGCTGGAAATTTTCAAGATTTACCTACTTATTTCCCAAAATGATTATTCCTCATTTCTTAGATTATTCTTAGTTAATTTAAGTTATAAGATGTTACAATTTCCATATCAACCAACTTGCATTCTTTTTTTGGAAATGTTGGATTTCTTAAAGGTGGTATTGCAATGATGCAGGTTAAGGAGAAACGAATCAAACTTCCAAAGTGTAAACCCAATTAGAAGAAACTCGAAAGAAATTTGAAAGTTTGATTGGTTTCTCCTTAACCTACATCATTGCAATTCTACCCCCGAGGAATCATCATTGCAAATAATGAATGAAAATTGGTTGATACTGTATTTATCAAGGAAGAATTCCCTTTTGTATCTGGGGATGACTCCTTTCATGATGATTCCTAAACATCTCCATATTACCCATTGGTGGTACATAAGTTGATGGTCCTCTTTATGTCTTCATAGTTCGTTGATTTCTTTGTTGTATAGTTACATATAAAAGATCTTAAATTTTTGTAAGGTTTATCTTGTTTCTAGGGTTAGGTGTTTCCTGCAAGTAAATCACAATGAACTAGCAAGACATGATATTAGCCAATTGATATTATTTAACAACAATTGGAACACCTTACCATGCTTTCACTTATAGTTTGAAGAAAAAGTTCATTTTATTAGGACAATAGAAACATATTAAGAAATTTTTTTGAAGTAATAAAAATAATATTTGATTGATAATACCAAGATTTACCCCTAATTTTTGAATTTGATGGATTTTTTGTTGAAGCGGACTTGGATAGACATGAATCTCGGTTGAGGTCAATGGTCCAATTATGATTGATTAATCCATTTTCCTAAATTGATCTAACTGAACTATAATTAATTGTCTTATTACTATAGGGATAAATCCTTTGTTTAATTATTGACTTGAATCAACCCATAATTCGAGAAGACTAGTCTTTGGGTATGCGCTTCGTGTATAACACCAGTGTTATTGAGTGTATTATTTCTTTTTTTTTAACATACATGTGTCTAATTTAGTTTTCATACTTTGTCTCACTATTACTTTGAAATACCAATTTTATGACCTACAAGTGAATGCACTTTGATAATTATATGATGATTAATACAAGAAACTCTCTAGATAAGTCAAAATATGAATTTGAAAAGCAAAGCGGAAGAAGATAATGGCTAGCCAAATTTAAGTTTTTGTATATTGTTAAAAGTTGTTTTTTATAGTACATTGTTAAAAGGTCAAAATCATGCATGATATTAATCCTCAGCAAAATGTAGTGAACTAGTAATATTTCTCCCATTAGAATCTTGATAAGAGATTATTTACATTTTGTATCAAAAGTGTTGTAGAATTAACTTTAAACGAAAGGTAACAAAATCTTTAAACTTTTTACTTTGACCATTTTAATCTTATGATAATTATGATGAATGAGTTCATATTATATAAATCTTTTATCCACAAGCATTTTCAAATAATTATTTAGTGACAATTATTAAAAATTTAGGTGTTGGAATTCTTATTGTTTGTCGTTTGAAAATTAGAATATTTATAAACATCGATACTGTTTTTATGTAGAATTTAATTGTGTCTTCATACATGACTTATCCAACACTAATATAATGTTATATGTTTCATAGTCTCCTTTTTTTCAAACAAATTTACCATTCTATTGAATTCATCTTTTAAGGTGAAATTAGAAGTAAAGGATAAATTTAAAGTCCAAAGAAGAAGAAGAAGAAGAAGAAGAAGAAGAAGAAGAAGAAGAAGAAGAAGAAGAAGAAGAAGAAGAAGAAGAGGAAGAGGAAGAGGAAGAGGAAGAAACACATTAAGAGATGTAACAAATAGAGATTTAACAAATAGATGATATTTAAGCACACAAAAGAATCTGAAACCAAATCAGATGTAACAAATAGATGATATTTAAGCACACAAAAGAATCTGAAACCAAATCATGCTATTAACAAAGCAACAATTCTACTTTATGATAGAGTTAGAAAAATCTCCATATAAGTTTAATCACTACAAATAAGAATGAGACTAACACACCAAGCTTCAATGTTTCATAATTGAATTATTGTCTTTCCTCATGACTGTATAAGGGAGACCTCAGAACTTTCACCAATAATTATAACATTATTTCATCAACTTAGAGCTCCTAAACACATGAAATGTAGGAGTAGTATAACACCCCAAATTTCTAGGCTAACATTTGAGTCATTCTTCATATAGGAAAAAGATCGTGTTGGGTTATTCTCAATTTATTTTAGGTGTTAAGGTCAATTCAGTAGTGTGTGAATGTATTTATATATTAATAATGGTCACTAGAATATCCTTGCACAAAATAGAGTTGAAAGCTTCCTTACCGATTAAGATTTGATATATGATTCTACTAAGATAAATTTTAAAAGATCATATCTCTTAGCACATAAGTTATTAGGTGGACCGTGAACTATAAAATTAAAGGTGTACGAGTCATCTTTCCACCACCACTAAGTTTTCGTAATTTTGTGTTCGGAGTAAACAATTATGACCATTTTAGCAAAGACTGTCATACAAGAGTTTCTGAGTCAGTGACCTACAAAACCCTTCTACCAATTGATCAACGAACCATACTGTAAAATCGTGGAAAATTATAGGGAGTCAAATTTTGGGTCCAATTCTTAGGGACACATCTATGACTTATAGTTTTGACTCGTAAAATCAATATGAGCCTTAAAATTCAAGTAGAATTATACGAATTTGATCTATGGTCCATAGAAATGTCTATCGGTCGTTTTGGATCCCTGAAATGAAATTATGAGCCCTAATTTCAATATGAATTCCACGGATGGGATATATGCACCGTAGATCAAACCACAAATCATAGATGACCCCGTGGAAGGTTTTCAACAACTTCTTAAGTGGGGTTGTCTTTTGTCTTTCCCCATTTCTCCGAAGGACAAACCATGAAGTTTTAACTTCGATTAGGGGAATATATTCCCCCAAGGAATCAATTTTCTTTAAATTTTGCGCTCTCAATTCCCTAACTCAAAAAGATAATTGTAAGGAAGACAAAACCTAGGGTTTCAAGTCTTCTAATTAAGTTCTTCTTTAAACTTCTTCATAACTTGAATTTCTAAGTATGTGTAGTGTCCCATTTCTTGTTAATTTGCATTTAATTATGAAATGACCATTTTTCCCTTTCTCTTAGTTTTTTCATACTTTCTTTGGGATGCTGGAATGATTTGTGTGGTCGCCGATGCAATCGGGTGTATTAATTTTGGTGATTTTGCCCATTTTGATTTGGCATTTCTTATATGGCTTATTTTGGTCAACATTATGAGTTTTGAGAATCATATGGATATTTTGTTAGTTTCATTGTGTCAAGATTGTTGAGTTTGGTCTAGTAAGGTGATCGGTTAGAATCTTGTGACCTTAAATTGTGATTTGATTATTTAGTTAAAAAGTTTAATTTCTTGCCTAAATGAGTTACTACCCACAATAATAATGAACCAAGGTTACCTCTAAAGTATCTCATATGTGTTTAAGGATTTTATTTTTGCTTGCATTGATCATGATTACGATTATGTTTTCTAACATTCTTTTCTTATGTTTGACTTGGTCATTGCATTTCAAGAAAATATTCTTTTTAGCATGATTTTATACTTTTCTTCATGGTTTTCATACTTAGTGTTTTCTTATACTAACACATACTCTTGCCTATATTTCCCCAAATGTAGGAACCGACCTTACAGGTACGCACTTCTATGGCTAGGGATATCATATAGAAGATGTTTTAAAGACCAAGAATTTATATCATTTATGTCTTTATATTTCACTTTGAACATGATGTACAGGTTACGTCCCGATTCTGTCTTATGTACTAGATGGCTTTGAAAAAATATTTATATTTTCTATTTTTTCTTTATAGAACTTTTATATGTTGAAACTAACTTTTAAATCTATTAAACTCTATTATCTGTATGACGTATGCTAAGTGGCTTGTATGGGGCCTCTAGGGGTCTTACACGACATGTTACGCCTGGGGACTACCTTGGGTCTTATACGACATGCTGCAAACAAACACTTTATCATCAACTTTAGGGCATGAAATCATTAAGGACAATTAAACTATGAAAATAAAGTCCCAAATAAGTCGAAATCCCCGACTCATCACTAGAGCGGCTTGCCAGCCCCCTGACCAGAAATTTTCGATGAATTTTCTTCTTCACTTTTTGGCCCTAATTCACCTTGAATAAAATGGTTTCTTCCAGAATCCCCTAGATTAGAATACCCAACTTTTGTACACAAAAATCCAATAAAAACAACCCTCTAACTCCTAACATTCATCTCAAGAATTCATCAACTCTTGTTATTAAAGATTTTTTATGAATGGAAACTTTAAGAAACTCATAAAAAAACTCAATTATTTGACTCCAAGAACGAAATTATGGATTAAAATCACATTATTGATGTGTAGGTGAACGAATCCATCACGATGGAAGCTTACATATCTTTAAGGGATAAAACTCTTTGGAGAAAATCCTCGACATATCTCAAGAATCTTGATGAATGCCTTGACTGTCCCCTCTTTTCTCCTCTTGAACTCCTCTAAAAACCTTAAGTGTATTTTAGGATTGTGCAAACGAATCAAATCAGTTTAAACCCGTAAAATATTACTAAAATTGTCTAAAACAAATGATATAAGGAATAGACCAAAATACCCCTCACCAATTTGGGTAAATTTCCTTAATTGGATAGGCTAAACTCAAACGGGTATTTCTCCCTCATCCAAACTCAGATTTTAGTAAACTCGGTGGCGTTGGAAAGAGGACTTAAATAATATCCTATGGGACACCTAAATCATAATGTACTGAAAGTTATAGCCATTTCAAGTTAACCTAAAACACAATATCTATGAATGACTTGCACAAATCTTAATTTAGCTATTTTCAATTTAGCGCTTTCAAAATTTAGCTCTTTCTAAGACAGAATGTTACAGATATCTTGTCAAAGATACATTTCTTGATAGTTCACCTCGTATGTGGTGTTGAATATTTAATCAAAGTTGTTGCCTCTTTGTTTTATTAAGCTTTAATTAGTGTTACACTTTAACATGTAACTGCACGGATTATTGTGGAATTTTTTTTTATATATGAGGATATGATATATTTTAAATGAATTTTTATTTTAGAGGTTTAAACCAAACTTTGAATTGTTTGTTTAATGTGATGTGGCGTTGCATGAAACACGTCTGTCACGCCCCGAGCCTACACCCTGGGCGCAACCGGCACTTGAAGACCATTGATGTCCCTCAAGCAAACCCTTGGCCTGGATTACTTAACTCAGTGGAAGACTTTACTCAAGAAATAACTTTAAAAGAATACGTAATCCAAAATGGCAACTTAACTCTTATCGTTTACAAGAGATATGAAAAGACTAAAGTACTAACCTTATCTGTCTATGAAGCCTGTAAATTACAGATGGATGCTGGGACAAGACCCCCAATCATCCTAACAACTGAAAACTGAAAGAAAATTATTGAAAGGTGAAGATGTCCTCCGAAATGAAGGGAGGCTCACCAATTAACTCTTTATCGGTCACTTTATCAACGGTGCACTGGAATGTCGATCCTAGTTACATGTGTCCCCATCATAATACGATGCAGGCCAACTGGCATCAGTACATTGAATGTACGAATATGAGAGTTGGAATGCTAAAACAACTTAGGCTTGAAAAGGAGTAAGAAAGAACACTTACCTTGCTCTATTCATCTCATTAATAACTAACTCATTATGACTACTCATTTCATTGTATACCAGTTTAAAGACATGTGCAATATAAAGAAAAGTTGTTTAAAACATAGTTTTCAACTCTGTATATGCAAAGACAACATTACTCTAAAATATACGTAAAAATACAAAATAATCTGATGTAAACTCATAATCTTAATAACAAAGAAAATATGTCATGCTTTCTCAAAAATTCTAATCGTGCAATACATGAACTAAGTCCCATACCCCCATTCATACTAAGCAGAACCTCTTGAAGAGCCATGCAACTACTACTGTGGGAGTTTCTCTAACCGACAACTATCAATTAATGGTTATATTGATGATACAGTGTTTTACCTCACGATGCCAAGGACCATCCTATACCTCCTAAAGTATAGGACCTCAACTGCCTAATGGATCCACTAGTAAACTGTGAAAAGGATTCATCTAAAAAGTATGACCTTTTCTACCCATGGTGGCTGCACGGTTTTCATGGAGACTTGATTTAATCTGAAACTCGCAACCCCACATCGGTGCTCAATACTACTCCCAAAAAATATTGTATCTTATGTTTTTAAAACATATTGATATGTGATTTGAGTGTACTGCTCAAAACATAGCTTTAAAAGCTCTCTTCGAAATCATAGTTTCCCTGCTTGCTTCATTTTATAAAGCTATTACTTCTGTCTGAAAACTAGCGCGAAGGATCTTCACTTGTTTAAATTTGAAAACATTTAAAAATCTCTTTAGGGATACTTAGTCCCCCTATACTTTTGAATAAAAGAACTTCAACTTAATTATTTACAATTTTCTCTTTACTTAGCTTGAAACTTGAGTTTTGAAATGACTCTTCGGGAATTGCTTAGTTCCCTTATATTTCTTTAAAAGATGAACTTCAACTCTTTAGGGAAATGCTTAGTTCCCTCATACTTCTTTAAAGGATGCCTTCAACTTTTACTCTTTATTTAACTCGATACTTGAGCCTTAAAACGAAGATAAAATGTTTAAATAAGGCTCTTGGAACTTTAAGAAAATTTACTTTATATTACTTCTTAACCTTTAGGCTTAACTCTTAGCTTCTTAGACTATGATCCTAACTTTCCTTGAATTGGATTATAGATTCAAGGTTCGTGATCTCATGTTTACAGATAATTTCATGATGTTTATACGTATCTTAGAGTGTTGGAATCAACTAGGAATGATAGGTACATCACTTAGGAACTAGTACGGACAGATAGGGAAAGAACGGGGTCTCGAGGGGGTCTTGGCCCTGTTAGAGGTACGGGGCGCCAGAGCGTGACAGACAGAGGCTGCTCTCAGGTGCTCTAGGGGTGTGTCCAAAAGCCTTTTTGTCCAAATTATTATGTAAGTTTCTCTTTATTTTTAGGAAATCTGTCTAAAAGATGAATGGGAAGGTTTTTTAGCGAGAAATACAGAAAAGTACCACCTACGGAGCTTGTGATGGTTCATCGTGCTCGTGAAGGTCAGTAAGTGGCATCGTAGTGCAGCTGCTGAAGGAAGATGGGGGAGTCTGACCAAGTGTGGGGTTACGAAGTGCGTGCCGGACCATCGTAGCCGTGATGGTCCGTCCTGCTGGTTCGTCATGAAGTTCAGAGAAGTAGTCCCAGTACCCAAATTCCAAGAATTCAAGTGTTATGGAACGGAGACCCTCGACGGACCGTTGTGCCTGTGACGATCCGTCATACCTGCTGTCGAGGGTAATGAAGAGAGCAGTAGAAGGAATTGCACAAGTATGGGAAGACGAAGTCCATGATGGTCCGTCGTGACCACGACGATCCGTCGCAAGGTCCGTCGACCCAGCAGCGTTTTGACAGATTTCCAGTAAATAGAGTCCTTATATAATCAATTTTTTATATATATAAATAGTTCAAAAAACCTCGTTTTTGAGGTTAGACCCTTGATTATTGTGAGACTCTGGATTATTTCGTTAGACAATTGAATATTTTTAAACTCTTTGTTAGACTTTTGGTGATTACTATTACACTTTGAAGAATCTTTAATCTTCAATTAAATTTAGCGATTGATTGTTGGTGATTTTGATTGATTAATCAAGTGAACTTCTGGATTTTACTCTTTCTCATTGAAGTAAGTGCATGAATTCTTATATCATATATTTGAATATTATGATTATGAATATGGGTAACTAAACTCCATAACTAGGGTTGTGGGAACCATAGGCGAATAATGAGGTAAAACCTAACTAAAATAACAATTCTAGAATAGCGTATTGCATGTATTGATAATTTTTTCGCTTAGAAGTCTTTTTAACGGAGACCAACATTAGAACTCGCCTTAAAGCTACTTGTCGGACCAAGGAGGTAGATAATAGGAAAAGAATTATCAACATAGATTTAGTGTATACTATCTAATAGGCTAGTATTGATTGGTACGAGGTAATAACTTAGTCAAATATCGAATATGATGCTTAATATGAGGTAAAGGTAAAGGTTAGTATAGTAACACACGTAGTCGGACCAAGGTGTGGAGTGAAATTTTCTAGATGTCGGACCAAGGATTTAGAAATACATAACGTATCACTTTGCATGCAAGATACTAGGAAAGAATTGTTATAGTTTAAATTATCAATTTATGAACCTGTGGGGAACTAGTAAACCCTAGTTACCTTTATTAATTGATTAACCTCCAACATTTGAAGTCGTTAGTTGTCTCTTTTAATTTTGTTAGTTACTTACCACTATTTAGAAATAAAAAAAAACTTTTATCATTTTTTCTTTCCAAGGAAGTAATTGACTGAACAATAGTAATAATAGATTGAAGTTAAGTCTAAAATATTTTCCTCGTGGGAACAATCCCAACCTCCTTAAGTGGGTTATTTACTTGAGACGATCGCTTTACTTCTTATTTGAGATGTAAGTTTGAGCGTATCAAATTTTGGCACCGTTGCCGGGGAAAGTAGATTTTAGACTAACTTAAACTTATTACTATATTTTAGTTGATATTTTCTTGATTTTACTTTGTTTTATTGTTTTTGATTCTTGCAGAACCATCTTCCTTGTATGCCAAATACACGGAGAGGAAGAGAACCCTTGTTTCCCTACGATTACGAATTAGAGCGTACACTACGCAACATGAATCGAAACTTGGGAATCAATGATGATGATCCAAAATAGAACATCCTAGCTCCGGTTGATGTTCATGGTCAGTTGTTACCCGATGCTCCGGGTGAACACCAACAGAGGGGACAAAATCCCGCTCCACGGCCCCAAGAATACTACGGAGGCAATGATAATATAGCAGACTCCGATGGGCCACTTGTCTTGCCTCCTCTACCACCAGGCCACACCTTTGTGGTAACTAGTAGCCTGATGCAAATGCACACTGCCAGAGGTATGTTTTCAGGGCTACCTTCTGAGGATCCATATGCCCATATAGCTAAGGTTAGGGCAGTGTGTAAAAACTGTGTAGGGAGGCCTGACTTTGACTTGGATGTAATAGGGCTCAGAGTGTTTCCTCTCTCACTGACGGGAGAGGCTGCTATATGGTTCATTGAGCTCTTGTACAACTCAATTTCACTTGGAACCAACTAAGGAATGTTTTCTTAGCACACTACTACCCGGTCTCCAAGAAACTAAATCACAAAGACAGAGTGAACAACTTTGTGGCACTACCAGGAGAGTCAGTTAGTAGTTCTTAGTATAGATTCACCTCGTTCTTGAAAAGTGTCCCAAATAACCGTATAGATGATGAGTCACTGAAGGAATACTTCTATCGGGGACAGGATGATAAAAATAAAGAGGTGTTGGACACTATAGCAGGTGGATCTTATGGGGAGTGTCCTTATGCTGAGATAGCTGAAAATTAGAGAAAATCTACCGAACAATAAAGCTTGGAGTACTAGGTAGTAAGATACCGGGAGAAATACATTCGCAGTGCAGTCCACTCACAACCCAGCCACAAATGAGATTCGTGAAGAAAAGGCTCAGATGAAAACTGAGCTTGGGTTGGTACTAAAATATATCACTAGAGGTGCATAAAAGATAAATGCAGTTAACTACTTGTCTAAACCACCACCACCTAATGATGAATGCTATTATGCGGAGGATTCCTATGCGGTAAATGAGCAGACGGGGGGTTTTCGACCACTTGCCCGAGGCTCTAATCAGGAGAATTTGCGTCAAGGTCAAGGGAACCAAGGTCAAAACTATGGTAACTATAACCGTGAGGGTCATTATGTCCGAGATGGAAACTACAACCGCGACAACAACTTCAACAGGGGTAACTAGATAATAGAAATGATAGGAATGGGCCCTATGTTCCTCCTCAAAATCGTGATGTTACTCCTAGGGATGGTGGAGATAGTATGGCGCGAGTAGAGGATATGTTGCACAAAATAATGATGAGGTTCGATGCTAGTGATGAGCACATTAAAGAGATAAGGAGTGATTTAGTGGGTATTCGGCAAAAAGTCGATACACATGCAATATCGATTAAGAAGATCGAGTTGCAAATGGCCCAATTATCTGCGACTGTGAACACACGGCAAACGGGCACTCCTCCTAGCAACACTCTCCAAAATCCAAAAAATGATGCACATTGTATGGCAATCACTACTCGGGGTGGTAAGCAAACCATTGACCCACATATCCGTCCTGCATAACCGTTATGACGGTCAGAGACCCCTCTCTTAAGGGTCTCCATACTTTTTCTAAGTGTCCTCTTACGGACAACTATGACAGACCGTCATACCCTCGACGGTCCGTACTGCATGAGCGTTATGATGGTCAGACACTCCTCTCCTAAGGGTCTCCATATATTTTTCAAGTGTCCTCTGACGGACACCTACGACGAACCGTCGTACCTGTGACGGTCCATCCTGCATATACCGTCATACTTGTCAGAGACTCTCCTTAAGGGATCTCCATATAAACAAAGTCTAAGTAAGACACGACGGACCCTATGACGGTCCATCATACTCACGACGAGCCGTCACCTGTCCCGTTGTTTTTCACTGTTACTATATAAATGTCATTACATCTTAAATCTTTTATTTATTTTGTGTGGTTTTGCTAGTCTTGTTTGCTCCTTTTAGTACTTATATTGATTTTTTATAGGTACTATCTATTATGGCACCAAAACAAGATTGAGTCTACGCACGCAGGTGATCAAAGTCTGTCGCCCCGTCTTCCCGCCTAGTCATTGGCTCTGATGATGAGCGTGACCCCGAGTACGTGCCCCCAGGAACTTCCACTCCATCCCGAGTTGCACGTGCTACCAGAGCCACACCCAAAAAGGTGGCGTCCGGCGTAGTCACTGCCTCCCAGTTTGATGAGTTTTGTGGTTGGAGGAAGCCTACGGATCTGCTGAGGTTCCCGCACCCGCCACCGCTGTATAGTCTTCCTCGTCTGATGAGGCCGCCAGTTTGGAATCCACACCCGGTTCACCAACTCGTGCTCTCACCTCGGTTACCGACCAGCCCAACCGGTGGTGTGTCGACGGGCAGTATCAAGTCTATTCTGATGCAAATTTCTTGAATGACAAAGGAGTCATGACTCGGACACTTACATTGGAGCGGCGGGTCCTTACAGAAAGTCCCCCGACGATACCAGAGATCCACAATCTCTTCACAAGACATCGACTGGAGTGGACAGCGCGTCCTTTGGGACGTTATAGTGAAGAGTTGGTCTGAGAGTTCTACGCCTCCTACATAGTGACTCTAACATCACAAATTGATAGGCGGGCTGCCCCCACCAAACAGGACCACTGGAGCAGGTCCGAGTACGTGGCATTCAGGTTGATATCTCCCTGCCTGCCATCCGCCGGTATCTATACGGCGAGAATGTTGATGCCAACTGGACCCTTCTCATCGCCAAGTTTGACTACCGATGGCAGATTGTCAAAGATGGCCAATTCCTGCGTGAGCCATCGCTGAGAGAGACCACCAAGAGGTCGATGGCCTTGCATTTGTCCGTTAATGAAGAGGGTGTTGACTGGGTGACCGAGCCGAAGGGAGCCATCAATAAGGCCAACCTGACCTTCATGGAAAAGTTTTTGTGGTTGATTGTCCGCCACTGCCTTCCCCCAAAGCCACTGATAATATAGTCACATGGGATCGAGAAGTACTGATGGCGGCGATGATAGCCGGATTTGAGGTGGATTTTGCTTGGCTTCTACAGGCAGTCATGCACGAGAGGGCTTTTAAGGTCACAACTACCTACCCTTTCCCGTGCATGATATTTTCTCTATGCAGGTCCGCAGGTGTGCCTATATGGCACGTTGATCATCTCAAGACCCCGCTGGGCACTGTTGATATCGGCCTCATCAGAGATGAGGCCAATGAGTTGGATCCACGCAGAGGGCCTCGTCCATAGTTGCCTCCACTTGGTGACAATCTAGCTGATATGGTAGCACAGGCCCGCTCGGCTACGCAGGCAGCTTCCATTGACACTACCCCGATCGAGTCTATCCCGGTTAGTAGCACGTCCCCGAGCTACTCTCGTTGAACCCCTTTCCCCGCTCTGGTCCCGCTTGTTAGGGTCAGGAAATTAGAGGCACAGATGGCTAAACTTCTGCATTACATCCAGCCTTGGATGCAGAAGTCTATTGCTGAGGCAGAAGAGCGCTTGCAGCGGAGAATGGTCCAGCACACAGAGCGGAAGATCGCCAAGGTTCATCAGTGCTTGGACGCTTTTGAGTTGCGGGTGTTAGCCCGACCAGCCCCTCATGTGGATTTGTTGATCCTTCAGGTTGCGGTCGACAGTCTTCGCACAGACATCGACATGATCTTAGAGGCTAGGGTGCCTGAGTCTGAGACCCTTTCTGCAGAGCCTGCTGAAGAAACAGTGATGGCGGCCCTATTCTCCTCTTCAGAGATTCCACCACCTCCCCCTCGAGATCATGCCAAGATACGTAGGGGTCGAGAGTAGGATGAAGCTCGAGCACGGAAGAAGGAGTGTTATGAGATGGAGGCTGTGAGGAGAGCCTCGCTTGCTGATGAGGAGGCACGTCAGATGAGAGAAGTAGAGTTAGCTGCTGGGGCGTCTAGCTCCAGAAATGTGGAGATAGCGGGAGTAACATCTGATAGTACTGTTGATGTTGAGGACACTACTGAGGGTGTCCAGATTATAGAGGTAGTGGGTTTCGGGGAACCGGACCTACCAGCTTGCTGATCGTCGACGCTTTGCGCCTCAAGTTTGCTTCACCTACCACTCTTGTATGTCAATTTTTTTGTGCATTGGTGACAATTGCATGTATTTTTGTTGGGGGTGGGGCAAATGGAAAGTGAGTTCTAGGGTGAAGTCTGAGTAGCCCAATTCACTATCCTTTTTTGGGGTTTTCTTGCCTGTGTTTTTTCCCTAAGAGACTGATTACTTTTTCTGTTGAACCGGCATGTCTATATCTTGTGTACATAGTTTAAGTCTGAAGCATGATGGCTAAAATCATATCTTGAGAAAATGAAAAATGATGCATGACTAGGCATAGTAATTGATAAATGTTTGGCTCTAAGCATGACATAGAGGTACACCATTGCATGACCCTAAGTCTAAAATTCGAACTAGGTGTCTGATAATCTGGTAGCCGATATGTCAAGGAGGGCAAAAAGTCACTAAAGTATACCTAAATATACCCTACCTGACCCTGAGCCTATGTTACAAGCTAAGAAAGTCCTATCGTGATCCTAAGAGTTGTATAGTGAACTTAAAGCAGTGAAAATAAGGGCAAGCTTATGGCAATATGTATGAATGAGTGTGAATTTGTTCTGAGAGTGAGTGTTGAAAAGTAATCCTTATACTCAAACTGGAATCATTGTGTGAAAAATGAGGATTTTGTTTTGAAGTGAGGACACTAGTTGCAATATCGGAAATATTAGCACCTCGGTGAGAGATTGAAGAGGATAGGTGTTAGTGCATACTGAGTCTGTGTCATGGTCAGATTCCACATATTTCAAGCCTAATAGTGATAGCATGCATAAATATGATGAGATTGATCGGGATAGATAGACAAATGATTCATAGGATAAAACATGGATACTATTGTACAAAGATTTTGTATTGAGTCATAGTGCGTCGCTTGAGGACAAACAACGAATTTAAGTTTAGGGTGTTGATATATCGTGGTTTCATGGTATTATTAATACTTTTTCCTTAAGTTTAGTGTGTCCAAAAGCCTTTTTGTGCTAATTTTATATTTCTTTTTATTTTTAGGAAATCTGTCTAAAAGATGAATGCGGAGGTTTTTGAGCGAGATATACAAAAAAGTACCACCTACAGAGCTTATGACAGTTCGTCGTGCCCGTGAAGGTCCGTAGGTGGCATCATAGTGCAGCTGCTGAAGGAAGATGGGGAAGTCTGACCAAGTGTGGGGTTACGGAGTGCATGACGGACCATCGTATCCATGACGGTCCGTCCTGCTGGTTCGTCATGAAGTTCAGAGAAGTAGTCCCAATACCCAAATTCCAAGAGTTCAAGTGTTATGGAACGGAGACCCTCGACGGACCGTTGTGCTTGTGACGATCCGTCATACCTGCCGTCGAGGGTAATGAAAAGAGCAGCAGAAGAAATTGCACAAGTATGGGACAACGGAGTCCATGAAGGTCCGTCGTGACCACGACGATCCGTCGCGGGGTCCGTCGACCCATCCGCGTTTTGACAGATTTCCAGCAAATAGAGTCCTTATATAATTAGGTTTTTATTTTTTAATAAATAGTTCGAAAAACCTCGTTTTTGAGGTTAGAACCTTGATTATTGTGAGACTCTGGATAATTTGGTTAAGACTCTTGAATATTTTAGACTCTTTGTTAGACTTTTGGTGATTACTATTACACTTTTGAAGAATCTTTAATCTTCAATTAATTTTAGCAATTGATTGTTGGTGGTTTTGGTTGATTAATCAAGTGAACTTTTGGATTTTAGTCTTTCTCATTGAACTAAGTGCATGAATTTTTATATCATATATTTGAATATTGTGATTATGAATATGGGTAACAAAACTCCATAACTAGGGTTGTGGGAACCATAGGCGAATAATGTGGTAAAACCTAACTAAAATAACACTTCTAGAATAGTGTATTGCATGTATTGATAATTTTTTAGCTTAGAAGTATTTTTAACGGATGACCAACGTTAGAACTCGCCTTAATGCTACTTGCCGGACCAAGGAGGTAGATAATAGGAAAAGAATTATCAACATAGATTTAGTGTAAACTATCTAATAGGCTAGTATTGATTGGTACGAGGTAATAACTTAGTCAAATATCGAATATGATGCTTTATATAAGGTAAAGGTAAGGGTTAGTATAACAACACACGTAGCAGGACCAAGGTGTGGAGTGAAATTTTCTAGACCGGACCAAGTATTTAGAAATACATAACGTATCACTTTGCATGCAAGATACTAGGAAAGAATTGTTATAGTTAAAATTATCAAGTTATGAACCTGTGGGGAACAGGTAAACCCTAGTTACCTTTATTAATTGATTAAACTCCAACATTTGAAGCCATTAGTTGTCTCTTTTAATTTTGTTAGTTACTTACCACTATTTAGAAATATAAAAAAAAAAACTTTTATCATTTTTCCTTTCCAAGGAAGTAATTGACTGAACAATAGTAATAATAGATTGAAGTTAAGTCTAAACTATTTTCCTCGTGGGAACAATCCAAACCTCATTAGTTGGGTTTTTTACTTGAATCGACCGCTTTACTTCTTATTTGAGAAGTAAGTTTGAGCGTATCAGTCACGCCATCGTGTTTTTTAGGCAAAAATCTGCCAATTTTTTCCTCTCGTTTTCTGAACTTAAATCGTTTGAATTCGATTCTTTTTCTAAAGTCACTTTAGATTCATGTACCCACATCATATATAGAAGGATCTAACCCAATGAACTCAATAAATAACACTTAGATTATCAAAGAACTCCTAAATCTCGACTCATGTTCAATAAGGAAAGCAATTCAAGAACAACATTCTAGAACATTCAAAAATCCAATCTTTTTAGGATGAAATCACGTTGAATCAACATTCTTGGCACGTGGGTGAACAAACCCAACGTTATGGAAGACTCACATACCTTTTTAGGGATCACCCCGACGAAATCCACCAGTTATTCTTGGCGAACTCGACGATTTTGGCTCCCTTTTTCCTTTCTTCTTCTCATGTGTTTTTACTCCAAATCCCTAACCTTTCTCCAAAACTATAAAACTGACCAACATCAGTTTAGACCCTTAATAATAATACCCAAAACTAAATAAATAATTGGGTAAGAAAATGACAACTTTGCCTTTTCCAAATCCGGATGGGATTTTCCTCAGCTTAGCAGCCCAACTTCCAAAAGGCATACCTCCCTCATACAACCTCGGATTTTCGCAAACTCGGCGGCGTTGGAAAGATATCTCCAAGGTATTTCCAACAATATCAATAAATATATCTAACAAATCCTGATTTGGAAATTATGACTATTTGAAGTTGACCAAAAACTCACTTTTTCCTAACTTAAAAAAAATTTCCAGATTTTGTTCTTCCAAAAATTACTATATTAATTTCTAAGCTTCTTCCCGGCAATCCCAATTTGCTAGATTTTACAATATCTCCCAATTTGGAACATTCGTCCTCGAATGAGATTACTTCATGCTAGGTTTATGGTGTAACATCTTACATTAAGGTAATACACCCAACAACAAAATATAAACACAACATGCCAACTTAATATCATTGCCAATGAAAGGATTTGTACCTCAATTTGGAACTTTTCTGGATTCAAAGATATGTGGGTATCTCTTCTTACTATCCTCTTTAGTTTCTCAAGTAGCATCTCTACAAACTGATTTCTCTTCTTGCCAAATCCCATAACACCCTTCATGGGTAAAACTTTAAAGTAATTCAATCTTCTACCATTGGTATACGCAATCTATCTTGTCGTCTCAATACACCATCTCCCCGCTGTTCAAAAGCCATCACTTTTTGCTTATGAACGCTTTCCTTTAATTCAATCCAGATGCGGTCTTGGTATTGCTTGACTTTTACTTCTAACACTAATGATGATTCGGACCCATTCATCAACACTACTCAATTTTTTGTGTAATTTTTAATTCATCAAACTCATAATCGTGCCGTTTTATGCACCTTCTTTGCTACTCTTTTATATCTTCCTCAAAATGGGCGGTACTACCCATAGACCACCCTTTTTTCATGAGATTAAGCTCTTTCTAACTAAACATGTGTCGAAAATTCTTGTGATCAGTGAACACTTCCACATGAACACCCTAAATATAATGGCATCATCTTACGAAGCAAATACTACATCAACCAACTCTAAGTCATGGCTTGGGTAATTTTTCTCATGAACTTTCAACTTTCTGGAGACATAAGTTATACCTTTGCCATTATATATTAACACACAACTCAAACAAACTCTAGATGCATCAGAATACACCATAGTAACTTGAGTATTTTCTAGTAAAGTCAAAATGTGGTAGTAGTCAACTTCTTTTTTAATTCCTGAAAACTTCTTTCACCAGCTTCAACCATTGAAAATTAAGTGTCTCCTAAGTTAATTTTTTCAAATGAAACTCTTCTCTAGAAAATCCTTCAACTTCTCTTTTAAATCTATTGGTGCCATTCTATATGGCGGAATAGCGATATGATGAGTATATGGAATGATGATTATGCCGAAGTACATTTCTCTCTTAGGAGGGACTCCGCGTAGATCATTAGGAAAGACTTTTGGAAACTCTTTTACTACTGAAACTCTTTTAATACTGAAACTGACTGAATAGGAGGTATTTTAGCACTTCTGTCAATAGGACTAAGTGATAGACACGCCCCTTGGAGACTACTTCTTTTCCTTAAGGTACGAAATGGAATGACCCATAGGCACTACTGAAATTCTTTTCCACTCTAAAACTAGTTCACTTGAAACTTAAACTTGACTACTGAAGTGCTGAAATTCATTAATGCATAATAGGCCTGAAACCAACCCATACCTAGACATCAAACTCTACCATGTCTAACTAAACTAAGTCAACCATGGTACTCTAGTGATTGACGAGAAATGGTACATGTCACGCCCCGAGCTACCCCCGAGATGCGAACACAAAACATAGGAGTACAAGTGATCCAAAGCTAACCCTGCTGACATGATCATGAGCGTACTAAAGATAATAAACTGATGTGGAAGCTAAATCATAATTAAATTTGAAAAGATGGGGAATACCCATATTCTATAACTGAGATATTTGAAAACAATGAGTTTAATACAAAGGAAATATTAACTCAATACTAAGTTGAATGTAACTATGTTGAAATAAGACTCTAAACTAGACTAGAAATACTGGGACAAGCCCCCCAACTGAATCTAGCAAAAACTGGAACTAAATGACTAAAAACTGAAATGACACCCATGAATGTTCTCCTCGGAGAATGAGGACTCACCACTGAATCTATTGAACTAGAGATCAGTCGATCTATGCGTGATTTGGATGCTGAGAACCTGAACCTATATTACGAGAAGATGTAGCGCATGTATGCGTCATTACTTGAAAGGTACTGAACATATAGGATAGAGTAAAACTGAAATAAAACATAAATTTGAACAAGCATAATAGCTAGTATAATAATCTGACATCATAAATTGAATTCTAAGCTAAATAGATGCAATGAACAATTTATAACATATTGAACTGAATATTGAATATACTGATAAATGGTCAATGCAGAGATTTTGACTGAATTGTGGGAGCTGCTAATAACCGATAATAAAACCGCATGAGCTAAATGTGGAGTCCGATGTATACGCCCCATCGAGAGGACCCAATGTACCCTGCCAAAGGTATAAAAGCATGCTGGCGTGATCACTTAACTGATTTCCCAAATAGGGGACTTACAACCTACTTGGCTAGTAGTTCAGGGACTAATTGGGTACGCTAAACCCTAGTCCAACTTGGTATTATGCTACTCCCAATGAAACTGATTATTTCTGAGTTTCTGTAAATACTTCATAGCTCGAAATTGAACATGCTAACTGAGAATGCAACAATTAATCTGGTAATTATGCATTTATAACTGAGGCATGTATATATGAAGTGTTTGAAATTTCTGACCTAGCATGTGTACTTCAAGAACTAAAGAAATACGAATCTAGGGTTCTAAATTCATGCCATAATCTGAGTAATAACATGATAATCTGATTTGGAACATATATAAAATAAATTCATGAAGTACTATCAAAGTTCTAGAAACCCTAGGTTTAATCATGATAATAGAATCAAGAATCTGACTAAAAACTAGGGACCCAATGGGTGAAAGGAACCCACTAGTGAAATCCCACATACCTATGATGATATCAACGAAAAATTACTTAAGTTTCAGGGTTGGGACTGTTGGAGCTTGTTGCGTTCTTGAACTAGGGTTCTTGAGCTTTTTCTCCTTTCTTTCTTCTAGTTTTCTAAGTTTTGATTTAATGATTTGACTTAGATATGTTTTAATTATGGTTCTAGGCTTAAACTAACTAAATATGATTATTTAGTGTCAAAACGATGTAACTTAAGGTTTAAACAAAGTGGGAAAAGACCAAAAGACCCCTGCATAAGTTGTTGTCGGACCAAAAGACGACCAGGACTGACGAATCATCGTCTGACCTACGGATGTAAGTCCGTCCGTCATTCAAGACTAAACCAATTTTTCTAGGCTAAACTTTGGGAGTCTCTGATCCCATTGACGGTTGTGCAGGATGGATCTTGGGTCAGGCTACAGTCCGTCGATGCTCATCCGTAGCTCGTGTCAGAAAGTGGTTGAAGGGGGTCTCGATCAACAGTCATGGACTACGGACCGTCCTCTGACCTTCAGACCCTAGGTCTATCCGTCGATCAAGACTTAGCCAATTTTTCCCGGTTGAGTTTTTGGGAGTCTTTGATCCCATCGATGGTTGTGCAGGACGGACCGTGGGTTAGGCTAGTCCGTCGATGCTCATCTATAGCTCTTGTCAGAGAGTGTGTGAAGGGGGTCTCGATCGACGGTCACGGGCTACGTACCGTCGTCTTACCTACGGACCGTAGGTCGGTCCGTCGATCAAGACTTAGCCAATTTATCCCCGCTGAGTTTTTGGGAGTCTCTGATCCCATCGACAGTTGTGTAGGACGGACCATGGGTCAGGCTACGGTCCATCGATACCATCGTTGGTTGCACCTGCAGATTTTTTTCTGTAAAGATAGTTTTTGGTCTGTTTTGGCTACGCGGTGTTACATTATATCCCCCCTTAGGAATATTTGTACTCGAATGAAGACTAAACTAGCTGAACTAGAGGGAGAGATTTGCAAACCCTACTACTAAATACTGAGAACTGAGTTTCTGACTGAATTGAGTTCGGATAACATGCAAATATGCATAAAATGCAAGTACAACTTGAGGGAACATGATTCTAAGACTTAATTCACGCATGAATGACTGGAAAACTGAAGAGGAACTGTTACCTCAAGCTGGAGTGGAATAAGAAGGAAATAGGTGAGGATTCTTGGCTTTTATGGCTGCTTCTGCTTCCCAAGTAGCTCCCTCTACGGACTGACTCCTCCACAAAACCTTGACTGAAGCGACTTCTTTATTTCTCAACCTTCGAACCTGACTGTCAAGAATATCAACTGGAACATCCTCATAAAAAAGACTATCTTTCACCGCAACACTCTCTAATGGCACTATAGAGGCTGGGTCACCCACACATTTCTTCAAGAGTGAGATGTGGAAGACTGGATGCACCGCTGCTAATATGTTGGCAACTCTAACTCATATGCCACCTCGCCAACCATTTGCAAGATCTTATAAGGGCCTACATATCTAGGACAGATCTTCCCTTTCTTTCCAAATCTCATCACCCCTTTCATAGGTGATACCTTCAGAAAAACTCAATCATCAACTTGGAACTCTAGTTCCCTTCTCCTTACTTTTGCATAAGATTTCTGACGACTTTGGGCTGTCCTAAGTCTATCTCTAATGAGTTGCACTTTCTCCATAGCATAAAGAACCGAATATGTCCCTATCAAACATGATTCACCTACTTCAAACCAACCAACAGGAGATCTACATCTACGCCCATATAAAGCCTAATAAGGGGTCATCTAATTGCTGGAATGGTATATATTATTGTAGGCAAACTCAATAAGAGGAAGGTGATCATCCCAACTACCATTGAAATCGATCACACAAGCTCTCAACATATCCTCTAAGGTCTGAATGGTACGTTCTGCCTGCCCATCCGTCTGTGGATGAAATGTTGTACTAAGGTTAACTTGAGTACCAAGACCTTTCTGAAATGACTTCCAGAAATTAGAGGTAAACTGAGGACCCCTATCTGAGATGATAGACAAAGGAACCCAATGCAACCTCACAATTTCATTAATGTAAAGATTGTTTGTAGTCCTGACCACCAAGAAACAAGAAGACTTTGTCCTCCTATCAACTATCGCCCGAATGAGGTCATGTTGTCTGCGAGTACGCAGTAATCCTGTGATAAAGTCCATATTGATCACATCCCACTTCCAAGTAGGAATATCGATCTCTTGAGTCATACCCCCTAGTTCCTGATGTTCTACCTTGACTTGCTGGCAATTGGGGCACTTACTCACAAAGTCTGTTATATCCCTCTTCATGTCATACCACCGATAGACTTCCCGTAGTTCGTGGTACATCTTAGTGGCACCAAGATGAATAGATACCGAGAGTTATGGGCTTCTGCAAGAATATGTTGTCTCAACTCACCCACATCAGTAACACACAATCTACCCTGGTAGCAAAGTACACCATCTCCCCCTTGGGAGAAAACCTCCACTCTCTGATTATGGACTGCAACCTTAGACTCAAGCAAGATTGGATCACTGTCTTGCTTTTCCTTAACCTCCACTATAAAAGACGATTCTGCCCCATTCTGAACTACTACACCATAGTCTAATATGCTCATAAGGCGAACTCCCAAGCGAGCAAGCCTGTGAACACCCTTCACTAACTACTTCCTTTCTTCCCCAACATGGGCTACACTACCCATAGATAATCATCTAAGGGCATTTACTACTACATTCACCCTACTGGGATGATGCACACTCATGTCATAATCCTTGAGGAATTCAAGCCATCTTCTCTAGCGAAGATTCAACTCTTTCTGGGTGAACACATATTGAAGGCTCTTATTGTTAGTGAACACATCTACGTGAACACCATACAAGTAGTTTCTCCATATCTTGAGTGCAAATACCACTGTTGCAAGCTTGAGTCATGAGTTGGATAGTTCTTCTCATAAACCTTAAGTTGTCTAAAGGAATAAGTTATCACCTTGCCTCGCTGCATCAACACACAACCTAGGCCAACTATGGATGCATCACAATAGATCACATAACCATTTGAACCCTCTGGTAGAGTCAAGACAAGAGTTCAAGTCAATCTAGTTTTCAATTCTGCAAAGCTTTTCTCACATTCATTTTACCATTGAAACTTGACCATCTTCTGAGTCAACCTAGTTAATGGTGAGGATATGGACGAAAATCCATCCACAAACCTTCTCTAATAACCTGCTAGACCTAAGAAAATTCTTATATCTGCAACAGAGGTAGGTCTGGGCCACTGTTTCACTGCTTCTATCTTCTGCGAATCCACTCGGATCCCTTCGTTAGATACAATGTGACCAAGAAAAGCAATGGATTGCAACCAGAACTCATACTTACTAAACTTAGCGAATAACTGGCGATCCTTGAGAGTCTAAAGAACAACTCTCAAATGACTTGCATGTTCTTCCTCAATCCTAGAGTAAATGAGGATATCATCAATAAAGATGATAATGAACAAGTCAAAGTACTGTTTGAAAACTCTATTCATCAAATCCATGAAAGCTGCAGGAGCATTAGTTAGTCCAAACAACAAAACTACAAATTCATAATGACCATACAAAGTTCTCAAGGCTGTTTTTGGAATGTCACTATCTCTGACTCTGAGCTGATGATAACCCGATCTGAGGTCTATCTTTGAGAAATGGCTATCACCTTGAAGTTGGTCAAATAATTCATCAATCCTGGGGATGGGATACTTATTCTTGATTGTGACCTTGTTCAACTATCTATAGTCAATGCACATTCTGTGGGAACCATCTTTCTTTTTTGCGAACAACATTGGTGGACCCCATGGTGAAATACTAGGTCTGATGAAGCCCTTATCTAGAAGGTTTTTCAATTGCTCTTTCAATTCCTTAAGCTTTGTTGGAGTCATTCTATAAAGAGGAATAGAAATAGGCTAGATGTCTAGAAGAAGATCAATTCCAAAGTCGATTTCCCTTTCGAGAGGGACTCAGGGAAGATATTCTGGAAATTCACCAACTATTAGAACTGACTCAAGAGTTGGGGTGTCAAGGCTAGAATCCATAACCCGAACTAGATGATAGAGTTAACCCTTAGATATCATCTTACTGGCCTTAAGGTAAGAAATAAATCGACCTAGGCGCTAATCTACTATCCTCCCATTCTAAGATTGGTTCATCTATAAACTGAAAATGAACAATCCTAGTTCTACAAGCGATTGAGGCATAACATGAGTGTAACCAATCCATGCCTAGAATGACATCGAAGTCTACCATCTCTAACTGTACTAGATCTGCTGAGATGACTTTCTAGGAGACTGTGAGAGATCAATTTATATATACCCGTCTAGCTATAACTGGGTCACCAACTAGAGTAGAGACTGAGAAAGGTTCCGAGAGAGTTCTTGGACTGATAGTGAATTAGACTGTTATGTAAGAAGTTACAAAAGAAAGAGTAGCCCCTGGATTTAACAATGCATAAACATCAAGGTCAAAGACAAGTAACGTACCAGTGACATCAGGAGAACCTTCCTGATGTTGGCGAGCCTAAAGAGCATAAAACATGTTCGGGCGCTGACCGCCACCTATACCAGATGAGTTACCGTGCTGAGTTGGGAGACTTGCTAGTGTTGTTGAAGTTGTCTAGAAGGAAAATCCCTCAACCTGTAACCAGACTGACTTCACCTAAATCATCCCTCTGTTCCTACAAGACACTCGCCCGAATGGTTCTTACCACACTTAGGGCAAGTGGGGTAAGTCTTGGTGCCTGAAACACTTCCCTGAGATATAGAGCCTGGTTCTCTACCCTTCTGTTCATACTTGTTCTTGGAGGATGCAACACTAGTTGATGAAGGGGCTGGAGCCAAAAACTTTTGCTGACCCTGTGAGCGATTTCCACCACCGGATTTTTTCTGAAAATAGTCATAGTTCCCAATCCTAGCCTTCTTATTTTCCTTAGCCTGTTCTCTAAGCTTATCACCCTCAACCTGATGAGCATAAGTCATAATCATAGAGATGTTCATATCTCAAAGTAACATCGCATTTCTGCACTCAGTTTTCACCAAATCTAACTTTTTATACAAAAACTTATTCATCTGAGCCCTGGAGTCAGCAACCATGTTAGGAGCATACCTGGAGAGTTGGTTAAACTTGAGCCCATACTCTTGGACTGTTATGTTACCCTGCCTTAAGTTCATGAATTCTTGGAATTTTGCTTCCCTCAACTCTATTGGGAAAAACCTGTCGCGAAAAATCTCATTAAAGAAATCTCAAGTGATAGGAGCCGCATTTGCACCCTTATTCTCCTTCCATTGAGTGTACCAAATATAAGTTAAATCCTTCAACTGGTATGATGTTAACTCAACCCGATCATTACCAGTGACTTGCATTACCTCAAAGATCTTCTTGATCTCATCCAAGAAATTTTGAGGATCCTTATTAGTTTGCGATCCTAAGAACTCAGGAGGATTCATCCTAAAAAAGTCACGGACCCATGCTGTAGATGATCCACCATTTTCATTCACAGGAGGATGAACCCAATTGTTCAAGTTTGTCATACTCTGAGCCAACATCTGTATGGAATTTCTGAACTCAGCATTGGAGACTTCCTGATCTGGGACTGGAAGAGTTGTGTTTGCATTCCTAGCGTTCGCATTCGTAGCATTAGCTCTATGAGGAAGCATGATCGGAAACGCGGAATGTTAAGTTAGAATGGCATAAGATCATACCTCATGCATGATAAGAATACCAAGAAAGTGAAGTTTTTCCTAGAGCATTTCATAGCCTCTCTCTCATTAGATGTGGTGCACTCCACACCCATGAAAATGACTCTACTTAGTGCGGCTTTTCAGACATCCTAGGACACTTAAATCTAGTGCTCTGATACCAAGTTTTGTCATGCCCCGAGCTATCCCCGAGACGCAGACACGAAACCAGGGACCATAAGAGATCCCAATCTAACCCTGCTAGCATGATTATGAGTGTACCAAAGATAATAAACTGATGCAGAATCTAAATCACTATTAAAATTGAAAAGATAGGGAATACCCATATTATATAACTGATATATTTTAAAATAATGAGTTTAATACAAAGGAAATATTAACTCAATATTAAGGTGAATCTAACTATGTTAGAAATAAGCCTCTAAACTGGACTAGAAATACTAGGACAAGCCCCCAAGCTAAATCTATCAGAAACTGAAACTAAATGACTAAAAACTTAAATGACACTCATGATTGTTGTCCTCGGAGAATGAGTACTCACCACTGAATCTGTTGAACTAAAGATTGGAAGTCGAATGCTGAGAACCTTAACCTATATCACGAGAAGATGTAGTGCACGTATGTGTCAGTACTTGAAAGGTACTGAGCATGTAGGATAGAGTAAAACTGAAATAAAACATAACTAAACAAGCATAATAACAAGTATAATAATCTGACATGATAAATTGAATTCTGACCTAACTAAATGCAATGACCAATTTATAACATACTGAATTGAATATTGAATATACTGATAAATGGTCAAGCAGAGAGTCTGACTGAACTCTGGGAGCTACTAATAACCGATAATAAAACCACATGAGCTAAATGTGAAGTCCGATGTATACGCCCCATCGAGAGGACCCAATATACCCTGCCAAAGGTATAACAGCATGCTGGCGTGATCACTAAATTGATTTCCCACAGAGGGGACTTACAACCTACTTGGCTAGTAGTTTTTGGACTAATTGGGTACGCTAAACCCTAGTCCAACTCGGTATTATACTACTCCCAATGAATTATGTAAATTTACTGATTATGTTTGAGTTTCTGTAAACACTGGATAGATCGAAACTGAACATGCAAACTGAGAATGCAACAATTAATCTGGTAACTATGCTTTTATAACCGAGGCATGTATATCTGAAGTGTCTGAAATATCTGACCTAGAATGTGTACTTCAAGAATTAAAGAAATACAAATCTAGGGTTCTGAAATTCATGCGATAATCTAAGTAATAACATGATAATATAATTTGGAACATATATTTAATAAATTCATGAAGGTCTATCAAATCTAGAAATCCTAGGTTTAATCATGATAAGAGAATCAAGAATCTAACTGAAACTAGGGACCCAATGGGTAAAAGGAACCCACCAGTGAAATCCCATATACCTGGTGATGAGATCCACAGAAAAATACATAAGTTTTAGAGCTTTTTCTCCTTTCTTGCTTCTAGTTTTCTAAGTTTTGATTTAATGATTTGACTTAGTATCTTTTAATTATATTTCTAGGATTAAACTGACTAAAATGTGATCATTTAGGGTCAAAACAATGTAACTTAAGGTTTAAACAATGTGGGAAAAGACCAAAAGAACCCTGGGTAAGTTATTATTGGACCAAACTACGGCCAGGACTGACGGACCGTCGTCTTTCCTATGGACCGTAAGTCTGTCCGTCGTCCAAGGCTTAACCAATTTTTCTAGGCATAACTTTTTGGGAGTCTCTGATCCCATCGACGGTTGTGCAGGACGGACCGTGGGTCAGGATACGGTCCGTCCATGCTCATCCGTAGCTCTTGTCAGAGAGTGGGTGAAGAGGGTCTCGATCGACGGTCAGGGACTACAGACCGTCGTATGACCTATGAACCGTAGGTCCGTCCATCGATCAAGTCTTAGCCAATTTTTTCCCAACTAAATTTTTGGGAGTCTTTGATCCCATCGACGGTTGTGCATGATGGACTGTGGGTCAGGCTACGGTCCATCGATGCTCATCCGTAGCTCTTGTTAGAGAGTGGATGAAGCGGGCCTCGATCGACGGTCATGGTCTACGAACCGTCATCTGACCTACGGACTGTAGGTCTGTTCGTCGATCAAGACTTAGCCAATTTTTCCCGTCTTGAGTTTTTGGGAGACTCTGATCCCATCGACGGTTTATGCAGGTTGGACCGTGGT
Source organism: Solanum pennellii (assembly GCF_001406875.1). Lineage (NCBI taxonomy): Eukaryota > Viridiplantae > Streptophyta > Magnoliopsida > Solanales > Solanaceae > Solanum > Solanum pennellii. The sequence goes on from NC_028647.1 coordinate 12,535,851, forward strand.
TCACGCTACGGTCCATCGATGCCACCGTTGGTTGCACCTGCAGATTTTTTTTTGTGAAGCTAGTTTATGGTGGCTACGGCGTGTTACAGTACAATCATGATAGAATTTGTCTACTAGACTAGAATCACCAATAGGTGTAGAAACATTGAATGGTTCATTAAGTTTCTCAGGAATAGCATTAAATTTATAGCAACATATGAAGTTACAAAATACAGACTCTCTCATGGTTTAGCAAAGAACAATAGTAAATTCAAAGACTTGAATCATACCAGTGGCAACATCTGGTGAATCATTTTGTTGTTGGCGACTGTTTATAGCATAAAGGTAATTTGCTCCTATGCTGATTCCATTTCCTTGCTTGTTCTTTGGACACTCTAGCATGAAATGCCCAGTCTCACCACACATGAAACAACATCTGGAGCCCTCACGACAAATACCTCGGTGGGTTCTACCACACTTTGAACATGAAGGGGCCTAGTTACCTCCTTGAGCCTCAATACCTTCAAACTTGGCACGTTTAGCTCTAAAGGATTGTGAACTCTGACCGTTATGCTCACCTTTGTTTCTGGGTGCAAGGAACCTAGCATATGGTGGAGCATGTTCCTTTTATTTCTGTGGGAAGAAAGATTTCTTACTATTCTTTTGTCGCCAGAACTCGTTGTCTGATGTCTTAGCCCTCTTATTCTTGAACCCTTCTCTATCCATCAACTTATCCTCCTCAACTTGTTGCACATGGATCATAGCCTTGTTATGTCCATATCCCCTATCAACATTGCTGCCTTGCCTTCCTTGATTGGGTAACGAGACAATCCAGCAACAAATAAACTAATCTTGCTCCTTATCTCAACAACCATCTCTGGGAAATAGCGGTAAAGTTGTGTAAACTTCAGACTGTACTCATGAACACTCATAGTCTCTGGATTAAGTGTTAGAAATTCTCTAATCTTTGCCTCTCGTAACTCATGGGGAATGAAACTTTCCATGAAAGCATTCTCAAACACAGCCCAACTCACTATTAGCGCATCATCGACCCTATTCCTTTTCTATTGGTCAAACCAGACTCTAGCAATACCCTTTAGTTGGTATGCAGCTAGTTCTAACCTCTCAGCATCAACAACACGCAATATATCAAGACTTTTATGAAGTACTTCAACAAAGTTCTCTTGATTGTCTCTAACACTTGGACCTGTGAAGCTTGGTGGATTCATCCCTAAAAACTCATGAATCGTTGTGGTATCAACCACTTCATGAAGAGTACCTCTTTGTCCAACTTGATGAGTCGCTGCTTGACATACCGAATAGTCTCAAAGAATTCAGCATGGATTACTTCTTCTTGAGGTTGCACTTCAGGCGCATTTGGAAACTCTTGTTCCTCAACAATCCTCCTAGCTAGACGACCTCTAATTGCTCTTCGTGGAGGCATGATTCTCTAAAAACATGCGCAGGAACAAATTATAAGGAAACTTTTAGAGATAAACTCTAACGCACGAAAAGAATGTGAAGTGGTGAGATATTCCTAAATGTTGTATCATCCTAATCATAGATGCGGCTCTCTTCACACCAATGAGTAAGACTCTACAGACACGGCTTCATAGACTCCCTAGGACTCTTGAACTCTGTGCTTTGATACCAAGTTTGTCATGCTCCGAGCCTACACCCTGGGAGGGACCGGAACTCGAAGACCATTGCTGGCCCTCAAGCGAACCCTTGGCTTGGCTTAATTAACTCACCAAAAGATTTAACTCAAGAAATAACTTTAAAATAATATTTAGCACAAAATGGCAACTTAAGTCTTATCGTTTACAAGAGATATGAAAAGACTAAAGAACTGACTCTATCATTCTATGAAGCCTCTATATTACAGATAGATATTGGGAAAGGACCCCCAATCATCCTAAAAACTGAAAACTGAAAGAAAATAACAAAAAGGCAAAGATGTCCTCTGGAATGAAGAGAGGCTCAACAATTAACTTTGAGTCACTCACTAATCAATGGTGCGTTGGAATGTCGATCCTAGTTATGTATTTATGTCATAATAATATGCAGACCAAATGGCATCAGTACATTGAATGTACGAGTATAAGAGTTTGAATGCTAAAACTACGTAGGCTTGAAAAGGAGTAAGAAAGAACACTTACCTTGACTCTGCTCAACTCATGAATAACTAACTCATTATGACTACTCATTTCATTATATAGAAATTTAAAGGCATTTGCAATATAAAGAAAAGTTGTTTAAAACATAGTTTTCAACTTTGTATATGCAAAGATAACATTACTCAAAAATGTACGTAAAAATATAAAATAATCGGATGTAAACTCATAATCTTAATAATAAAGAAAATATACCATGCTTCCTCTCAAAGTTTACTCGTGCAATGCATGAATGAAGTCTCATACCCCCCCCCCCTTTTATATTAAGCAGAACCTCTTGAGAAACCATGCAACTACTACTGTGGGAGTTTCTCTAACCGACAACCATCACTTACTGGTTATAGTGATGATACAGTAGTTTAACTCGCGCTGCCAAGGACCATCCTATACCTTCCAAAGAATAGGACCTCAAGTGCCTAATGTATCTACTAGTAAATTGTAAAAAGGATTCATCTAAAAAGTATGACCCTTTTCTACCCATGGTGGCTACATGATTTTCATGGAGACTTGATTTAATCTGAAACTCGCATCCCCACATTGCTGCTCAATACTACTCCCAAAAAATATTGTCTCTTATGTTTTTAAAACATATTGATATGTGATTTGAGAGTACTGCTCAAAACTTAGCTTTAAAATCTCTCTTGGAAATCATAGTTTCCCAGCTTGCTTCATTTTATAAAGCTATTACTTTTGTCTGAAAACTATCCCGAAGGCTCTTCACTTGTTTAAATGTGAAAACATTTAAAAATCTCTTTCGTGATACTTAGTCTCCCTATACTTTAGAAGAAAAGAACTTCAACTTAACTATTTACAATTTACTCTTTACTTAGCTTGAAACTAGAGTTTTGAAACGACTCTTTGGGAATTGCTTAGTTCCCTTATATTTCTTTAAAAGATGAACTTCAACTCTTTAATGAAATACTTAGTTCCCTCATACTTCTTTGAAGGATGACTTCAACTTTTACTCTTTCTTTAACTCGATACTTGAGCCTTAAAACGAAGCTAAAATGTTTAAGTAAGGCTCTTGGAACTTTAAGAAAATTTACTTTATAATACTTCTTAACCTTTAGACTTAACTCTTAGATTCTTAGACTATGATCCTAACTTTCCTTGAAATGGATTATAGATTCAAGGTTCATGATCTCATGCTTACGGATGATTTCATGATGTTTAGACGTACCTTAGAGTGTTGGAATCAACTAGGAATGATAAGTACATCACTTAGGAACTAGTACGGAAAGATAGGGAAAGAACGGGGTCTCCAGGGGGTCCTTTCCCTCTTAGAGGTACGGGGCGCCAGAGCGTGGCGGACAGAGGTTGCCCTAAGGCGCTTTGGGGGCGCTTTGGGGGCGCATCGCGCCAACCTGTTCCTTTAGCAAAAATCTGCCAAATTTTTCCTCTCGTTTTCTGACCTTAAATCGTTTTAATTCGATTCTTTTTCTAAAATTCACTTTAGATTCATGTACCCACATCATATATACAAGGATCTAACCACATGAACTCAAGAAACAACACTTAGATTATCAAAGAACTCCTAAATCTCAACTCATGTTCAATAAGGAAATCAACAAGAACGATATTCAAGAACATTCAAAATTTCAATCTTTTTAGGATGAAATCACGTTGAATCAACATGCTTGGCATGTGGGTGAAAAAACCCAACGTTATGGAAGACTCACATACCTTTTTAGGGATAACCCTGACGAAATCCACAAGTTATTCTTGTCGAACTCGACGATCTTGGCTCTCTCTTTCCTTTCTTCTTATGTTGCGTTCATTCTCCAAAACCCTAACCTTTCTCCAAAAGTATAAAACTGACCAACTTCAGTTTAGACCCTTAATAATAATACCCAAAACGAAATAAAATAATTGGGCAAGGAAAAGACAACTTTGCCCTTCCCAAATCCGGATGGGATTTTCCTCAGCTTAGCAACCCAACTTCCGAAAGGCAAATCTCCCTTATACAACCTCAGACTTTTGCAAACTCAGCGGCGTTAGAAAGATATCTCCAAGGAATTTCCAACCATATCAAGAAATATCTCTAACACGTCCTGAGCTAGGAGATGACCGTTTGAAATTGACCAAAAACTCACTTTTTCCTAACTTAAGAAAATTTTCAGATTTTAATTCTTCCCAAAACTTACTATTTTATCTTCTAAGCTTCTTCCTAGCTATCTCAATTCGCATATATTACACGTTAATTTTAACAGCTTTTCAGGTTGCATTTGATATTGTATATACATAATTTAACAAATTGTTTTTGTACAATTTAACGATGAAAGGACTCTGAAGTTTAAATCAAACAGAAGGTAATATTTCCGATTCAAAATTTATATAATTCATCGCACATTTATTTTAGTATTATATTTATTATTTATATAAAAAATATATTTAATCTGGAATACATGTGTGTCACACGTATTGAGAACTAGTTATGATATAAAGAGATCTAAGACTTCACGTATTCTGTCATTTCTATCTTCCATCCCGTGGCTACCGTGAAAGTCATTTAATATAACCTAACCGAGTTTTCGACTAATATCACTCAAAAGTATAACCTAAATCTGAAATAAATCCTTGTGTGATATAAGCGAACAAAACATCCTTGCATTATCTCAAAAGTTGCAAGATTATTCTTCTGTGTATTTTTTTACGAAAATCACGCCACCAACAAGGCAACAAAAAAATGTGTCACGTCGAATGAAAATATTTACACATGGTTAAGCTAGTTAAATTGGGTATTTTTAAAATTATTAGAAATTGATGGATTAAATCATATTAAGACAAAATATATTCAAATTCTAAATATTCTTTGTAAAATATAAGACCAAATACAATTTCGGCTTCAAAATTTTAAAAAACGTAATTATTATTTGATTTTTACAACAAAATTCCTGTATAATATCACTAAATTTCCAATATTTACGTATATTGTATAAAATGTCAATTACATTGTATATATAATATATATATATACTATATTTTTTTTTATTAAAGAAAATCTCTAAATAATTGCACGTAATATATCTAAAATGAATTTTTTTACATATTCTTTCTAACCATTGGAACCTATTGTATAAATATTTCAAACTTATGTATTAATGCAAGTCAATTTACTTGATGATGCATAAAATATAAACTAACAACACACAAAATTTAATATATGAGAATAAAACATGGAAAAATTACCTATATAAACATCTTTATTTACTATATTTTCTATTATTTCCTACCATTTTAAAATATTACAAAAATCCCTTATTTTGCACATCACTCTAAATTACCCGGATACATTACTTCAACTAGTAACCCACGTTTCTCCTCTCCTAATTTAACTTTTACAACCTCTCCTTATTTCGCTCCCATAATCTAATCAATTACATCCTTTATTTGAAATTGAATTTAAGTTATTTCTTTCTCTCTCTAGTAAATCAATATTAAATCAATGATATGTAGTTTTCATCTTTTCCGTTCTATTGTTCTTTGATTTTTTTAATTAAAATAATCATCAATTTCCTATTGATCCTAAATGGGCTGAAATCAGATCTAAAGTTTTCATCGGCCATTAGCAATAGTGAACCGTTGTTGTTTTTCATATTCTAAAGCGCGAGTGTTTTCATATCCATTAGCAATAGTGAATTAATATTGTTCTTCATATTCTAAAATGCAGGTTGATAAAAATCTCAAAGGAGAGATCGAAAATTGGATCCTACAATTTCTCGACCTTCTTTACATAAGATTAGTTTTCCATCTTCTTTTATTGATTTTTGAACTTGTTTATGTTAGTCAATCAAAAAATGATAGATTTATAATAACATTCATGTTTCATATTGTAATGTATCTAATTTTAAGATTAATTAATTGATACAGTAAATTGTAATTTTGTTCATTATTTGAGTAGTTATTGTAAATATATGAAGTTATCAAATACTATTATATGTTTAGTTGTGTATCAGTCACAAGATGTCATGTTATTAATACAAAAACAATGTTCAATGGTGTATAAAACAAAATTTATATTATTCAGTGTGTAGACGATATATTAGCATCATGTTAAATAGTGTATCAATCAGAATTTGTATTAGTCTATTTGTAAGATACATTTATCTAGTTTTAATAATTATCAATACAAAAAAAAATTGGCTACTGATAAGTAAAAACAAGTGTTATAGCCTTTAAATATTAGTATGATTTTTTTTTAAATTATAATATATTTTCTTTATTTTTAGGGAAAATGCACAAGTACCCCCTCAACATTGCCCAAAATTTCAGAGACACACTTATACTATACTAAGGTCCTATTATCCCCTGAACTTAATTTATAAATAATTTTCTACCCCTTTTCGGCCTACATGGCACTATTTTATGGGTCCAGCGTGTATTGACGTTGTTTTTCAAGCTAGTGTCACGTAGGCCGAAAAGGGGTAGAAAATTATTTGAAAAATAAGTTCAGGGGGTAATAGGACCTTAGTATAGTATAAGTGTGTCTCTGAGATTTCGGGCATAGGTTGAGGGGTACTTATGCATTTTTCCCTTATTTTTATGATGTATCTTCGACATTTTAAAGAGAATGTGGATTCTTTATTAATGATTTCTGATCAGATTACCTCTGTACACGATATGCAACCCTATTATTAAAATTCAGTACGAAAAGGTCAAGGCAGAATATGTTAGAGAAATGAGGATCCACAAAAGCCTATTATGGTTAATGTTAAATATAGATTATCTTCCACTTGTTACACACCTTTTTAGAGTGTCATGGTTATTAAATTACATTAAATCTAGTTTTAGAGTGTTTTTTATTGTTTTGGGATACTTTTTTCTACTAAAGTTTAGAGTATTTCTCTAAAAAACTTGTTTATTTTGACTTTAACTTTCAATATAGTTGTTATTTACAGTTTGAATTGTCTTATATATTTTTCTTATATAATCTAATATAAAAATGTCATAAAATTAAGTACCAGACTCATTCATGCATACACGTACAAATTTCTTTTTTCTCAAAAGTTATAGTTAGTTGCTGATACATTTGACACCTAACAATGAAATGTACTTGATAACTTGATTGTTGATTTATTCATGTACTTTATAACTTAGTTGTAGTTAGTTGTTGATTTGTTCATGCTAATATATTGGACACTAAATAATTGTAATTAGTTATTGATTCATTTATGTATTCAATTGATAACTTATTTTTTATTTATTGTGATGCTTTTATAGAAACACTTTATTTAAGCTTATATACACCCTTTTTTCACAACCTTATTGTATCGGATACATAATTATCAACTACAAAATGATACATTATATTTAAAAAATGTATCTGAAACATATTAAGTGGTACCATATTCACAAACATAATGGTGTATCATATTCTAAAAATAGTTAATATTTCATATAAATCCAAATTATATGTTGGAATGTAATCAGTAGAACATTGTATCATATTTTAAAATAGTTAAATATGATACTTTACTTATATACCTTAAAATGGATATAAGATACCATTTTTTATAACTATGTATCAAACAAATAGTTAAGATACTTTGTAGTCTAGATTATGTATCATATACGTAAATTTGATGGTTACAACTCGATTGCCATTTTGTTTTGTAATTTTTTAATAGTTCTTATAAATGTATCAAGTATAAAGTTTATATAGTTGAACGAACCATTATATTCATAAATTTGTATCATATAATCTATTAAGACAGTATATTTTTATAAAATTCACATTCAGATAGACAATAATGACCACATCATAATCCATAGATACAAATTTACCATACAGGTCTGTCGTTTACTACTAATGTATCATGAGTAGTAACTACTGAATAAACAATCTTAGGCTTTTATGTATCAAAATACTAAATTGAATGATGATACATTGCAATATGATAACACTAATTTTACGTAATATATCATGCATTTGAATCAACAACAAAATGGAAGATTGAACAATCGAAAGAACACAGGAATAAATCAAAACCCATTTAACTTGGGTAGATTAGGCCAAAAGATTAGGAGATGATACATTGCATAAAACATAGGCATTATAGTAGTGATGTATCGGATCAGTAATAACACTAACAAAGACTAATTTATGAATCAAAATAAATGATACATTGTAGATCTACATCTTTTGATAGTGAAGATTGTGTTATAACGGATCAAACTTTCCCTTCTTTTTTGAGCAACATTTCTCAATAGTAGATTTCAAGCTCGAGTATGCATCCTTTTTTTAAATTCTTCGATCTCAAATTCTTCATGATTAACATATCATTTCGTTGATTAGATCTATTTTCATGAAACTTTTCATCATCAGATCAAATATACAAGGTATCACACACAAAAAAGGAGCATAATTCATATGTATCAAAAAAATAGATGGAAAGCTAATTTTAAAATAATATTTTATAACTTAAGAACTGGGAAGAAAAAAATTGATGAAGAGATGCTCTACCTCATCCGCAATGACGGATTTGAGATTCACAAAAGAAATCATATGTCCAATCAGTTTGCGTGCTACATTGATTCCATAGTTTTCGACGATTTATCATACTCGATGATATCGAATTGTTAATTTTAAATCGTGAATCATTTGTCCAATTATCTACAATGGTGAATTTGATCATATTCAAGATTTTGAATCATGGAGAAGATGAATTTGTTTTATTAATTTTGTGAAGTTGTTACATATTTGGAATGGGTTGATATCAATAAATTTTGTTGATTTGTGGGAAAAGAAAATCATTTATGTGTGATTTATGGAAAAGAAAATCAGTTTTACATTAGTTTGACATATTAAGTGCAAGGGACAAGTTTATATTGTATCATATATAATGTATCAGGATAAAATTTATGTATCTGGATGACTGAAATTTTAAGGATTTTTTCTAAAAGAGAAAAGAGAAGGGATAGTAATTTGGGGTCTTATACTATGGGATTTAGGTAAGTTATACATAAAAGATTCATTTTCTATCCATATCATTATTCTTTTTAGGTAACTTTGATCTTTTCATCGTGGATAAGACATGACCATAATAATAAAAAAATTATTGGTTCAATCAGTTTCTTAAAAGAAATAGACCGAAGGATGAATCTTGTAATTTTTTTAATAGTATAAGGATGTTTTTTTTCACTAGATTATATAAGGATGTACATTTGAGTTGATTCATAATTGAAGGATGACTTTAGCCAAAAACTCTAACCAGACCACCTAAATTAGGTCCAAATATGGGATTCCAACAACAACTAAATCCAAATAGTCTTAACTATACACACCATTCCAGGGTGAGTGACCTTGGAGAATCTTCTCAGCCGTGAATCTATTTGTAAACTCAAAATAAATAATTTTCCATACATCTAATATATATTCACCCCAAAAGTAGAATTTCAATTGGTTGTTGACCCTCTATGCCTCTTCTAATGCTAGGTAAGGTGGTTTCTCTTCAATTACATTTTGGATATACCGAACTAAGCATAATTTGATGCAACCATCCGCTTTAGACTTAAAATCTACATTAATATCGATATTTTCCTTTTGTATCTTTACCTCAACTTCTTTATGATTCTTGGACTTCCATTTACTTTCTTGCATTCTCTTAACATATGGGTTGTTGGTTTTAGTTTCTCTAGGAAGAACTATAAAGTCCAACTTAAGAAAACAATTAAAGAAGCTCTCTATCTTAAATGCAATATCACACCAATCAACATTCAAAGTTGTTCTCAAAATAATAATGACCGTTCTCCCACCTCCACTCAAGGATTTATATATGCTCATGTGTCTACCATACTTCCTAAATTTTCTGGTGCAAAAGTGCTTTATATCAAGATTTTTTATTTTCCATCTCCTAACTACTTTCTAGTGGCTCTTTGAAGGACTCTTAAGCACAAAACATATATATTCATGATCTTACACTACATCAAAATGATTAGCAGCGATAATTATTTTTTAATTATCGCTAAATATCTATTTTTAGTGGCAATTAGAACTCTTTGTATATATCCTTAAAGTCTTTAGCGACATCAGTTCTAATGACGCTTAACTAATGCTCATAAAGACTTTAACGCTCTATATTAATATTGATATTTAATGTCGCTAAAAGTTATTTTTGTGGTAGTATTATTGCTTATGATCGGTCTTATCTTTTCCAAATATTGCTTCTTCTTTTTTAAAGTAAATTGGGCAAGCCCATTTTATTGATAAATAAATGTGATATTTTTCAAAATAACAATATTTTAATATTTAATAGGATCCTTTAGCAATACTTTCAATGATTCTTAAAAATGACAATATTTTAGTTTGTTATGGATTGATTTAAGTATTTTTTTTCTTTATTTAACTTAACATAATATAATTAAGAAATAACAAATTAGAGAAAATCGAGGAGGAGAATATTTCAAATTAGATTAAGTTGCTGAAAATCTTCATTACTTTCCTTATCTTTCAAAACTAGTTATTGTTATGAAATTTTATGATAATACCTTAGAGTTTTACCTACTAAATTAGATTTTTTAAAATTTATAAATTTGAACACTTATAGTTTTATATGTTATTTGTCATACTTTTCTCACAGTGTATTTATTTTATTTACCAGAATTTTGTATCCTTTCTTAAATCGTATTCATTCCAATATGTATGTCATTTTTATTTGTATTCTTTCAAGTTTTCATGTTGTGTTTCGTATAATGAAACTTGTATTTCTTTATTAGTTTTTATTCATTCCAATAGGTATGTCAAATGAATTTCTAATTATTTAAGAAACATATTTATATTCATGTATTTTTTCATTATGTATTTATTTTTCCCTTGAAAAATTTATTTCCTTTCCTAAGTCGTATTCATTTAAAATGATATATTATTTCTATTTGTATTCATTCTAGTTTTTATATCATATTTTGTATAATGATATATAAAATAAAAAGATAATATGATGGAAAAGTGAAAATAAAACTGAAAAAACAATAAATGAATATTTGTTGTAATCATCTTAAATAAAATACATGACTAGTTACTATACCTTTGGAATGAATATAAATTGGGAACAAATACAAGATTCATAAAATATGCAACGTGAGATTTTGAATAAATACAAATATTAATAATATACATACTGGTTTGAATACAAATTGAGAATTGATACAAAATTCAGAAGAAAAAAAATATAAAAACAAAAAAAACTAATAGAAAGTTGTTCTTCCTACAAATAAAATATATAACTAGTTAGCATACCTTTATGATGAATACAAATTAAGAACACATACAGGATTCATGGACTATGCAACATGAGATTTTTAATGAATATATTATGATGAATACAAATTAAGAACACATACAGGATTCATGGACTATGCAACATGAGATTTTTAATGAATATAAATATTAAAAGCATACATAATGGTTTGAATATAAATTGAGTAAATAATACAAAATCTAAAAGAAATTACAAATACAAAACAAACTAATAGGAAATTGTTTTTCACGTTGGTCTTCATCATGTTTTTCGAAATCTTCTGCACCCAATTTTTTTTAATGGTGTCTTTAACTAACATAGTTATCTTGAAGTTGAATGTGGATAGAATCATGAAGAAATTTAGATCTCCTCTCTTGAGTTAACCGCAGAGCCTATATTTTTGGAGTACAAATCTCAAAAAAATTATGATTGTTTTTAGCTTCTGAATGTGTTATTGATTTTGATATATCCTCATAATTGCTGTAAAAAAACTAATCGGTGACTGATTTTCCATGATTAGAAGCCCTATATTGAAATTTCCTGATTCTCAAATTATGGGACTTGTGTTTTTCCAGTAATAAATTTCCTTTGTGTACATTTTGTGGGAGTTCTTGTATATTACGAAACTATTTGATAGTAGTAGTACCTCTAAAATCTTCTTAGCTATTAAGGAATCCGTTTCAATGTGTTAAGATATGGTACTTGGCTCTAACTCAACCTCAAAAACTAGTTCATATAAGCAGACCAAATCTCATCCCTCTAATCTTAACACTCTCTCGCACACCCAGATCTCAATTGAAGCATAAACATTTCTAAATGGGGCCATCATCATCGGTGAACAGTAAATCGGGATGGGTCTAGCTCTGATACCATGTTAAGATATTGCACTTGGGCCTAAAACAACCTCAAAAAATAACTCATGATGGGAGGTTTGTCCAAATCCATATAAGAAGACTAAATTATCATCCATGTGCCAATGTGGAACATCTTAACACTGTGGATATAGGTATTACCCAATCAGATGGATAATACTCCTAATCATTCTTAATAGCCTTAATATTTCTACTTCAATGACTCCACAATCCCACGGTAGCTTCAGCATACACCAAATCTCCTTCCCAATTCTTGATACGAAATCTAGAGAGGTAGGTCTTGGGTTACCTCTACTAGCACCTTCTGTATTGAACTTTAAAAAATTCTATTAGGAGTTTTCCACACTACAACTTTACTAGAGTATATTCCTCTAGATATTTGATCAATTGATCAGCCCTAGACTAGGATGTCAGTCATCTATGGATATCTTAGCTTAGCAAACAACGCCAACTACCTATTAATGCTCAAAATCATGGCCAGCTTTGACATTGTTCCCATGTTTAATCAACTTTTCATATTCCCATGTATGTTAAATGATGAAGGAAGGCATGACTTTGAATAAAGGTTTAATCTTAGCCACACACTCTTACTTCCACCATAATTCAATCAAATGCTTGAGCTGTACAAATGGTCTATGTATCCCGACAGCCTTTGCAAAAAAATTCCACATACTAGAATACATAGTACAGTTGATGAATAAATGATAAAAAGATCCATTTACACCATTATTACAACAACAATGTATGGAATTTGAAATTCTCAAGCTCATCAAAACTACACCAATCGATATTTTCTTATGCCAAATTCTCCACATCAAAAAGAATACCAATGGGTTAATCATCTCATCATATTATGACTTTTTCCATCCATATACCAGATAGTACTATCAAATGTCTACTTTTGATTTCAATATACTTAAAATTTGTATTGAAGTAAATCCTATTGTACCCCATCTTTGTGTAGAAACTATTTAATAGCATCTGAAAAGAAAAAGATTATCACTACAAGAAAGTATACTTTATTAACAACTAATTATGTTGTATGTATAGGCTTAACTATAGTTAGTTAGAATTGTAAGTAACTTACATTATTTTAGTCCTTAACTAGTTTGTTAAGATAGCAGTTAGTTAGTTAGAATTTTCTAACTTCTAGAATCATCTTAATCACATGTTTAGAACGATATACTCATGAGTTGCAGTACAAGATTTTCATTTCTCTCTTATTGCAATTCCCTCAACTGCTTTCTCTCTATTTCCATCAATGCCTTCTCTCAGTTTCAGATTCAGCTGAAAACTCACCATTGTTGTGAGTTTTATAATATGGTATCAGAGCCAACAAGACTATTTCTGATTTGATTTCCTCTATTCTTCATTCTTATCTTCTTAAGTGATTTCCACTTCCTAGTACTTCTTACTTCATCTTCAATTCTATTGAAGATTTCGCCATGGTAGATCTGGTAGATGATGTTCCTTCTACTGCATGAGTTAATTTTGGAGTTGACACCAGTAGTCCTTTGTATGTTCATCTATCAGATAGTCCTGGTATGCTTTTTGTTCCATTTTAATTTGATAGAGATGGACACAGATCCTGGAGAAGAGGTGTGTAGTGTGCTCTGTTTGTGAAGAATAAATCAAGTTTCATCAATAAAAGTACAAATCCAGTTGAGAATCCTCCATAGCTTCGACAATGGCAAAAATGTAATATATGGTGACATCGTGGATACTGAATTCTTTGAGTAAGGAAATCTTTGATAGTGTAGAGTATGTTAATAATTCTAGTGAACTTTGGAAGGAATTGGAAGATCGTTATGATCAAACCAATGGTGCAAAGTTGTACCAGATACAAAAGGAAATTGACGATTTAACACAAGGTGTGCTAGACATCACTGTTTACTATACAAGAATGAAGAAATTATAGGAGGAATTGAGTACTTTGACTTCCAAAAGATTGTGCACATGTGGTGCTAAAGATAACATGCACAAAGTTGAGCAAGATAGACGCCTGATACAGTTTTTGATAAGACTAAACGAAGTATACACTGTAATTAGTGGTAATATACTCATGATGAATCCACTTCTTTCTATAACACAAGATTTCACTATACTGATTCATGAAGAAAAGCATAGGGTATCTAGGCCTGCTAGTCGTATGCATCTGGACTCAACCGCTTTGAATGTGAATTCTGTTATGACTTGTAGGGGATCCACAGGCAGGCCCTATACAATAAATGGAAATTTCGGTAGCAACAACAACTATGGAGGAAATAGTTCATACTCAGGAAATGGCAACAATAAAAATGTTATAATTTGTGAGTATTGCAAGAAATAAGGTTGCACCAAAGAAAAATGTTACAAACTTCATGGATATCCAGGGAACAACATTCTCAAATACACATTAAACAATGGTAAATCAAGGTAGACTAATCATCAAAACTTTAAGGGCAAAAGAATTGTTGCTAATGTAACTGGAACACCTGCTGATACTCATGCGGAAGAATGCTCACAGGGTAACAACAATCCAAACTCTGTCATCACATAAGAACAATATGGTCAAATTATGAATCTCCTACAGCAGTTTCAGCTCAATGGTCCATGAGAGGATTCCAAGGTCAATGCTGATTCTAGTAGCTTTGCAGGTACAATATTGTGCACTTCTTCTATTGATTTTGGTATGAATTATGGATCATTCACTCATGAGCATCAAACCACATAACTTTTAATAAAAATTCCCTAACTAATATCCAAACATTACCTTACCCCATACTTGTCTCACTATCTAATGGGTATAGAGTCAAGGTGACAGAATGTGGTGATGTCCTATTTCATCTAAAATTATTTTAAACAAAGTGTTACATATTACTTATTTCAAGTATAATCTCATTTCAGTTCATTCTTTTTCTTGTTCAATGAAATGCATAGTATTGTTCACTAATGTAACCAGTATATTACAAGCCCCGTCAGTGAAGAGGCCTCAGGTAATTGGTAATAGCAAGGATGGAATTTACTATATGAATGGAAAATGCTTTAAGAAGACTAATTGTGTTACTGCATTTGTCATATGTAGTTGTTTGTCTCATAAGAATCTCTCTTTTCCAATTTCATCTTTTAATGAACCATGTACTGCAAAGTCTAGTGTATTTAATACCACAAATGATCATTTTTCTTCTGATCAAGTTCCTGACGCTCATGTATGTTTCTCTTCTAATAATACAAATGTGTTGTATGATGTTGCATCTACTAAATAGCCTATACATGATATGGACTTACTGTGGCATAATAGACTTGGCCATGTACCCTTTGTAAAGATTAAGAAACCCCTAAACAACCTTTTCTGTGTACCATCTGTATTATGGAAAGACAAGCCAAATTACCTTTTAGCCAAAGCACCACTCACTCTTAGGCAGTTTTGATCTTTTGCATATTGATCTATGGGGGTCACCATGTGCCCACATATGACGATTGCAAGTATTTTATCACTCTTGTGGATGACTATAGTAGGGCCATATGGACACACTTACAAACATGGTGGAAAATCAGTTCAAAATTGCCATCAAATGCATTAAAATTGATAATGTATTGGAATTCAGCAATACTAAAACAACCAAATTCCTTCAAAGCAAAGGCATCACACATCAGAAAAGTTTCTCATACACACCACAACAAAATAATATAGTTGAAAGAAAACATAAATATTTACTTGAAACAGCAAGAGCTCTTCTTTTCCAATCCAAATTGCCTCTAAAATACTGGGGTGAATGCATTCTTACAACCACACATCGTATAAATAGACTCCCTTCCACTTACCTCAGGAATAAATGCCCTTTTGAAATATTATACAAAGAAAAAACAAAATACAATCAACTTAGATCTTTTGGATGTCTTTGTTACCCCGCAGTACCAAAAGTCCATAGGGAAAAATTAGAACCTAGAACCACACCTCATATCTTCATATAATATCCATCTGGGACAAAGTCATACAAGGTAATGAGTCTTGCTACAAAGAGAATACACATTTCTAGAGATGTAGTTTTTCATGAAGATGTTTTTCCATTTGTTATGTCCTCAGAAAAATTGTTCTTTTCCTTCTGTTCTTAAGTCCATAAGATCAACTAATTCTTTTGATTATACTGAACCATATTATTCATTGTTAAACAAACAGTTAGATGTAAATGATACACACACTAATATGTCACCTACTCCTCAATCTATTTCACCTACTCCTCAATCCCCACAGACACATTCACCATATTTATCGTCAGACCAAACTGAATTACCTATTTCTGCCCAAACTGATTTACCTTATCTGTACCACAAAGAAGATCCCATAGGGAAATCAAGACACCTCACCATTTAAAGGACTATATTTTGTCTATGCCTACACCTTAAACCTGCTACTTCCATTAATCATCACTCTAACCTATCACTGCATGCATTATTCAATAAACACCATTATATTTAACCTAATGTCATTGCTTCTAATAGTCAAGTATTGGTTGAAAGCATATGTCATGACGGTGAACCATTCTTATACGATGAAGAAGCACTAAGTCTTTCTTGGCAAAAGTCCATGGCCTAAGAGTGTGCCTTGTATACAAATGGAACTTGGGATCTAGTGTAGTAACCTAATGGTAAACAAGCTATTGGGTGTTGGTGGGTTTACAAAGTAAAACACAAGGCTGATGGTAGCATAGAAAGTTCGAAGCAAGGTTAGTAGTAAAAGGTTATACTCAACAGGTTGGAAATTACACTGAGACTTATTCACCTGTTGTCAAGATGCCAACTGCGAGAACCTTGGTGGCATGTGTTGTAAAAAGGGTTGGAATTGTTTCAACTTGATGTCAATAATGCCTTTTTAAATGGTGAACTCCATCAAGGAGTGTATATGAAATTACCTCAAGGACTTGATGTGACTGAACCAGGATTTGTATGTAGGCTTAACAAGTCTCTATATGGTCTTAAGCAGGCTAGTAGACAATGGTATGCTAAGTTGACTGAAACACTATTACTGAGAGCATATACACATTCACACCATGATCACTCACTGTTTTACAAAAAGTCTAGTTCTTTGGTGATTTTTGTTGCAGTTTATGTTGATGACATTGTCCTAACAGGCACAGACACAAAGAAGATTATATAACTAAAGGCCTACCTGGACAAATCTTTCAAAATCAAAGACCTTGGGAAACTGCATTACTTCTTAGTGCTGGAAATCCTTGATACTACTGGAGGAGTACTTATTTCACAAAGGAAATTTGTGTTGGACTTGTTGAAAGAATATGATTGTTTTAATTACACCCCTTTGTCATATCTTCTTAATCCCATTGTTAAACTCATAGCCAAAGAAGGAGTCCCACTTATAACAGGAAACTTGTTGGTAAGTTAAACTTCCTCACCAACACTAGATTGGACATTGCTTTCAGTGTCCAACAACTAAGTCAGTTTATGCAGAATCCCATAGCTCCTCACTTACAAGTTGTTTTTCATATACTTAGGTACTTGATATAGGATCCTACTTTGGGAGTCTATCTATCAAGTAATCCTGATTGCACCATAAAAGCATATTGTGATTCTGACTAGGCTACATGTCCAGATTCCAGGAAATCAGTGAATGGGTATCTAGTTCTTCTTGGAGACAGTCCTATCTGGAATTCTAAAAAACAAGAAACAATATTTTATCTTCTGCATAGACAAAATACAGGTCACTAAGGAAAGTAGTAGGGGAATTGGTTTGGTTGCACAGGTTGATCGCTGAGTCAACTATATCTGATTCCTCTCTAATTACTATATATTGTGATAGTCAGGCTGCAATTCGTATAGCTCGCAATCTTGTCATTCATGAGAGAACCAAGAATATTGAGGTTGATTTTCACTTTGTACGCAATAAGCTTCAGGAGGGGCTCATTTCCTTTCAACATGTGGCCACCACTGAACAATTAGCAAACATTCTCACTAATGCCCTCAAAGTGTTAAACATGCTGCAATACTGAGCAAGTTGACTGTGAAAACCTCACCACCAACTTGAGGAGGGATATTAATAAATAATTATCTTGTATGTATAGTCTTAACTACAGTTAGTTATAATTGTAATTAACTAACACTAATTTAGTCCTTAACTAATATGTTAAGATAGCAGTTAGTTAGTTAGAATTTTCTAACTTCTAGAATCATCTTAATCACATGTATATAATGATGTACTCATGAGTTTCAATACAAGTTTTTCATTTCTCTCTCAATACAATTCTCTCAACTGCTTTCTCTCTATTGCCATAAATGGATTCTCTCAGTTTCAGATTCAGCTGAACACTCACCATTGTTGTGAGTTTTGATATACTTATTGCTACGAAATCTAAGCTATAAATTTGAAAAAGGTAGTTGTTACCTAGTTATAGCCATATAAATTTAAATTTTGTGACTATCTAAAAACTCGTCAAATTTCTTAGCCACAAATATTATATGACAAAGTTAAATTCTTGTATTTGCTATAATTGCTAACAATAGTGGCAATAATGATATAAAATAGCTACAATTTTAATGCTACAGTAAAATTTTATAGCTAATTATAACTTTTTTTCTACGCCATAAAAATAATTGTAACAATAGTAACGCTACAGCCATAATAAGTTATTTGAAATAAAATATCGTAGCAAAATAAATAATTTTACTTCAAGTTATAAAAAGTGTGATAATAGTTAAATGAAATAGCCATAGAATATTTGCTACCACATAATTTCGTAACTAATTACTATTTTTTGTCACAAATTTAAATTTACCGTAGTAATAATAACTTTTTAGCCACAATAACTTATTTTAATAAATATTTGTAGCTAAATAAATAATTTAGCTTTAAGTTATAAAATATTGTGGCAATAACTAAACGAAATAACCATAGATTTTCTTTTATAATAAAATTTTATAGCTGATAATTAATTTTTTTCAAGAGTTCAAATTTATCATAGTAATAGCCTTTCAGCCACATCAAATTATTTGAACAAAAAGAGGCTAAATGTTTTTTTCAAGTTATAAAAGTTATGACATATTAAAAATAGGAAAAAGGCTTAAATATGTCATTGAACTTTTAAAGAAGGCTCATTTATGTCATCCGTTAAAAGTTTGGCTCATTTATGCCATTGTTGTTAAAGAAAAGGCTCATCCATGCCATTTTTTAAACTCCGATTTTGTAAAACCATTTTTTACACAGCAAACAAGGTTTAACACTTTTCTATTGGTATTTTTGGATCAAATGTACATTTTTGTTCTACATCCCTAAGAAAACCAAGAACACATGAGAACATTAACAATTTCAAACTTATATTCTTCGCGAATCGCCTCAAATTCAAGAGTAGTTTCGGTCCGAGCTAGATACCAAAACTCAATTTCTTTTGAGCTCAAATTCAACCTAACTCAACAAGACCCAACTGAAATTTCTTCAATGTTTCAAAACTTCAACATTATTTAATGATAGGTTCTCCACAACTTCAAATCATTTGAAGTTCTGAACATAAACTTAAAAAATACTAGTCAACAAAGATCTAATGTAAAAAAAAAACTACAAAAACAAGAATCAAAGAACATTTTGAAATTTTGGGACAAATTTTCGTTTTTGGAATATATTTTTCAAATATGGGTGAATTTTTTGAACTCTGCAAACGATGTTAGAATTTTCATTTTTTAGAAAAAGAAATTAACAATGTAGCCGAAATTTGAGATGATTTCATGAAGAATTGAAGATGTTGGAAACTTGGGAGTTGTTTATGTTCTTCATGTGTTCTTGGTGTTTTTAAAGAAAAACAAGCAAAAAGTATAAATTTGATCCAAAAATACCAATAGAAAAATGTTAAACCTTGTTTGGTGTGTAAAAAATGGTTTTGCAAAACCGGAGTTTAAAAAAATGGCATGGATGGGCCTTTTTCCTTAAACAGGAATGGCATAAATGAGTCAAACTTTTAACGGATGGCATAAATGAGCCTTTTCTAAAAGTTGGATTGCATATTAGAGCATTTTCCCTTAAAATATAAAAATAGTTTTTTTGTTATAATACAATTTTATAGTTAATTTTTATATTTTTTCATGATCATATATAAGAAGTAATTTAAAATAAAATATCATAACTTAATAAATATTATGTTTTGAGTAGCATAAAATTGTTGCAATAATTAAATTAATGGTTACAATTATTTGTAATGGCAAAATGATATAGCCATGTGAGTAAAATTGAGGTGATGCGTATTATCTGATATAAGGTGAAACGCAAGCTTTGAGGTGTTTTATCTTGTATTGAGAATTCATGTTATACAAGTTCGGCCTCTTCTATCGATGTAACGACCTGTTTAGTCATTTTGAGCAGCAGATTTTATTTCTGGAAAAACTGTGTGAGTCGACGGAACCCACTACGGACCGTCATGGGCACGACGGGCCGTCGAGGGTGTCTCGTTCCAAAAGACTTAGACTTCTGAAATTTGGGTACTGAAATCGACTCTCTGAACTT
>NC_028647.1:12566138-12580297 GCF_001406875.1 Solanum pennellii
TTTTATTAATGAGTTTAAGTCTTCCGCATTACTTTCTGTTGATATTATAATGAAATGTTAGGGTTTAGATTGGTTGGTTCGCTCACATAGGAGGGTAAGTGTGGGTGCCAGTCGCGGCTCGGTTTTGGGTCGTGACAATCGAACAATATATTTATCGAGCTAGCGTAATTATAAATGTTAATCTTTATCAATTCATTTTACACGATCTTAATTTTTCCATTTTCAGTATAATTCAAATAAATAGAAGTTATACAAAAAATAAATAGAAGGTGTGTCTAATTATTTTTTATGTAATTGTATTTTTTTATGTAAAAAAGAATATGTATAATCAATTTAAAAATTATTAAGTAATGTCATATTTATTGAAATATGCAATATGTATTATTCTGGAATATAGATAGATAAATCAATTGTTTATTGAATCTATCTATATATAATAAGAGAAGTAAAAAGTGTCACATGTCAGCACAAAAAGAAATTCGCAATTATTTTATTTTGAAAATCAATTTTTTGAAGAAAAAAAAAGTAAAAACTAAAAAATAATATTACAAATTCGGTAAAATTTAAAAAGTAAAAAAATGTGTTTTATTTAACATAATATTTTTTAAAATAGTTAGAACAATTAATATAACTCTTTTTTAAAGGATAGTTGAAGTACATTAGGCTAGAATTTATATTATTTTGAACTCTTATTTTATCATAATTAGAATACTTATCTTTATTTATTTATTTTTATTTATTTATTTTAAAAATAATAAAGAAGCAAATGAAAAACAAATGAAAAATACACACACAAAAAGTCAATAAAAACTACACATTGATATTACTCCTTTACGTACTACTTTCTCATTCAAAATCAAAACATTTAGGGGTCGTTTGGTAGAAAGAGTGATAATGCAAGAATTAGCAGTGCAAGGATTAACAATGCAAGAATTAGTAATGCAGGGATTATTTTTTATCAAGTGATTGGTTCATTATTACCAACCTAATTTGTGTGTGGCTTAAGATTCTACATGAAGCTTATTTCCAATTATACCCTTAAAAATATTTTGTGATTTTTTATTTTATATATATATTATAATGACATATTTTCATGTTCATTCCATTGGTGAGCTTCAGTGCATTCCATTGGTTAATATTACTCATCACATTATCCAATTTTCTCAAATATAACTATTTTGAGAAATGAATTGTTATAGAGGATTTGAAAATTAAATAGTCATAAAAAATAAGTGCTATGAGCAAATGTAGAAGGCTAGACAAAATGCAAAAGATTGAATCCATATCCATAACACCTTCATATGTCAAATAATAATACAACACATTTAACATGAATATAGTTTATGTTAATAACTAAACACAACACAAAAATACCTGAGAATAATTTAAAATGTTGTGATCATTGGGCAAAAATAAAGAAACATAATTTTTTAGTAAATAAATATTTATAGTACTAAGTAAGAAATCTTTACAATGTCCCAAAGAGCAGATCTGCCAACAAAAAAAATAACTCTCAAATTAACCTCAAAAAATACGCATAATAATTGGTAAAAGATTGACAACAAACTATTTAAAAAATTTCAATGATCATAGCTTATTCTTTGAATAACTAGCAAGAATTTGAGCAGCTTCCTTCTTCCCACTAGAAGTACTTCGTGACACTTTGTTTACATAATGCATTGCACGAATTTGAGCCCTTCCCTGGTTAAGTTCCCGTCCAGCCTATTTGGGTACCACCACTTTGGCATGTAAAATTTTATATTTAATTCAAAACCAATGGAACTAACACATGGTATCAAGAGAAGGAGGCTGGAAAACAATTTACATGGTTCATCCTGTATTTATTTACAATTCTGAAGAGTATAAGAAAATTGAGGTGGGCAATTCAGTCATTTTGTCGTCTTATCTAAGGCTTATTTAACATGGTATTAGTAATCCCTAGGTATCCTTGTTATCACATATGGTGTATTAAGTTATCGATGTATTAGGTGGGTTTGAGTAAAAATGTGCTACCAAACATTGTATTGAATGGATAAAATTTTAATCCAAGGACTATTTTAATTAATACATCCTACCAAATGACTCGTCAGAGTAAATAAGTTCAAACAAAAATAAAAAAAATACAATAAATTTAAGATAATCTATATGTAATAGTATAGAGTGATTAATTAAAAATCTCTAGATTATATGCATTAGTTAAAAAAAGAAAGTAAGAAAATTGCTAATCCAAAAAAAAAAAAACTCACGTCCTAGCAAAAAGTTAGCCATGATCATTTTTTTATAAATAGAAAGTAAAATTTTTTATTGCTTTACTTTTAACCTTTCTGTAATATTCAAATTTTAATAATAGTTAATTATGTCATATTTGTATGCTTTTGTATTGTGAACTCTTATAGTTAATCATTTGTCAACTGAACCATTGAACTCAATAAAACACAATTTAATAAACCCTCTGACCATTGACCAAGCTTATGTGGCATATGGATGTCTGAATTGGCAAAAGTATACAACCACACGCCTATTAAGGCGAGTGAGGAGCATTTTTAGCTTAAAAAATATTTAAAATTATTTCTTATTTTTTGAACCATTCTTCTTTTTCACCCATTCTCCTTCACTCTTTACACCTCCCTCTGCCGAATTTATTTTTCTTTTTAATCACAATCTATTATTATTTATTTAAATTATCCTGGGCACCTCATTCAATCAACTAATTTGCCGATGGAGGGAGAGAGTGGCATTGGCTGTGAGGTCGCCGGACAACCTTAGAGACGCAGTGGAGTGAGAGAGAGGCCTGGCTAGCCAACGGAGCAGAAAATGATGTGGGTGAGGGTGCGAGGATCTAATCATGGCGGCAAAAATGGTGATGGTGTGCTCCAATACTTTTTTTGCTGCAGGTAATAATACAATTCCCTGGATTGTGGACTCTGGGGCTACACACCACATGATTTCTAGCAAGGATACATTACTCAATCCTATTCCTGTAAATTCTGCCTCTAACAGTGTACATTTACCTACTGGTCATAAAACTGAAGTTACTCACACTGGATCTGTCCATTTCTTTGATAAACATGATATTCATAATGTTCTTTACATTCCTCAATTCTCATACAACCTTTTGTCCATTTCCAAACTAACTAAAGAACTAAATTGGTGTGTGTCTTTTTATCCCCACTTTTGCCTTTTTCAGGACCTTTACACTGGCAAGGTGAAGGGGACTGGTAAGGAGAAAGGAGGTCTTTACATGCTTTCATCATTTACCAAGCCATCATCTCTGTCTTCTGCACTTCATTCCAGTTCTACATTCAATTCGAACCTCTCAGCATCTCCTGATCTTTGTGTTTGGCACTTGAGACTTGGACATGCTCCTATTGCTGTTGTCCAAAAGATTGCTTCGCTGAAGCCTAGTTTACAACATCAAGTTTTTTCTTCTTGTCATGTTTGCCCTCTTGCAAAGCAAACTCGATTACCATTTCATTATAGTACTAAGAAAACTATAGCTTCTTTTGAACTTCTTCATATGGATGTTTGGGGTCCTTATAAGCAATGTACTTACAATGGTCATCGATACATTCTTACTATTGTTGATGACTATACACGAATGACTTGGATTTTTTTGTTGAGGTATAAAAGTGAGGTTGTGACTTTCATTTCAGCTTTATTTCTCTTATCAAAACTCAATTTTCAGCAACCATTAAAACTGTTAGGTCAGATAATGGCTTGGAATTCTTGAACAGCCAATGTCATACACTTTTTTCTTCCTTAGGCATTATACATCAAACTACATGTGTGCATACTCCTCAACAAAATGGCATTGCTGAGAGGAAGCACAGACATCTTCTTGAAATGGCAAGGGAACTTAGATTTCAAGCTCGTGTTCCTTTAAAATTCTGGGGGGAATGTGTTCTTACTGGTGTTTTTTTAATCAATAGACTTCCATCTTCTGTTTTAGCAGGAAAATCTCCATATGAAGTCTTTCATAACACTGTTCCTCACCTGCATTTTCTTAGAGTTTTTGGATGTTTATGTTATGCCACTAAACCAAATGTCACTGACCAATTCTCCTCTAAAGCTATTCCTTCAGTTTTCATGGGTTATTCAAATACTCAAAAAGGTTACAAACTCTATGACATTGCTTCTGGTTCTTTTTTTGTCAGCAGAGATGTTGCATTTCGAGATAATATTTTTCCTTTCAAACATCCTAAACACATTTTCCTTGATTCTCTTCCTCCATCTCATCCTTCTTGTTTTCCTGCCCCTCTTCCTTCATTTCCTCATCCTACAGATGATTGTTTTCCCTTACCTTGAGTTGATCCTCCTCCTATCACTTCATCATCTACACCTGAAACTGTTGCACCTCCTAGAAGATCTACTAGATCTATCAAGCCTCCTATTTGGCACACTGATTATATTACTTCCTCCAAGACTCCACATCCTATTTCTACTTCCCTATCATACTCTCATCTTACTCCTTCTTACAGATCCTATCTTTCCACCTTATCTTCTTCCATGACTGAACCTTCTTCTTTTACACAATCTGCAAAGGACAGTGAGTGGCTCCTTGCTATGAACCAAGAGATACAAGCTCTCAGTGATAACAACACTTGGGAAATTGTTGATTTACCTTTGGGCAAAGTACCTATTAGATGTAAATGGGTATATAAAATCAAATACAAGGCTGATGGTAGTATTGAAAGATACAAAGCCAGGTTGGTTGCAAAAGGTTTCACTCAACAAGAAGGCTTGGATTATCATGACACTTTCTCTCCTGTTGTTAAAATGGTCACTGTTCGATGTGTTGTAGCTCTTGCTGCTCAGTTCAGTTGGTCTCTTTTTCAAATGGATGTCTACAATGCGTTTATCCAAGGGGATCTTTTTGAAGAGGTATATATGACCCTGCCTCCCGGATTTGACAGCCAGGGGGAGAATAAAGTTTGTAGGCTGCTCAAATCTTTATATGGTTTAAAACAGGCTAGCAGGCAGTGGAATTTGAAACTTACAAATGCTCTCACACACTCAGGGTTCACTCAAAGCAAACTGGATTATTCATTGTTTACTAAAACAAATGATATTGGTGGTATAGTAATCATTTTGGTGTATGTTGATGATCTCTTGATTACTGGAAATAATGTGAAGTTAATTCAAGAAGCAAAAGAAATTTTGCATCATAACTTCAAAATGAAAGATCTCGGGGAGTTGAGGTATTTCCTTGGCATTGAATTTGCAAGGTCAAAAGATGGAATTATGATGAATCAACGAAGGTATGCTTTAGAGCTAGTGTCAGAGTGTGAAATAGCTGGAGCAAAACCAACTACAACTCCTTTTGAACAGAATCAGAAGTTTACTAGCCTTGAGTATGATACTCAATTTAATATCACCGGTGATGCTGAATTAGAGGATAGAAGAATATATCAAAGACTGATTGGTAGGCTCCTATATTTAGCAATGACAAGGCCTGATATTTCATTTGTCGTGCAACATTTGAGTCAGTTTATGCATGCCCCAAAGAAGTCGCATTTCGATGCAGCATTACATGTAGTAAGATACATCAAAGGGCAACCAGGCTTGGGGCTTCTTATGAGCAGTACAAGGTCACACAAAATTAATGTCTTTTGTGATGCAAACTGGGCATCGTGTGTACTGTCCAGGAAATCTGTCACAGGTTTTGGTATTAAAATTGGTGAATCATTGGTATCATGGAAGTCCAAGAAACAAAGCACAGTCTCAAGGAGTTTAGCTGAAGCTGAGTACAAAAGTATGGCAACAGCAGTGGCAGAATAAGTATGGCTGCAGGGGTTATTAAAGGAACTTGGTGCTAAGATTGACTTGCCTATGGAGCTCCATTGTGACAACAAAGCAGCTATGCAGATTGCTTCAAATCCCATGTATCATGAAAGAACAAAACATATAGAAATAGATTTCCATTTCATTAGAGAAGCTACAGGAGGGAATTATCAAAACTGCTTACATAACAAGCAGAGAACAAATGGCAGATGTCTTTACCAAAGCTTTGGGAAAACAGTTACACAGTGATATGTTGTTCAAGTTGGGACTGTTGGACATCTTCCACCACCCAACTTGAGGGGGAGTGATAAAATGAATATTGTATATGATTAATTGATGTAGATAGTTTGTTAATAAGTTTGTTAGTGAGTTAGTTATAGTTTGTTAATAAGTTTGTTAGTGAGTTAGTTATCAAAGTCATCTCTTCTCTAATAGTTAGTGTATAAATAGAATCTTGGAGATAATGAGAAGCAGTTTTGGCCATTCTCTTTCACTGTTACATTTCTTTTCTCCTTACTCTGCTTCTGTAACTCTAACTCAGTTAGAAGATTAACATTCAACAGTATGCGGCGGAGATAAGGTGCAAACGGTGATGGTGTTCGGCTAGATCTGGTGTGGTCGCTTAGATTGTTGGTTTTGTGAGGTTGGAGAAGGAAAGAAAAATGATCATGACGTATAGCGGAGATGAAGGCAGGTAAATAAAGGACTATCAGTGGTTTCGTCGACAACAATGGCGACGGCGACGGTGGTTTGGGCTGGGAATGGGAAATATGTAAAGAGTTGTAATTAAAGGCAACCTACTTTAAATAATTTAATTATTTTTTATTATCTTACCTTTTAATAAATAATTTTGATTAACAATTTTTAAAAATAATTATGACATGGCATTGGTATATCTGATGTGTATATGACATGACATTAATATATCTGGTGTGTATTTGACATGTCATTGAATTAAAGGAGAGTGAGCTACACATATGGTTGGAGGAGTTTAAAATACTTATTTTGATTGAGTTCAAGGGTTCAGTTGACAAATAATTAAGTTGAAGAGTTAGTACAAACGCATACAAGTATAAGGATTCACCAGACTATTCCGCCATATACAATTAAAAAGAATGTTAGCCAAATTTGACTGTATAATAATAAGCCGTGAAAAATATAATCGAGAAAAAGAGAAGCATACAAAATTATTTGATGAATATATGATTTTCTTATTTTTATATTGAAAAAAATGAAATACTTTTGAATATTATTTAGATATAATATATTCTAAAAATAGAATTAAATTGTGATATCAAAAATAAATAATTCATTGGGATTGAAGGTTTTTATGTTTAAGTAAGAGCCTGCTTGGTGTAAGATTATTTAAATCAAAATATAAATTTTATATTTGGTTTGAAAAATAAAAATAACTCTATAAATAAAAATAAAGAGACAAAATAAAATAAAATGTAAAGTCAACTAAAACTAAATTAATTTAAAATATTAATTTATGAAAGTATCATTCATATGAAAAAAAATTATTGTACTAAATTATAGAATACAATTATACAATTTTCATTTTAGAATATCACATAATTGATATATGACTTTATGAAAAAATAAAAGACAAAATACAAAATTTTGAATAATATACCTACATTTTTTTTGAGTGATTAAAACTTTTTTGTTATATGCTTAGCATTAAAATACGACTTTTCGTAGTTATATTTTATTTAAATTGAACTAATAAATTTTTGTTATATATTTATTATTTTAACAAGAAGATAATATTTATTATTATGTAAAGAGTGATATTACTTATCATTTTAAATAGATTAAATAATGATAAAAGGTTATTATTTTAAAATTTGAATAATCAACCAAGCTTATATATTGAATTATTGACATAAATATTCTACGATAACACATAAAGGTGTTAAATGTTAATATTCTCAAATAAACTTTACAATATTATTTTATAATAAGTTAAAATTTTAAAATTTATTAGTAAATCAATATTTATGATTACATCTATTAACTAACCGAACAATGTGAGACACGTATACTAGTATAATTAATTTACAAAGAAGTGATATTGACATTCAATACTTTTTTTAAAATTTGTTTTTTATTGACAATTTTTTTAATTTTTGAATTTCTTATTTTAATCTTTCTTTCATAATCCATATATTTTTGAATTTTCAATAAAAAATATAAAGCTACTGTTCAAAATTCACATCTCCATCTAAATTCAATCGAAATAATCAAACAGTATGGAAATATAATTTCACTATAGTTTGAACAATTTGACTTGTATTTAAATCTACATTGTTGATATAAAAAAAAAATTAATTAAGTTTCTTATTTGAAAATTTCATCTTAAAATAATTTTCAAACTTGAATTATATGGTAATAGACACTTCCCAACACAATAATGTTTTGCTTCTCCAATTCTATACAAATAGATTAAATATGTTTTCTAATTTTGACACTTTTATTGTCACGACTCAAAACGAGTAGTGAGTGGCACCCACACTTAACCTACTAGGTGAGCGAACCAACAAATTTAAACCCCAACATTTACCAATAGTTCAACTATGAATAACAAGAATAATGCGGAAGATCCAAAACTTATTAATGTAACCAATTAAATAAGCTTCTACAGTTTAACACTTATTATCCCCAAAATCTGGAAGTCATCACATCAAGAACATCTATCCTCAAATTACCAAGTCTAAGAGTATTTTAGAAACCAAAATAAGTAAAAAGATGGTCCATGTATGAAATTCAAAGACATCAAGACGTGAATGAGAGAATCCAGCACGAGCTAGAAATAATAGCTCACCCTGAACTCTGATGTGCTGGAGACTGACTAGAGCTGAGGGAGAGTCGAAGTTGATGGTACACTTGCTGCACTCCACAAAAGAACAAAGAAGAAAATACAAGTAGGGGTCAGTACAAGGGACACGTACTGAGTAGGTATCATCGGTCAACTCAAAATAGAAGCCAATATACATTGAATAATAATATAAAATCAACTACAATACTTAACAGGTGGCAAACAACAAACACATGAACCATTGACAACAACACCATAATAGGTACAACATCAATCACAACATCAAGCACACCTATGAGGACTTATGCCTCCACACCATACTCATTTGGGAAATAGGTTCTTTGAGTTTGAGTATATTAAGTTAATTCAAGATTCCTTTCCTTTAATGTTATCGTGTCGGAACGTGATACTCCGATCCCATATACCGTGTCAGAACGTGACACTCCGATCCCATAATATCGTGTCGGAACGTGACACTCCGATCCAATTATCTCATTATTTTATTTCATCAAGCCTTCTTTATTCAAGGCGTCATTTTAATAGAGAGGGTTCAAGATTAGAAATTCAATCGTCTCATAATTTTAGGCCAACCACAGACCACACAATCAAGACATTCAACCACACAATCAAGTATATAGGAGACTTTACAATATCACTCAATACATATCAATCGCTATTGAGAGTTTATCAATCAATAGAAATAAACCATAACCTACCTCCACCGAAGAATCGAAGTCAGACAGCTATTTCTCCAACGCTTTTCCTTTCCTTATTGCCTCTGAACTCTTCCAATTTATCAAGTATATATATGTATAAGGTGTAAGTTGACAATCCCATAAATACTCAGATTATTGTGTGTCTAACCTATACCTATCATTTCACCTAATTCTATAATCATTTTAATAAAGTTCAAATCTAAGCTAAGTCTAAATTCCTCCTATTATCACAATTTTAATTGTATTCAAATGATACAATAAACCTAATATTTAATTACTCATCTCAATATATCTATACCTAATTTATAAGATAGAGAACTGAGTAAAATAATTAAAGCTGAACACTACTTGAATTGAAACCATTATATTTTAATTGTCCAAAACGTGAGCCTATACTATTTCTGTATAGTACATTTTAACATTTGATGCCAAACTACCATTCTAAATTTTTAATCAATTGAATACACAATTCAACTCCACTAACTTATTTATATTAAACTATTTATATGGAGTAATAATGCAAAAAGGCAAATTGAAACTTATCTACTATCCTCGTTTCCATCACCCCTCTATCACTATTATACAAATTATTACTTTTCTATCTTAATGTAATAATTTTTAGCTTATAACATAGTGGAACGTAATCCACTAATCACGATTTTCATGGCAGCCAACATATGTTTATTTTAATACTTCACCAAAATCAATTCTGGGGACAAATTTTTCAGCACTTGAGCTTTCATTACTAATTCTCCGAACCAAGTCAACAATAATTTTGAAGGAAATTCTCACCTTAAGTCGTCTACGGAATTGGTCTCCTCCAATCGTGTGCGGCTCCCTTTTCTTATTTTCTTCTTTTTCTAAAGACCATTTTCTACCCTAATTATCATATAATCAACTATACAATTTGATAAAAGTGACCCATAATTTATTTTTATATTATTTTCTTAAGCACTAACTAAATAAATTAGTAAAACTATACCACTAACTAAATAAATTAGTAAAACTATCTCATTAATTTCATAGTTATAATTATGAATAGTCCAAAACACACATTTAAATCTATCGGAAAGTATTTTTTGACATAAAAAGTTCTTGTGCTCAAAACGATCGAAAATGGTCGTTACATTTATTATTTTAAAATATTTTATTTTTAGCTTGATGTTCTATTATATATATCATTTTAAATTTATTAAAAATAAAAATAATATTGAATATTTAGTATAGTACTATTTAAATATGAGATTTAAAGAGAAAAGAATTAATTGTAAGGGAAATTTACAAAAATTAATTAGTTCTACCTTGATTTCACAGATTGACAAGTAATTTGGGACAAATATTTTTAATAACATGAATATATAATATGAGTCGATGGTCTCTCTACCTCCACGAGATAGTAAAAACGTCTGTGTACACTCTATTTTTCTTAGATCTCACTTAGTATATTTCACTAAATATTTAATCATTAGACAACTAATACAAGACATAAAGAGTATAAGTTAAAAAAATCATTTTGAAAAGGATAGTAGATAACAAAACTAATAGAGGACCAAAGAATATATATATTTTAGAAAAAATATTTATTTCTATAAATAATTGACCTTTCCCATTAACTTAAAGCAAAGTATATATTTGTTTTTATTATTGTCAATATTATCAATTATTGTTATTTTAATGGAGATAATTTTCTTTGTTATCATGTATAAAAATTGTTCTATTTTGTTTTATATATAACAAATATAGTATTCGTTTAATTTTAAAAGAAGCAAAAATCATTATACTATAATAATAAAAGATGATAACTATAAAAGTAAAACATAAACATTCACCTAAAATAAGTCTTCCCCTTCCCCTTTTAGATCCCAAAAATTAAAAATTACAAAAGATTAGAAGTTCCCCCCAATATTTTAAAACACAATTGAAAAAAACCTGTATATCATTTCCCCTCTTTCCATTTCCTTCTTGTCCGCCCTTTCCCTCACCCTTTCTTTATGCAAATTTTTTGTTCAATTGTTATTTCTAATAATTTGTTAATTTTTCTTTTGTAGGTTTTATCTAGTATCCTCCAAGCGGATGAGATGAGTTTTTATATTATGAGTGTTTTTTTTATTTTATTCAGTTGTATATTATATTCTAAATATTTTATTATTTAAAGGTTCAAGAAAAGATTGGACCACAAATATTGATTTATTATACACAATTATATTTTATATTTTATATTTTATCAAGAGATTATATTCGTAGCTTGAATTGGTGGGTATTACAATGAACTTTATATATTTATCAATGTAACATAAATTTGTTGACTAGGTATACCTTTTACAATTATATTAAAATTTCAGATTTTATCTACAGGTCTTAAGAAGTTTAAAAGTTACAGGTTTGCTTACTTCTTTGCTTAGTTTGTGTTTTGTTTTTTATTTGCTAAACATGTTTGCAAAAAAAAATTATCATAAACAAATATTTTTTCCTTTT
This sequence comes from Solanum pennellii, assembly GCF_001406875.1. Taxonomy (NCBI): domain Eukaryota; kingdom Viridiplantae; phylum Streptophyta; class Magnoliopsida; order Solanales; family Solanaceae; genus Solanum; species Solanum pennellii. The sequence continues at coordinate 12,577,932 of NC_028647.1, forward strand.
TGAAATTCTAAATCATTATCTTTTTTATGCTAAAATATTTATCATTATTGATAGGCATATTTATGGAATAAGAGCATATAAATCACAAATTGGGATAAATCTTGATCAAGCTAATGTGCAATTGAAGATTATGGAAGGAGAGATAGGAGAAGACTATGCTACTTTGGACTCAAACAAGATGATGTCTTACAAGAATTGTATATTATGACTAATCTCAAAATTGTAAAATGCAATTATATTTAACTTGAAAATTATTTTAAAATCTCAAAAATGCAATTGTGGTTACATTATATAACTTGTTTTTACTAACAAAGCTAGTGGAAAATCTATCCATTTGTAGTAATAAAATTATTGAGATCCAATTTTTAGCTATAGTATAAAAATTCTTGTTATTAATAATGTTTATGAAAATATTCTTTAATTTGTAGCAACGCTATTTGTAGTAATGACTAAATCTGAATGTAATTAACAAAAATTGGGCGATACATTTTTATTTTTCATAGCAAAATTAAAAAGGTTAGCTACATATTTTGTCTGTCATGGCAAAAAATTTGAATTCTTAGCTTTATGAAAAAAAATATTGGTGGCAAATGCTTTAATTTTATAGCTATAAATTTTCTAATTTGTAGCTAAATATAAGTATCACTGCCACAAGATTAAAAATATTAAATAGCCACAATTTTTTAATTTTCATGCATATAAATCAAGACAATTGCCACAATAGAATATAGGTGCCTACAGTATAAAAATTGATATAGATTTTATATATTGTGGCAAAGGAGTAAACATATTTGCTACAGGTATATCTTCCGTAGCAACACTTTTTACTATGAAAGCTACAACACAATTTTTAGTAGCTATAAGTATTAGTCCTTAGCCACATACCATGTTAAGTCTGTAGCTAAATTTTAGCCACCCTACATCTTGTCACGAATGCTATAGAAAAATATTTTATGGCTAAAGCTTTTAACTGCGAAAAAATTCAGATTTAGCTACAATGTATTTTGTAGCATTAATTGAATTTTCTTGTAGTGAATGGGTTCATAAAAAAGTGTTTAAGTTCTGACTAGAACCACCAGAAAAGGTTTTGCATTCCTAAGAAGTAGGAGAGAGAAAAATTTAGGAATAGTGCCAAAGAGAATTTTAATTCATATTTTAAAAATATATTCGAACCTTGAATCTGAATGCCTAGGAGTCAAATGTAGGATTTATTATTTAAAATAATCCTTGGATTAAAATTTAGTCGATCCAATATAATGTTTGGTTGCACAATTCAACTCAATCACACTTAATACATGGATGATTTAATACACCATATGTGATCTAACCTAATACCAAGGATACCTAGAGATTACTACTACCAAGTTTTAGTAAGACTTGGATAAGACAACAAAATGAATGAACTGGCCCTCAATTTATTTATGTCACCTTCAAATTTGATAAAGAAACACATGTTGTTCTACTTTGGTATCTTTCCTTTTTCTTTGGTGGTATTTTCTTTTCTAAGGCGATGGAGAATGTCATGACCCCAAACATGGCCTAGGTGTAACATGGCGTATAGGATTTCCGAGATGCACTACACAAGTCATTTAGCATACATCATACAAGATAATTCAAAATTTAGAGAGTTTAACAGACAATTTCAAAAAATAAGAGTTTATTAAAAGGAACCCATGACAATTAAATAAAACCATAACTTGATTGGGGAATTTAACTTTATAGAATTGATGCATTTAGGAACCTTATGGAGGAAAGGACACCATAGTTAATACTATCATACTTTGATGTTAAAATTTTGAAATCAATGGTGAAATTGGAGAATTGACTTGAAACCCTAGACTTTTTATTCAAACTTTAGAGGGAGAAATATTTGAGAGGATGAATTTGTTAAACTTTTGGAATTTACAAGAATGAATTGAATTGGGTGATTTTGGGCTAAAAATCATTATAGAGGGTTTTGGATAGAAGATAAAACGATGTAGTATTAAGTTAAAACAATTGGGAAAAACCCGAAAGCTTCTGACTTAAAAGCTGACGAAATAACTTCAAGGAGGCCTAACAGCCCGTATAAGACCACAACGGCCGGTTGATATACCGTGGTTTCACGGTATAATTAATACTTTTTCCTGAAGTTTAGTGTGTCCGAAAGCCTTTTTGTGCTAATTTTGATATAAGTTTCTCTTTGTTTTGCAGGAAATCTGTCCAAGGCTGAATGCGGAGATTTTGAGCGAAAAAATGCAGAAGAGACCACCTACGGAGCTTATGATGGTCCGTCGTGCCTGTGATGGTCCATAGGTGGCAGCGTCGTGCAGCTGCTGAAGGAAGATGGGGAAGTCTGACCAAGTGTGGGATTACGAAGCTTGTGA
>NC_028647.1:12590682-12603715 GCF_001406875.1 Solanum pennellii
GTTATGAACCTGTGGGGAACACGTAAACCCTAGTTACTTTGATTAACTGATTAAAACCCAACTTTTAAACTCATTAAGTTTCTCTTTCAATTTTGCTAGTTATTTTTACTTATTAGGAAATACAAACCCCCCTTTTTTATGTTTTTTTTACTTTCCAAGGAAGTCATCAACCGAACAATAGTAATAAACAAGTTGAAGTTAAGTCTAGACTATTTTCCTCGTGGGAACGATCCCAACCTCACTAGTTGGGTTATTTACTTGACGCGACCGCTTTACTTCTCATTTGAGAAGTAAGTTTGAGCGTATCAAATTTTGCTAACGGGTCATGATGAAACTTTGTCTAAAATGGCTTCACAATTTGGGCATAACGTTTTACTCCAAGCTTGCAATTAGGCAAACTCAGTGACGTTGGAAATAGGACTTAGAGGTCTTCAATTTTGTAAGTGATGGGCCACCTAATTCATTTTTTGCTAAAAGATATGATCGTCTGAAGTTGACCCAAAACTCTAAGTCTGATGAACCCCCGTCACGGACAAATTCACGGTCCATATGGGGCTTCACGATATGTTTAGATGTTTGTAGTCCTTGACCAGTGACTAGGGGAGAACCCCTTCTGATTTGACCCACTCGACTACCCCTTTGACGTCGATCAATATTACCACGGGTCATCTGGGCGTCCATCAAGGTGGAGCCTTCTTGAGGCAGGTTTTGGGACACATCACAAACTAATTAACAGACCGGGGTCCCCTTCACGGCCTATCTAGGGTTCTGTGGAGGGTTCCATGGTCTACATTTGGGCTAGTGACTTTCTTGTTATGTTTGACCCTATTCTAGCCATTCTCAAATCTAAGGTGTTATATTATCTTCCCCCGGGAAAAATCATCCTCGAATGAGATTCAAGGCATCATAAGAAGGGTAGGAAATCAACCTAACAGCCCAACAAGAAATATAATCACATAAATGCACATATCTGAGGAGGAAACATCAATTACAAGCTAAAGCATGTTTAAAACATCATATCATGAAGTCCATATGCAAACCATTCTCAGATACACATAAACATGGAGAAATCAATCAAATTAACTCATTTCCTCATAAGTCAAGTTTTTACATTGACGTGCATAAGTGAGGAATCATTGGAATATCTAAAACTAAAACCAAAAGAGTGAACCATGAGGAATTGGATACCTCAAGATAGACTTGAGACTAAGAGAAATGTACAAGGATAACAGGACATCATATTGGCCTCAGCCTACTAAGCAGCATCCTCAACTAACTGATTGCTTCATAGAACCTTTACGGAAGCAACTTCTTTTTTTCTCAACTTCTTAATCTGTCGGTCTAAAATCTCAACTCGTCATATGAAATATTCTCCTTAACTCCCAAACCTTCTAAGGGAACTATGGATGTATGATCTCTAACACATTTCATCAATAAAGAGACATAAAAACGGATGAACTAATGCCAAATCATTAGGCAAATTAGGTCCATAAGCAAGCTTACAAACACACCCCAAAATTTGATGTGGGCCCACACAACGGGGACTAAGATTTTCTTTCTTTCCAAATCTCATTACATCCTTTAAGGGTCAAATTTTCAAGTAGACCCAATCATTCACATTGAATTCAAGATCTTTTAGGAAAACTCATTTACAATGGGAACTGACTCAAGAATAAGGGTTTGGAATCCATATCCCTCACCTCTGGTATATGCAACCCTTAAAAATAATGTTTCTATCTTTAAGACAAGAAACAAACTGACTTTTAGGCATAGAATTTTCCACTTTCCATTCTAGGATTGGTTCATTTGGAAACAAAAACTTGACTATTGGGTTCTACAATCAAGAGAAGCATAACATGTATGCAATCGATTTATACAAAGAATAACATCAAAATATAACATATCAAGCTCTACAAGATTTAACATGAGTGACTCTACGGGATAAGAATTCGGGACACCTCCTATAGACTCTCTTATCCACAATGGAATCACCAACTAAATTAGAGACCTAAAAAGGATCTAACAACACTTCCTGAAGAATATCAAACCTCATAGCCACATATGGTGTCACAAAAGACAAGGTAGCACTAGGGTCAAGTAAAGCATAAGAATCAAGTTAGAAGACTTTCAACATACTAGTAACAATGTCGGAAGAACCCTCTTGCTAATGACGAGTCTAAAGAGCATAGAATCGGTTTTTCTTTGGAGAACTTAAACCCGAAACACTGGGAGAAGTTTGCTTACCTTCTATTTTCTTAGATAATCGGTGGGCAGTCCCCTATTTAATGACCACTCTTAGCAAAACTGAAGCAACGATCAATGTTGACTAAGCATTTACCCTCGTGCTTCCACACCTAGTACAAGTAGACAATGAAGATCCACCACCATTACCTCCTTGACGCGTACGTTTAGACACCATATCTTTCTTGAACTTAGGAAGATCATTGGAGGAACCTTAACCGAAAAACCTTTCTCGAAACTTCATTCGGACATGTACATCAAAACCTTGAATATAAGAAATTACCATCATTGGTCCTTGCCTTCTTTGTCTCCCTAGATATTCCCTTAAGTTTCTCCTCTTCTATTTGTTAAGAATGAACCATAAGATGATAAATATTCACATCATTGATAATCATGGCGATACAAAATTTCTTGACCACTATCTTGGACATGCCTAAAACAAACATACTCATCCTTTCCCTAGGGCTGGCAATCAAAGCATACTTAGAAAATTTTTTGAACTCCAAAGCATATTATTTCACACACATGTTTCCTTGATGAAGGTTGATGAATTAAATTACCTTTGCCTCCATCATATCAAGGGGGAAGAACCTATCAAGGAAAGGAATTTTGAACTTTTTCCAATCAAGAGCACTTGCATCTTCTACACTCTCTCCTATCCATTGATTGAACTAATTTGAAAAACACCATTAAGTTTATAAGCGGTCAATTCCGCTTTTTCCATCGGCGTCACTCTTATGAACATCAACACCTTATACATTTCATCAATCAACTCTTGAGGGTTTTTCTCAACCTTAAAACCATGAAACTCCGAAGGATTCATTCTAGTAAAGTCTCTCACTCTAGTTAGTGTCGTACCAACATTTAGGTTCACATGGACCACAACCTCCCTATTTTCTTGAGCCTTTATGTCTTAGACAATACTTGAAAAGCAACCCTTAACTCTGTTAATCACTTGTTCGGCCAAACGGTCGACCGAAACTTGAGGAGCTTCTCGTTCCATATTCTCATTCCCTTTCCTCATAACTTAAGCTCTTCGAGGGTCTACATCCTAAAAACATCGAATCATGATTAGGAGAAAGGACATATAGAGTTATGCTCTGTCACACGACTTAGAGTAATGAAAGAAGTGGAGTTCAATAAACATTTTATAGTTTCTCATTCATAAGTGTGACACACTTCACACTCATGAACAACACTCTACTTGACGTGTCTTTTGAGACTTCCTAGGACCTTTCTAAACCTTGTGCTCTAAAAGCAAGTTTGTCACCACCCAAAACATGGCCTAGGCATAACATGGAATAACTCATACAAGATAATAAAAAATTTAGAAAGTTTAAAACACAATTTCAGAACATAAGAGTTTATAAAATGTAGCGGAAATCTAACATAGTCTCAAAGTCATCTAGTACATCAAGAGTGATCGAGCTGTAATCCCCACATCACATACAATACTGAAAAGTAATGACAATGGGAAATAAAAGTTTGGTCCTCATAACATGATTATTCGCTAATCTTCAATATCTACTAAGGTGATGTCTAGCCACGGGGATGCAAAATCAAAGTGTCAAACCTTACATTTTCATAAGAATGTATGCAAGAGTATACGTCAGTATAGTATTGTACCAAGTATGATAGTAATGCATAAAGTTATGAAATCATGCTAAAAAAGACATTTTCATGACATGCAAAAACCAAGATGAATCATGAGATAAGGGTTGCCCCAGCCATAGCGTAAAGTTTGGGCTTTAGGGTGTTGCGCCAGCCAGAGCACCCCAACCAATCCTTTAAAATTTAAGGGCTGGTGTTTCGTGCCTCTCAGAGCGACAGGGACGCCAGTTCTTCCCATTTTCTCCCCTTATTTCCGTACTAGTCCCTTAGCAACATATCTATATTTTCTAGTTAATTCCAATACTCTATAGTACATCTAAAGATCATGAAATTATCCATAAACATGAGATCATGGACCTTGAATCCATAATTCAATTCAAGGAAGTTAAGAGTCAGTTAAGAAAGGAAACACCAATTCCAAGAGAGCTTTTAAGCTAAGTTTTTGGAGTAATTATCTCAAAACCAAAGAAAGAGTTTTGTTTCTAAAAACATATGAGTTGATTATATTTTTGGAGTAGTATTGAGCACCAATATGAGAATGTGAGTTTATAATAACTCAATTCTCCATAAACCATGTAGCTATCATGGGTAGAAAGGATTATACTTTTTAGATGATTCCTTAGTGTTCTTTAGCATATACTAGTTGATCCTCTTAGTGAAGGCGTTCTATACGAAAGCGAAGTATAGGATAGTTTTGACAGTGTGGGCAAGAAGATGTATCACCACTTAGGCTAATACTGATGGTTGTCGGTTAGAGAAACTCTCACATAACCTATATTGCTTTATTGAGGAAAGACATAAAGACACCATCGAAGTTGTCCCATATTTGCATAAAGACACCTACACTTTTAAAGTGTCCTATCACCCCACTAAACAACTATATATCATTGTAAATTGGCCATTTTTACCTATTAACTCATCTGGGTTGTTTACACGCACGTTAGGCGCGTCATGGGCCATTTATCATTTTTATTTACCAGTTTAAAACAGCCATATGTCATTTTCTTTCTTTAATATTAATTATTTAATCAATTTTTGTATCTTCCCCAATTTAAACTCAAAAATAGCCGTTGGTAGCCCTAAAATTTTGATTTTCATGGCAAGAACAATATTGGTGCTCTCTTTTTGACGACTTCATCATCTTCCTCAAGAAAATAATGTATAAATTCATCTTTTCTCTTTTAATTTCCAATAGAAACGTTAATTTGAAGTTTCTTATGGTTGAATTTCTTATCAATTTTGTGATTAGTTTTTGATTGAAAATGTCAAATGCAATGTTGAATCGTATTTGTAATGATGAGAATGATCCGATGTTGCGAGTGAAACTGCGATGCAAACATGGTGACTTACTAACAATGCAAACTTCATGGTCGGAGCATAACCCAGCTCGAAGATTTTGGTCTTGTCCACGCTATCGTGTATGTTTACTAATTCTTTTATGGACATATTTTGTTTATGTATTTTTCTTTAATTTGTGTTTTGCGTATTTTAGGAGGATGCATGCAACTTCTTTAGATGGAGGGATCGAGAAGAAGTTGATATACGATCCAAGTACGTTATTCCGAGATTAGCAAAGAGAATTAAGGATTTGGAATAAGTATTGACATCTTATGAAAGTCGTGTTGAAAGTAACCAAGTCATTATGAAGGAGAAAAAGATGGGCAAATGTTGTAACTTGAAGCTAATCGTCTTGATCATTATTGTGTGTTTTCCATGTTTAAGTCTAACCAAGAATGTGAAGGATGGAAATTGTAGGTGTGTGCAACTAAAATTGCCATAGACATGTTTAGTTACTTTCAAATTTTTGAAATTGTAGGTGTGTGTACCTAGAAGCTAATTGTCTTAATCTTGCTAGTTGTAAGTGTGTGTAACTTGAAGGATAGAATTTGTTGAATGTTCAAGTTATTGTTGTTCTTTGTTGTCGAAATTGTTATGATTTGAACAATTAGTTAATGTATTTTGTTCTCTAATCTATATTATCGTGTCAACCATTTGAGAAACTTCACAAATATGTCAATTACAATTAAAAAGGCAATAACAAAACTGACTAAAAAGAAGACTTCATAATCGAGTTTGATTCCAACCATTCAAGTTTGTTTGGTTACACCCAAAACTGAGTTTGTTTCCAATAAAAAACAACACAAATATATGCATAGTTAAATTTTGTTTGTCAAAACAAGACAACATCAAAATTCCCTACTTCCATGGCACAGAAGTTCCTACTTGAAGTTGTTTGCCCTTGGCTATTAGCAGCAGCTACAGACCTAGTTTGGATAACCTTTTCAGCCCTCATTCTTTCCAGGTTGCTACAGGTAATAGTTGTCTTCCCCTTCCATTTGAATCCACGTACTGGTGTGTAGCTAATATCACCAGTGACAACATCAGCCCTCTTTGTAACTTTTGTACCAGTATTGATGACTCTTCTACTTGGCAATCCAGGATGCTTAGTCAAATAAATACACACTCAAATATTAGATAATTAGGTTTGCAATGACAATTGTAAACTTGCATTGATAGTTGTAAACTTACATTGAGAGTTGTAAATCCATCTTCAGCTTGGTATACGCCAACACCTACCATTCTTGTCCTTTTAAAAGGTCTTGTTAGTCCTCCACTAGTGTCCTCATGTTCTACCGGTCTCTTCCCTCTTCCTAGGCCTCCTCCACTGCAGTTTGCTTCATAACTAGTTTGACTATGTAGAGTCATTCCTCTTCCTCTACTTAGTCCTTCATTCACATTTCTTTCTTGAGCCATTCCTCTCCTTGATCCTGCTCCTCTACCTGTACCTCTACCTCTACCTCTACCATTTACAGTCTGTACTTTGAAATCAAAATATTAAAGCATATCTATATTATCTGACAATGATATAATAATTAGATATATTACCTCTGTGTTTGTAACATTTCCATGTGATTGAGCTCGAACACCTCTGCCACTTGCTCTTTCTCTTGTTGCTCTTCCTCTGCCTTTTCCTCTACCACTTTAAGTAGCCTGTATATTAATATATCAATACATATACATCTACATATAACATACATTTGAGAGTAACAAATAAAAGTACATGTGTATGAGAAGATGGTTCAGATGACTGACTTGGACCAGTACTTCTTGCATGAGAACAAGGTTCAGTTTGACTTGGATCAGCTTGGTTTCTTGTAGGACATCCTCTTTTATTGTGTCCTTGTGTGCCACATTTGCTACAAGTCATTACAGCACCTCTTTTGCTCAACTTTCAAGTTTTTCTATTTTCATCTGCTTCCTTTCTTCACCTTACCTGGTCTTCCAAGCAACTTTCTGATCTTTGGTGGCTTTACAATTAGATTATTTGAGGTTGGCCACATTTTCATGTTATTCATTGGCTGAATAAAATGGGCATATGTGCTGAGGTAGGTTTCCTTGATATAATAGCTAGCCACATAATGGATTGGCTCCAAGTTTTTGTAATGAAGGGCAGCAACACCATGAGGACAAGGAATTCCCCTGAGCTGCCAGGATCTGCAACTGCACCTCCTATTAACAATGTCCACAGTGTGTGTATATCCATGGTGTTTAATCTCAAAACCTCTTTCTCCATTCCAAGTCAAGTTGCATTGCATAGACTTTTGAATGTTTTCTTGCAAAATCTTCAAAGACATAGGAGATATATCAGTGATCCAAGTGTTTGAGAACTCTCTCAAATCACCAATTCTTTTTATCATCTTCACCCTTATCTCCTGAAGCATTGTAATGATGGTTTTATACCTTGCAGACACTATCCAAACATTAAAGCTTTCTGCCATATTAATGTCCACAACATCACATTTGCTATATTCTTCAAAATACTTCTTGCATCATGTATTCAAATTGTACCATAAAAGATTATCCAAACCTTCTTGTCCTAATTTCCTCATTGTCTCTATATTGTCCTTCATCTCAGCTTCAAATGTGGATTTAGCAATCCTCCAAAATACTCTTCTTCTTTCAACTCCTTTCCAATTTTTTGACCAATTTGCAAGAACATGTCTTGCACATTTTCTATGTTCAACAAGTGGCAATAAAGTATCCACAGCAATTTCTAGTCCTTAATAAACCAACATAACAAAAAAATAATAAATTAAAGTGCAAAACTCAACAACAATAAAATAGTAAGATGGATATCAGTAATTACCTTTTGCATATCACTAATGATGGATAGTTGATGCCCTTCTCCAAGTTCAAGATCATTCTTCACTAGTTCAAGAAACCATGTCTAGGTATACTGATTCTCAACCTCAACAACTGCCCAAGCAATAGAGAGCATTTGGTTGTTTCCATCTCTACAAACTGCCACTAACAACTGGCATTTACACACACTTTTGAGAAAACACCCATCAAAACCAATCAACCTCCTAGCACCTCCAAAAAATGTTTTCTTTAAAACATTGAAGCAAACATAAAATCCTTCAAAAAATTTCTGCCCAGTTTCAGAATCTTCTCCAGCCTTCACTACACAAGTACTACCTTGATTACTCCTTAATATTTCATCTCTATAATCAAAAATCCTACCATACTCCACAATGTGATCACCCATGATCTCTTGTAACACTCTAGTCCTAGCTCTTCTCACTGTTGTCCTACCAACATTAATATCTAACTCCTTTCTAATAATGTCTAGCAACAAGACAATATTGATGTTTGGTTGTTGAGTTATTCTTTCTTTGTATTTGGTGGCCAAAAACTTTGAGTTGCACAGGTAGTTATGAGTTGATGTCAAACATTTATGGATAGGGTTGTATGTTTTAACAATGAAATCTCCACTAGTTCTATCCTTACTTGCACACAACAACCAAGGACAACTCTCTTTACAACATCTCAATCTAACTCTGTCAGGCTCATTTACATATTTTTCAATTTGAATATGTTCTTGGATTGCATATCTTGTCATTGCCACTCTAAATTCTTCAACAGTTCCAAAAACCTGTCCTGATTCCCAATCAATCTTTTCAGCAGTTGTATCAAATACAACTCTATTTGGGGTTTTCTTCCTCCTAACAGGTCTATGCACTACTTGATCAACCTCTTCACCATCTATTTCAAATCTAGGAACTTCATTACTTAGATAATAAGGTTCATCACCTCCTAGCTTACCAACTAAGCTTTCCCTAATACCATCATTTGTCTCATCATACCCTATATCTGGACCTTTCTCATTAACATTAATTTGGTCTGAAGTAGTTCCCCTACATCTCCTTTGTGACCTTTTGAAATGCCTCTTGGTTGCCCTTATATCTACATACTCTTGATGAACATCACTGTCAACCTCAGTATCTTCACTAGTATCCCCTTCAGATCCTGATTCATCTTCCACTTCATCATCAGTTTAATTATTATCTATTATAGGATAATCAGATGAAGGAGGAGGCACAATAAAAGAAGATGGTGGAGGCACAGTAGAAGACTGAGCTTCAAATGGAGTGCTGGAAGTTTCAGAAGGATCAGTTGTAGGGATGGAAGGAAAAGTAGAAGTAGAAGACTGATTATTAGGGTTAGAAGTCTCATTAAAAGATTCCTCACCTACCCCACTTTCAGTCACATGGGGGACAAACTCCAATTCAAGTGGGGCCTGATTAGCTTCACTAACCCCATGAATAACATACACCTCCACTGTATCCCCATCATTTATCATATTGAAAAGGTCAATTATAACCTTATCATTATCAACAAGGACCAATAACCCATCCCACTTGATAAAAAATTACAATCTATTGTATATTCTAGTTCCTTTATATAGTCCCTCAACTCAAAATAAGACATCCTATCAACATCTACATCTAGAAATTCTGTCACATGCCCCCAATATATTTAGAGGTGGTGGACCAAATTCTGTTTCCCCCCCCCCCTCCCCCATGATACCATCTTAAAGTTATCAGAGTAAAAGTCATCTTGAAAAAGCATGTAACAACAACAAACACACATTTCAATAACTAATTCTAACAAGTTGTACACAGTAAACATAATCACTAACAAACAACAACAACAGAAACACTAACTAACAAAAGTAGAAAAAAGCACTAACATTTAGCTCTAACAGTACTAACAGAACAAAAACACTAATAATAGCAGTTGATAATGTACAAATTGAAGTCTACAAATGTATAAGAGACAAATAATAAGATTCGAACTAAGTGGATAACATCTAACCCTAACCTAAAACACAATCACAAAATCCTAATCACTAACAGTCGCACTAAGTCAATAACACAATACCCTACACTAATTAAGTCGATTACCCAACATATTCAAAAATATCCTAACAATGGCAACTATAGAAGGTCGATTCTAACACTTCTACACTATAATAATCCATAAAATCAGAATAATCAGAATAAAAGTGAAGATTTTAGAACCCTAACCTGTTAGACCTTCAATCTTTAAGAATCTTCACAAATACACATCAACAATGATCAACAACGAGATTTTCAACAACAACACTATCGTCAACAACAACACTGTGTATTTCGTTTGATTTTAGGGAAAAGTTGAGAAATGAAAAAGAAGGAGTTCACGAATTTTCTTCAAAAAAAAAGGTCGGGTCGGGTTACCTAGAGAGTGAGCAACATGTGCACTACATAGATGATGGAATGGGTAAAAATGGCCAATTTACAACGATATATAGTTGTATAGTAGGGTGATAGGACACTTCAAGAGTTTAGGTGTCTTTATGCAAATATGGGACAACTTCGATGGTGTCTTTATGTCTTTTCTCTACTTTATTATATGAGTAAAGTGAGTTGTTATTGCATTTCTTTAACAAATTGAGTTGGTGTGTGCTGTATAAATGTTTTGTATAAACTGCACCTATTATTGTTGTGTACTTGCATTTGAGTGAAGTTATTTATGAGTTGAGTAAAGTTAAGGTAAGTGTTTTTTTCCGGATCTCTTTCAAGCTTATGTCTTGTTTAGTATTCCCCTCGCATACTCGTACATTTAGTATACTGATATCATTTGACATGCATCGTTTTATGATGCAGACAAAGATAACCAGGATCAGCATCCAACACCTCGTTGATCCAATTGAGCACTCAGAGTCAGACTAAAACTCATTTTATGAAACAACCGATTTGGTGTGCTCCCGTTGTTACTTAATTTCTTTTTCCAATTTATATTCGTACATAATATTTCATGATATTTTTTACCCTTCACCTCTATATTATTTAATTCTAGTCAAACCTCCTACACTAGAATAATTGAGAATATTTTAGTAAATTTATAAATTAGAATACAGCATGATATAGTCAAACCAAACAATAAAAATGTTTTAAACAATAGCAAACAATACAATCTAACCAAACATTGTATCTCATCCATTACAGTATATTACAGTACAATACGATACAATACATTATGAAACAATAAATAACAATGATTCAAACAAAGTGTAATTGTCTGTTTCCTCACTCTACATAAATTATTGTTATATCCCTCAATAAATTAAACTTAAGTCATTGATATTAATATTACACATGTAAAAGTTGATACTCATTCAAGAAATAATTTAAAAAATAAATATGATAGTTAAATCTCTTTCTATAAATATGATTTTCCTAATGCAAGAATTGATTCATAAATATTGATAAACTAAAAAGAAGAAAAAAATATATATATACACGTGGTTACCAAACAATTAGAAGATGATTAATAAATTCAGAGAAGACAGAGAAAAAAAAGAAGACAAATCCTCTGACCACATACAGTCCGCCATCATAATAACTTTTAAAATTTTGCTTTTTAACACACCCAATAACAGTCCTATAGTCCAGAAAGAATCTATTTACTACTATTTTACTAATTACCCCATGATTTAATTAATCAATTTTTAAATTCCAGAAAGAATCTATTTTACTAATTGCCCCATAATTTAATATTCAATTTTTTAAAAATAAAAAAATGCGAACATATCATCAAATTTTAAAAAAAAATTCATGTACGCTATCTGCTAACAATTTGGTTTATTTATATAAAAAAATTGAAAAAAAAGTTTATTCATTTCATTATTCGTTAATTTAAAATAGTTTTGATTTTATAAGTTTATTTGTATATGTAGTCAACTATGATTCAACTACACCATTAATTAAATTAATTTTTAAAGGAGAAATACTCAAATATGTCATCGAAAAGACTTATTGTGTCATGCATTAAAACTTTGACACATTTTTATCATTACCTCATATTAGATTTTTGTTCAAGTCGCCAGCTATGATTTGGTTAGTCATTAATTAAATTGTCTTAAAAACTCGATCAAGTTTGTAAACTTATTTGAATTAAAAATACTCGAGAACTTTTACATATAATCACTTAAAAATAATTAATTACTCTCCATAGATATAGTTTGATAATTGTAATTTGTAGTTACATGTTATATGGAGGAGAGTGGCGAGCGGGATTGAGAGAGAGAGGGGAAAAAGAGTGAGAAAGATGAATTGTATATGTATATTGGTTAGACAATTGTATATCATACATATGTATTTGTATATATGGCAAGAGAGATTGGGAGATGGAGGAGAGAGGCGAGCGAGACTGGGATAGAGAGGAGAGAGGAGAGAGGCGAGCGAGACTGGGAGAGAGAGGAGAGAGGTGCGCGAGATTGAGAGAGGGAGGAGAGAGGCGAGCGAGAGAGGGCAGGAGTGGGAGAGAGGTGAATTGTATATGTACGTAATTGTATATTATACATATACATTTGTATAAATGGCAAGCGAGATTGGAAGAGAGAGGAGAGAAGCTAGCGAGATTGAGAGAGGGAGGAGAGAGGCGAGCGAGAGAGGGCAGGGAGTGGGAGAGAAGTGAATTGTATAGGTATATAGGTTAAAAAGTTGTATACTATACATATTTATTTGTATATCTTGGTGAATTATACATATACAAATATTACTAATTATACAAACTCGAAGTGAGTCCATGTAATTAATGTATAATCTGAGTGGTAATTATAACAAACTATAGCTATGATGACTAATTAAATAGTATAACTTTGTTTAGCCACGTAATTTTTCAATTTATAAACTCACTGAAATAAGATTTTGTAGAATAGAGTATTTTCAGTTAACAAATAATGACTTGAATGAGCAATTTGTCAAACAAGAATGACATAAATGAGCTAAACTTTTAACGAATGACAGAATATGAGTTGTTTACAAAGTTCAATATATATATATATATATATATA
>NC_028647.1:12604121-12641100 GCF_001406875.1 Solanum pennellii
TATATATATATATATATATATATATTATTTCTAATAACATGAATAATTTTGAGAATTGTTATCTGATTATAAAATCCACATTCTTTTTTTTTTTTAGCAGAATTAACTATATGTTTAACCATAATATTGTTTTTAAAAAAATATGTTAAATCTTTTCTAACGTTTAAAAAAAGGGAAAAAGTCTTACATATGTCATCAAAAATTAAAAAAGAGAATCATCATATTATCAGTTAAAATTTTTGTTCATTTATACTAGGAAAAATACATCAAATCCCCCTGAACTTGGCAGCAAAACTCACTTTAGTACTTTAACTACACGAGTATTTAAATATCCCCCTTAACAATTCTGAATTGATTAAATATCACCCTAAGAGCTGACATGGCAAAGTAAGTGTAGTCACTCTCCTCAAAGTCATACACATGACATTTTTTTATTAGCTAATATCTAACTAATATTTTTTTAAATATTTTTTACAAGTTAAAGTAAAAGAATGTGAAATTTCTTTTTAGAAGTAAATGAAATTTGTGGGTTCAATTATTTTTAAAAATATTTATTTATTTTGTTCTCTTTTTATTTAGTTGTCTTCCCCAAATGTCTTCTTCCCCATTGAAGCACTCCTCATACATTTCTTCTTTCATATTAAAATTTTCCCTTCATTTTTATCATTCACCTCACACGTCCTTCATCAATCACAAAAACTCAACACCCAATTCATATTATTGAATGCAAACTTTCTTGAATTTTAAGTAAACTATTTTGAATTCTATAGTTGTGATGTAAAAAAATGTGGGACTATCAACTTTTTTCACAATCTTCATTTTTCATTCAAGTTGTTAAGAAAAAAATAAATTTCAAAAAATATTATTCTCAAAATAAGAAAATTTGTGAGAGAGAGATGGTTCGAAGAAGAAAAATAAGTACTTCATGAATGTTGAAAAAGAAAACAATCATTGAAAGATGAAAATTCAGAAAAAAAAGAAGTTAGTGAAGGTTGAAAATGGTGAAAATCAAAAAAGAAGAAAGGGGAGGGGGTGGAAGAGAAAGGGTTGAAGAAGATGTGGTAATTTTGATTTTATAATGTATTTTTAATTAAATGATTAGTGTAATGAGTTTAAGAAAACAAAAAGGTGAATAAGCAAAAAAAATAAAAATTAATGACATGGTACTTACATGGCTGTGATGTAGTGCTTACATGGTTACGATGTGGCAGGCGAGAGTGGTACTCTACTCAAGGTTGTGTTTAATACAGTTCAAAGATGTTAAGGGTGGTATTTAAACGCGCGTATAGTTAAAGTACTAAAGTGAGTTTTGCTGCCAAGTTCAAGGGAATTTGATGCACTAAACAGAGTTTATTTGTATATCTTGGTGAATTATACATATACAAACATGATTAATTATACAAACTCGAACTCAGCCCACATAATTAATGTATAACAATAGTCGCGAGTGATAATTATAGCAAACTATAGCTATGATAAGTAATTAAATAGTATAAATTTGTTTAGCCGCGTAATTTTCCTATTTATAAACTCACCGAAATAAGATTTTGTAGAATAGATTATTTTCAGTTAACAAATAATGACATGAATGAGCAATTTGTCAAACAAGAATGACATAAATGAGCTATCTTTTAACGAAAGACAGAAAATGAATTTTTTTAAAAGTTCAATATCATTTATATATATTGAGAATTGTTATCTGATTATAATATCCACATTCTTATTATTATTATTTTTTTGTAGAATTAACTATCTGCTTAACTTGAGATTGTTTTTAAAAAATATATGTTAAATCTTTTCTAACGTTTAAAAAAAGGGAAAAAGTCTTAGGTATGTCATCAAAAATTAAAAAGAGAATCATCATATTATCAGTTAAAACTTTTGTTCATTTATACTATTTTGATTTTTTAAATAGACATATTCATTAGGGGTGTATAAAAACTCAATCCATCGATAAGTTAAATCAAAAAGAATGTTATTGATTTCTGTTATTGGCTTATTGGATTAATGATTTTTAATTGTTTTATAAAATTTTTTTATTGGGATATCGATTTGGTATTGGTTTTGAATATTGGATTATTAGGTAAATTGATAACCCACTAAGAGTAATTTACTACTTTTACTTGTACATAAGTATCAAATATTAATCTCAAAATCTTATTACTTATGACTTTGTCATTTAACCTTCAATTCATATTTCACCTTGACTTCGATTTCAACAATTTTATTATTCAAATAGTCAAAACCTAAAGTAAGAACATTATTCCTCTTAATTTCTGTTTGTGATATATACATATAGTTCTTTTTATATTTGCTATTATTTTTTTATTTTATGAGCATTTGTAAAGAGGAGAAGGGCCTAAAATGCCCATCAACTATTTGAATTGATACAAAATTATCCTTCATCCACCTTTGGCCCCCAATACCCCTGATGTTAACCTGTTGGCTCAATAATACATTATGTCTGATGGATCATACTCATTAGGTGAATGAAGGACATTATTGTACCAAATCATAAAGTTTAAGACCATTTTAAGCACTTTTCCTTTAAAACAATTTGAAATTACTTAATATAGAAGCTCGCACGATTGACTTGGTTTTGAATTTCATAATATATTTTAAATAAAAAGTTAGTCATCTATTTTCTACACCTCCACCCACTCCAGACCCCAACCCTTCACTTTCTATCTCCTCCATTTTTTTTCTTATTTGAATTTTGTCCACCATTTTATGTAATTATTATTTTCAATTAATGACAAAGAAGAGAGAAAAAAAGGAGGAAAATAACGATCCATTCGTATAGAAATAATTAGTTCAATAAAAGATGACTTAATTACGCAAATATGTAAGAATATTACATTTTTTTTCTTTTATGGGTACCGAAAATTCAAAATAAAAGAATAAAAACAACCATTTCTCTTATCGACACCCTTATCCCACCATAACAATACAAATTAAAAGAAAAGAAACATGTGAGTTTATTTCAAGTTACACTTCCGGATATCCTAATTAAGAATAAGAGATTAAAAAATAAAAGAAAAAAATGAACAAGACATTAGGATAATTAATAGAAGATTTTATTTAATGAAAATAAAAAAAATCAAATGGACAATAAGTCGGGTGAGTATGGATTTTAGCTGGATCTCCATTTATGAGTTGAGTTACGTTAAAATGAATTGAAGGCTTATTTAAATAGATAAATAAGAATATATTATGAATTTCTTTTTTCAAAATATTATTTTCAAGTGTATCGGGTCAAAATATGAATCACGTGATATATATATATATATATATATATATATATATTTGTGAAGGGTTTGAATTGGACCAATCACATTAAGCAATATAATAAATAAATATTTAATTTTACTTTGAGAAACTTGTTAAAAATAAGGACAAATATAAGCCAAAGGATTAACATCAAGAGTATTTTTCAGTCAAAAGGTAGACGTCATGGGTAATTTAGGACCAAAAGGTGGATAAATTGTAATTTTGTACCAATTCAAATACTTGAGGAGCATAATATGCCTCCGTTTGTAAAAGTTACATTATTATCTTGTCGCGTCAAATTTATTAAAGAAGTCATATATTTGTTTGATAAATATTTTCTTATTGATTAAATCGAAAATCAAAAAATCAAAAACCAAAAATCTAACTGTTAAGGACTAAAACTGATAAACTGATTAAAAAATATCTTATTGATTTGGTTATTGATATTTAAATTAAAAAAATTGAACCGATATTAAAAAAAAGAATCAAATCAATCGTTGCTGTCACAAAAAAAATGATTGGTTGCTTGAATGTATGTCAAAGGACTATTTGACTCGTGACGCCTTAGATGAACCTGTAGCAATGATGCACGCAATGATGAATCTATAATTTTTGTTCAGGGAATCCGAAAATAAAAGTGTAAACGTATAAATAAGTCTTTAGAAATGGGACCCTTGAATTCTTTTAGGACTAAAACAACATTTTTAGAACTTTTTTAAATTTTTTTAAAAAAACTAAAAGAAACTTGAAAACATAATTGAAAATTAAAAAAAAAAGAAATTGAAACTAGAAAAGATAACAATAAAATGTTATCACAAAAGATTGAACTGCTATTTGAAACTCAATTTCCAAGAGACTTTCCATTATACCATCAATTTTTCTTTGTTATTAAGAAAATTCGATATATATATATAAAACTATACCCTATAATTTTTTTCTAAGAAGATTCGAGTAAACTCCTGGATCCAATGTGGGTCCACCACGGGATGCACGCCCCCTAATATGCGTATTATTATTTGTTAGTGAATGAAATAAATGAATTGCAAAATGCGATAATAGCTTTGAGTTTTTTTTTTTTAAAAAAATTCAATCAATAATATAATCACATTAATTAATCATAATTAATGACGTATAAATAATAATTTTGCAGAAATAGAGTATTATGTTTGAAATAAAACGAAAATCCAGTTGTTTGGCCACACTCATCACAAAAACCCTTCTTATTCCCGCTGTGTGTTTCTCTCTGTAATATCTGTCTCTATCTTCACTGCTATCTATGTCGACAAAGAGGTAGATAAGAGTATAAGCAAATCCGTATTAGGGTTAGTTTTACTAGGGTTTATCACTCTGTGTTTTACTCTCTGAAACTTTGAGAGACCATAAGGGTGACTCTGTGAAATGCACCAAAGGTATGCAGAAACTGTTAAGCAGAAACCCATCGTTACCGCCTCCAGTTCTATCCCTTAATCCCCTTCTTTCTTTACCTCTTTCTCATCCCATAGGGTTTTACAAACACCCACTTCCTCCCAGTCCTAGAATGACTTCTGCCGCCTTCCACCGGCTTCACCATCCCACTATCGGTAAACCCTTTTCGGGTTTTCGGAATATGTCTACGGATTCTTCTGGAAAGGCAGTTGTTTCTCGTGGTGGTAATAATTGCCATATTTGTAGATGTTCTCTTGAAACTGCGCCGGTGAGGGCTTGGGTTGTTTTGAAGCAGAGTAGGACTAGTGCTGCCTGGTTTGGCACTCTGGCTTCGGCTTCTGGGTCAGAGAAGGGTGTTCCCGTCACTTCTGCTGAGGAGGTGGAGGACTCCTTAAGTGGGGTTGAGGATAAAGAGGAAAATGTGAGTGCCTCGGAGGAGAAGCCCGGGTTACATAGGAGGCAGAGGGGTAGTGGTGGTGGGGAAGGAGGGGTTATGGCTAGCCCAGATTTGCTAACTATACCGGGTGTTGGGCCAAGGAACTTGAGGAAGTTGGTGCAGAAGGGTTTTATGGGGGTTGATCAACTCAAACAGCTCTACAGAGATAAGGTATAATGATAAACACCTAAAATATATAGTTTTGAAATGTTAAAAAGTGAAAACTTTGTATGTAGGATTAAGTTTATGGGGTGTAGGCGTCCCACTTACGAAAAAGAACAAGAAGTTAACCAGTAAGTAGTTCATCAAACACAAGTAACAAGTTCGTCGGCCTTCCTTCGATGCCTTCTTCTTCATTTCATTATTTGCATTATTTTGTTGCGTTGCTCTGTTCATAGGTCCATGTGGGATTGTTTCTGTAGGGGATCTTGTTTCCATAAAAAGTCAATTTCTGGTGCTTGGTTATTAGGCATTTATTTTTAGGGAAAAATATTTTCCATCAAATGGAAAAACCAGCTCTGATGAAAAAAAAAAACTCCATCTTTCACCTTGTAATGGTTATTATATGCCACTCATTTATACCAAATCAAACATTGGTAAATGATTTTCTCCCGAAAATATTAACTGGAAAACATTTTCCTCCATACCTAAGAAGGCACCCATAATTTTAGAGGGTCTACAGAAAGTATTATTGAAATGACTTGACCTTGAATAAAGCGGACTAACTACAAAGGATTAATTTAACCAAGCATTGTAGTTGAATAACTGCATGGCATAGAAACCTCCATGGCGAAATGGATGGACGACTCTCTTAGAAGTGTTAAGAGGATGGGCATGAACTATTGAGTTGTATTTTCTTGGACATGACTCTTATCAATTTTTCGATATGTTAGGATTTTCTAGGGCTGCATGTTCTTTTGTGAATCCAATTAATTGTTTAACTTGACCAATTTGGATAGCCAAAATAGTAATTGGTATCTCTGTTTTGCAGTTATTATTGAGTTGAACAGGGTGAAGTACTTAACTTAAAAGAATATGTTTGGGTAATGTTAAGGAAATTGTGCAGCTTATTTGACCTGTAAACTTGATATACTTTGTTATAGTAAAAAGGCATTATTTTGGCTTCTTTGCAGTTTTTTGGAAAATCCAACGAGAAGATGGTTGAGTTCTTGCAAAGCTCAGTTGGAATCATTCACAGAAACCATGCTGAGAGTATCACCACATATATCAGAAAGAGCGTGGATGAAGAGTTGAAGGAGAATAACTCAGATTCCAATGTGAAGTCAACACAAAAGAAACGACTTACTTTCTGTGTTGAGGGAAATATTAGTGTTGGAAAAACAACCTTTCTGCAGAGAATAGCTAATGAGACACTTGAATTGCAAGATCTTGTTGAAATAGTTCCCGAACCTATTGCCAAGTGGCAGGATATTGGGCCAGATCACTTTAACATATTAGATGCATTCTATGCGGAACCACAAAGATATGCTTACACATTTCAAAACTATGTTTTTGTAACGAGGGTTATGCAGGAGAGAGAATCATCTGGTGGTATCAGGCCCCTCAGGTTGATGGAGAGAAGTGTGTTCAGTGACAGGATGGTAAATTTCTCACCTTGTACAAGCTTGTGAAGATGCTCATTGATCGTGTCTTATTTCTTGATCTTTGATTGTGTAGCAGTCCCTTAGCTCCTAAGACAACGCATGTTTATATATATATATATATATATATATATATATATATGCTTCAAACAATCCACTGAGAGTTAATATTTGTTCTATACACAACCAGTGTTATCAAAGGCGAAAAGTGCAAAAAAGCTCTAAGGTCCATGGGGGCTTTAAGCGCAAAGCACAAATAAAGTGTGTTTTAATGGAAAAAAAGCGCAAAGGGAGAAAATAATACAAATATATATGTTTAGTCGAAGACTAATAACTATAAACATGAATGACAAATATGTGACCAAAGAAGTTGAAAAAAATTATGATCAAGTGAAATCAAATATTTAGTGTCACTTCGTCATATAATGCTCATTGGCAAGGAAAAGCTTGCCTTAGAACCTTGATGACGACACTGAAGCGCCCATAAAGCGAGGCGAAGCGCTCAACACGTTTTGAGCCTCGCTTCAGGGCTTAAGCGCACCTTTGATAACACTATACACAACATACTATACCTAGCGGACCTTAACTAGTTTGAGATTGAGTTGTTGTTGTTGTATGCAATGTAGTATATCTGGTTTGTAATACTGTGACAAGGCTTCTATATGATGCATAATGTTTTTCATAAAGGTCTTTGTGAGAGCTGTTCATGAAGCAAACTGGATGAATGAGATGGAGATCAGCATTTATGACTCATGGTTTGACCCGGTTGTTTCAACTTTGCCTGGACTCATTCCCGATGGTTTTATTTATCTTAGAGCAAGCCCTGACACATGTCACAAGAGAATGATGTTGCGTAAGAGAACAGAAGAAGGCGGAGTTTCCTTGGAATATCTGCGAGGGTTGCATGAGAAGCATGAAAGCTGGCTTTTCCCATTTGAAAGTGGAAATCATGGGGTATTGTCTGTCAGCGAGCTACCCCTTAACTTTGACAAATCTGTACCCCCAGAAATAAGGGATCGTGTTTTTTATCTGGAAGGCAATCACATGCACCCGAGTATTCAAAAGGTATGTTCTATGAATGTAACTTCAGCTTGTGGACACTTTTCCCCTGATAAAGCAGTTCCTGGATATTCGTGCTACAGACAACAATGTGTCTAACTATCTATTATAATGCAGGTTCCTGCGTTGGTTCTCGACTGCGAGCCTAACATTGACTTTAACAGAGATATTGAAGCAAAGAGGCAGTATGTCAACTTTTCCTTATTTACTAGTATTATTGTCTTATATCTATTTTCTCTTTCACTTAATATACCCACTGGAGGATATCATCTTCTTGTTACAAATCTTTAAATATAAGGATTGAGTGCTGGTTCCAGTAAATGTCGGAACAGTTGATCGTCTAATAAGCCATATAGGTCTAGTAGATATTTCTGAAGTATGGATGATAGGTATATCAATTAATTGACAGCTCCGGTAATTTGTAGGGTTACTGCTAACATGGAACTTGACATGGACTAAAATAGGCATGATAGGCTTGAGGAAGTGAGGAATGGAGATCTGACAGTGCAAGAGAGCTGGTTTTTCTTTCCCTGAGATGCAGGCTTAAGAGATCCTTTCTTCCTTTGGGGTTGGGGCTAGAGAACCTTGATTGATTAAAATCATGTTACAGTCTTACACACACAATAGGATCTTGCAGCTGTTAACACTTGATCACTAAAAAGAGGATAAAGAAAAAGTATCTCCCATTTTCTAATACTTGCCCCCCAAAAAAGGATCTATATCCTCAAAATGAGTTGTCCTTCATAATATTTGGGATTTATTATTCTACATTTTAACATCATAACAGGTAATCGTTGTTTTCCGATGTCTTTAGTCCATAATGATCAAAGTGGATTGTAGACAACTGAATTTCTTTTATATGCAATCCTTCCCTGAAGTACTTGTTAAACGTGAATTGTAGAGTCATTTTTTGAAGCTCATAAAATCCTTTTACTAGCTGACTTTAACATTTATCTTTAGTAAGTTTGTTGTGTATCAGGAATGTCCTCTGATTTGTGCTTTGTTTCTGTACAATTGTTTACCCCCTCATTGCCTGGTTCTTGAACTTCATGGTGGTTATGCTTTATTTGGTTGTCTCTTCTTATTTGAAGGTATGCTCGTCAAGTTGCTGATTTTTTCGAATTCGTAAAAAAGAAGCAAGAAGTCATGCCAGGAGCTGGAGAAGAACAGCCTAAGGGCAATCAAGCACCGGTGATGCTGCCTCAAAATGGAGGTTTGTGGGTACCTGGTGGCAAATTCTCAGAATCAGCACTGAACTTGGATTTCAGACGAAATATGTCATTCATGTCTCACTAGTGCATGTTGCTCATCGTTGCCATATCCATAACTTTTTGGAAGCAATTTTTTTTGTTTCTCCATGTAAAAATGTGTTTTGGACTACTCTAAGCTTTTTAACCTGCAGTGGTGTAGGAGTAGGTTGTATGTGGATGTTGGTAGGATGTTGATTAGTGAAAGCTTGTTTTCATTTGATGGCAGTGGCCAGTGTTCTTTGTGATTTGAATTCATATTTAGACTAGCAGCATATTACCCCATTGCATGTCTCTTATATGTAGCAACGTAAATATGGATTTGAAATTTATTTGTTTATTCAAGTGGATCCACTTGCAGGTAATATACCGTATGTAAGACTGACAGGCTTCGAATGAGGCCCTTCATCTTTGGGCAATGGGGTGTACTGGATGTATGCTACTTGTCTCGATAATGTTTTCATTTGAATTCATTCGCTAAGATTCAAAAATGTTGTTCAATGACTTTTTAATTGAAATGTTTGATCGGTTATTTTTATTATGTGTTGTTCATCCACCTAAACTAAATTGATTTCACCAGGATATATATGTATATAAAATAAATGGTTTTTTATTAAACGTAAGTACATTATTTGAATACAAACTATGAAATTTCATCAAATTCGAAACTTAACCCTGAAAATTCACTCATTTCTTGAAATGATCTTCTAAATTTACGTGATACAAAATAAAAGATAGAAAGTAATTAACCATATTCTACAGATGCTTTGTACCAAATGTTTGGATTCTTATTTTTTTTACGAGGAAGGTGGTTAAAACGATTATGGATAAAAGAACAAAAGAAAATGAATTTAAACAAGAGATGAAAAAAAAGGGGAAAAGCTACTCAAAATAGATTCAATTGTAAAACTATTTATCCAAATTGGGTCGAACCCCTACTATTTATCCTGGATCCATGTTTACCCCACTTTTTCTTTTCTTATGTCAGCATGACATCAACATCATTATTATAAATTAATCCGTTGTGATGCTCCGTCGGTTTATTGATATCATATAGGACTAAGCTCAATCCTCCCTGATGATTCGTCGGTACATTGATACCCTATCAATATCATATAGGATTATGCTCTTTTCTAAAGAAATAAATAAAAGCAATTAAGAGAAAATTATTTAAGTCATAATCTTATTTATTAAACTCTAAATTAGTAAAAAATATATTTATATTTTTTTCTCTTTTTGATTTTTTTAAAAATAATATCTAAATTATGACCCTTTCTAAAACTATTTTAAGATTAAAATATTGAGGAGCTGAAATAATCTTTACTAATACCACTACAGTATGTAGATATACCATGATTGTAGTATAAATGATTGAGTAATCACATCGAAGGACTAGAACAAATCTTAATAAAAACAATGTACACATATCACCAAATATATTATACTTCGATGATATAAAAAAAAAACAACCATTCAATGAAGACACTACTCAATAATTTTTTCATACCATTAAAATTAGTATAACTTACATAAATCCCATAGTGTAAGATTTTAATTACCTTCTATTTCTATTATTTTTTTAATTAAATAAATCCCATGTTTTTAGGTATTTTTGATACATAATTAAGGATCCGAATTATTGTTGATACATTATGTATCAATCTGTTGCATTTATTAAGGAAAAAAAATTGAAAAATCAAATTACGATCTTATCCTTCTGTTACACTAATTAAGGGAGGAAAAGTTGAAAATAATTTAAGTCCCATAAATTGGGTTATTTTCTTCCATATTGTCAAAAATTCAATCATATAGTGTAACTATCCAAAAAATTAAAAAATAAAATTTCTTCTTGTACATCGTTTTCTCTGTTTCATAAAAACTTTTGTCAAAATTTTGGATAAGCAGGGTGAGTTATGAAGGATACAAAAGTGATGAAATTATTTTTGGACAAACGATTTGTTTTGTGAATCTTCAAATTCATCGAATATCCTTTCGATTTTGATACAAGATTGCCGATAATTTTGAGATTCAAAATTCATCTGTAGTTCATTCAAGATCCTTTCAAATTTTTATTCATAATATCAAAAAATTTGAGGAGACACATCAAATGAAGATCCTTTCAAAATTAAGAGAAAATAAGTTGTAAAGATATTTAATTAGAAGGTTTGTCCATAGTTGAGGGAATTTGCAAAAAGAACGTCCATGTCTTTGAAAGTTAAGGCACGAAAAATCTCTATTTAGTTACTTTGTTTCCTGTTAAGAAATTTTGAAAAGAACCTATGTAGCAAAAAACTCTTACTTTTGCTGTAGACTTTGTTTTCTCAGTTTGTAGTCATTGGAAACAGTTATTTCTTGACCATCTTTTTGTTGATTCTTTATTCTTATATTTCACTTTCTTTGTACTGATTCAAATAAGTGTCGTATTTTTAATAGATACATTAAATAAGAAAGTGTTGTTCATAAGATTTTAGATTTGAGATCGATACATTATTTTTTGGTAATTGTTATGTATCATATACATTTAGTATAAATTCAAATTTATATATCAAAGCTAAAAAATTAGTACATGATACATTATTATTTATGTATTTTATTTTGTTTGAGAAATTCTATAATTTAAAATTAAAAAAAAAAACATTATACGTGTATTTGTATCAAATTAGCTTCCCTTTTTGTGTGTGATACATAACACAAATTTTATGTATCAAGTACATTTATATTGAACATGATAAACACTAATTGAAGATTCAACATTATTAGTGTTGTGTATCTATCTTAAATATGAACATGATACATTGCATACAACAAAGATTATTGTAGCACTGTATCAAATCAATGATAACTAACAAAGACTAATTTAAGACTCTAAATAAATGAGATACATTAAAAATACGTATCTTTGACAGTGATGGAGTGCAATGACAGATTCAACATTTTATTTTTTTTGGACGTTTTTAACTGTAGATACATTAAAAGAAAATAAATATTTTTCAAGAAAAAATTTCAACGACGATATGATTAACTAAAATTACAAAGGTTCAATAAGATTTCAATGGGGTCAGGGGGAGGAGATAATTTTGTTTTTATTTTTTAAGATGAAAAGCTAAAAAATAATAATAAAAGAAATTGGAGATTGAAGAGATGGAAAGAAATCTACCTATTGAATAATTTGAAATTATTAATTGGAAATAAAAAGATTTAAAATTCAAAAATATATTGATTGATGTAATTATAGAGAGATTTGTGGCGTGAAAAAAGGCAAGAAAATCATGGGTATGAGATTTCAAGTTAATGTATCAGGAAAAGGAGATACTGAAAGAAAAAGAAGGGATTTTTGATATCTTTTGAAATAATAGGGAAAATAAGAAAATATGATAACAAATGATGTGTAATTAAGAAATTTTTCCTTAAAATTATTCATATAATGTAATATACTATGATGGTATCATAAATACAAAATAAATGCTAATAAGAGCATGACGTCACCGCTAATGAAACTAGATATACAACATTTTTTTTTTTAAAAAAAAGAGAGAGAGCAGAGCATTCACCCATAGCCAGACTATTAAAAGGAAGGAGTTGGGAGGTGATGATTCTTTTATATAATAAAAATAAAGTTGTAACGACGTGAGATTTAATTTTAGGAACAACAATTTTAACCTCTAAATTTCATTTGGACGGTGGAAAGTCTAAAATCTGTATGGACAATATTGGAGGGGATTTGTTTCCTCGAAATCTATGATATTAGTATTACACGCCTTAAAACACAATTGAATGAGTGTTAGTTATACAAGTATAAAAAATATATCAAACAAGTTATTACTAATACATATAATTAATGCATGCATTATTTTTATTTATACGCTACCAAAAAAATATACTTATTAAAGGGTGTGTTCGGCATGAAGAATATAATTTTTAAAAATATTTTTTACTTTTTTCATGTTTATTTACTTAAATATTTCGAAATATATTTTTCAAATAAACTTATTTTCCTCTCATTTTCAAAAATAAAACAAACTCCATACATAAGGTAAGGAACAAAAAAGTTCAAAGTTTTCTCTAAATCAGAAAAACATTTTTCAAAAATCTTCATTGACACCACCTAAAACAGATGCAGACCTGGTATCCAACGTTAAACCCCCACCCACTCTTGACCCATCTCAGATAGTTGTTTTGACCTCTCGACCTTGACTCAAAACCATTTATTTTTCAAAAATAAATAAAATATGTTTTAAGAAAAACATAAAAATGTAAAAAAAAAAAAAAAAAGAACAAGAAAAATAAAATCTTGTAGTATGGAAATTAATGGAAGTGTTATGAAACTATATAAATTTAGAAGAAGAAGAAANTGCATAACTTATGCAAGATCTCTTTTGCACTTTTCCCGTCTTCTTCATTATTCTTTAAGAATAAAACAATCGTGCTGATAACGTGTTATGAAACTATATAAATTTAGAAGAAGAAGATAGTAGAAAGAAGAGAAAAGACTTCTTATTTCTCTTGAAATATATTCAGGATTCAGAGATCTTTCACCAATCTTGTTTACAATGAAGGAAAACCCTTTATTTATAGGGAAAACCTTACTTGGTCCCCAAGTAGGATTCCTAACCATATCCTATAAGGACTCCACATAATTAGACATTCACTATAATACAAATTGTTTATAACAGGAAGTACTTATTTTTTACATAATAGGAAACAATCTATAATATAGATATACATTGGGTTTTACTAAAAAAGAAATTAGTTTTTATCAAATATTAGTCTAAACGAACATTTTATCCATTTTCTCCTAAATCATTTTCTATTAACTCATATCCAATTCCGTTTGTCACCCCAACATACAAATCCTTTAAACATTAAGGGAAATCCTTTATACTCGAAACAAATAAGAGAAACATACCACCTTGAGAAAACACAGCTATTAACAAAAGCCTCAAAACTTTACTTGGACCAAGGGAACACTAATTGTGAGATATATACATTTTGGAAACAATCAAAATATTTCCACACTCCTAGCAAATACAGTCTCAGTTTCATCAAGATAGACTTTCCTATAACCTATTAAATGATAAATACAACTATTCTATTCTGCACAGATAATCACTTAATATGTTTTTCCTTTACATAAATGATCATTAACGCTGTCATACAAAAATTGACAGTTAAGACAGCAACACTAAATTCCCAGATCAAATGAAGGAGCGTCTGCGCCATTAGAAATTTGAGTAGTAGGTATTGAGGTCACTGTATTTTGAACCAAGGACTGTGATTTGTTTCTAAGCATTCTAGTAGCCTCTTCTTCCACTGCATCAAAATCGATACTTTGAAAAAACAGGTCATCATTAAATGGATCACCAACTACATTCTCAGCTGCTTCTTCCAAAAGATGCAAGTTTTTACCAGCAGCTGTAGAATGTTGGGAGAATTCGTTTTCTAAATTTATAACTGGCAGGGAAGTTGCTTGATAATAGCTCAACTTTCTTTTCCGACTCGCTAGATTGCCATTGTTTTGTCTTGAAGAGCAAGTGGTTGAGCATCGCATAGCTTCTGGTGAGATTTTACTAATACTTCCCTGAAAGCTTGAGGAATTTCTCGTTACAGACTTTGGGTCCGTTTGAGTTGTGTGATGATCTGCTGTTCCAGATGAGCTCCTTTCATCTGCTCTGCTAGTTGGAACCTCAGAATCAGGAGTACAATCAGTTGAAAGGTTTAGAATTGGTGACTGAGTGAGCAATGAACGCCTGTGATTAAAGATTGGCTTAGGTCCAAAAAAAACAAGGCAATTAAGCCATGATCATCAGTTGATATATGACTTGACCCCCCCCCTCCATTCCTGAAACAATTCACAATAAAATTCAAGAAGGTGCTGCAAAATTATATATTCTTTCGATGATCATCCTCAATATATATATATATATATATATATATTCTTTACAACATTTGACGCATTTCACATGAATGACAAGATCCATGCATTCAATCCGGAATAGATTGATCTTTTCCCTTTCTTTGGTTACTTTTCTTATTTTTATTAATTGATTTCGGGGGAGAGAGGGTTAATACCTAGAATGCTGTGCTTAGTCAAAGATATGATATATTTATAGATTAAGATTGAGCGAATATATGCACAAAAAACATGCAGTGGAAATAAGCATAAAGAATCAGCATTGAAGCTTTCTTGAGACACAGACTTCTTTAAGCAAAGTTAGATATCAAGTTGTATCTGTGTGAACAGAGACTTCATGTTTTATTTTTTATATTAAAAAGACATAGCCTAGTGTTTCACAAGCATAAGAATTTTTTGTAATTTTTGGCCAGGTTCTGCTAATCAGACACTAATCAATAACCTTTTGGTCAAGATTTTCATAAGAGAGGCTACCAGCTGTTCTCACATTTACAAGGGTTTTCAGCTTGGTAAAGTCCCAGAAAACAAGATAGACCACAAATGTTGCATCTTTTTAGCACTACATCAACAAGCATTATAAAGTTCCCGAACATAGTAATTTAATAGGCTTCATGTTGATTCTGAAAAAAAAGAGTACTGAACTAAAGCACATCTAACAAAAATAGAATTAACTAGACATAATTGAATGAAGCACCTAATGATAAAAGATTCCTCACTTTTCTCTAACTTATTTATTTTTGTTTTCCCTTCTTTGGGTTGGAAGGGGATTTTACGACGCCACTACAGCCACTACATCTGGGTGAAACCAGATAAACTGAAGTGCATTTACCAGCTAAGAAATTATAAATTTCAGCCAAGAAGTTTGTAGCCGCATTGCTTCACACTTCACTACTGAAGTGGTGTCTCATTGAAAGCACCCGTAGATGATACATTTTGTCATTTTGAAGCACAAAGGGATCAGTAATTATAGCCTCTTCTTAATTCTGAAGCAAGAATGGCAACTTATTAATAACTTGATACTAATTAATTGTGTTCAAATCCAGAGCAGCACGCCAGCCCCTTGCAGGTAGAAGCTGAATACGTTCAATAAACTGACCTGATTGTAGAGCCGTCAAAATGGACTGGCCCGCGAGGCCGGCCCAACCCAACCCTTGAAATAAGTGGGGTTGGGCTTAAAATTTTTGGCCCATTTATAAACGAGGCTTTTTAGCCCGCCCCATTTGGCACGTTAGCCTCGTAGGCCCAACCCGCAAGCCTCTGAGGCCAGCCCGTGGGCTATTAATTTTTTAAAATATTTTTATATATATTTTTAATAGTGTTTTATTTGTAAAAATTTTATGAATAAATATTTTGAAAAATAAAAAATCAAGTATTTTGCAATATCATCTTGCATGGTGAATTGTAAATGAAGATGAACTTCTTAAGGAAATAATATCACATGTTGATTCAAATGTGATCGATGGTGAAAGTAGAAGCGGAGTTGTAAAACACTAATTAATGAGTCATGTAATATTTAGAAATTTAGACTTGTTAAGTATTTAGACTGCCTTGTGTTACTGGAGATCTTTTAAACCAGCTAGTTTTTTGTGGGAGAAATGATGGAATGATCAACATTTATCCACTAAATCTTACGTTGGTGAATGTATTTTTGTAAGTATTCACTGAAGTATGTGATTGATAAATGAACTTTTGTATGAATTGATGTCGTGTATATAAACGTCAACATTCGATACTCTTTCTAAGAGAGTAATATTGTTCATTTTTTGGTTAAAGGGTCAATCCGTCCCAACCCGTGGCCCGCTTAGGGCTGGGTTGGGCCGCTATTTTATTGAACCTTTATTTAAAAGGGTCAGCCTGCCCCAACCCATTTAACTCTCTAACCCGTTAGGGTTGTGCTAGTTTGGGTTGGACCAGCCCATTTTGACACCTCTACCTGATTGTTCAATTTTGATTTATTTCTGGTAAGCTATTTAGAGATTCAGTCATATGTGACGCCTAGTCTCACTATGCATTCGTCCCAAATATTCTTAGATTTCCCCCTTTGATTAGACCTAATGATCAGTTACCACCTTTTCAATTCAAAATAGGCTATGTTGCTCGGACTCTTCAAAACCGTCAACAGGTGTGTGTCAGATTTCTAAAAGTATTGTATTCTAGGGGAATCCGACACAGGTGTGGTATTTGAAATAGGACAGTTTTCCCTCCCAAAATTCAAGTGTGGATATTTAACCTCTAAATCTTCAAAAGAATCAATACTAAAAATTGCCTAGAAAGGAAGAACTTTTAAAACATAAGAGAAAATGAAGAGAACTTAATAAAAACCTGTAAATTGCTATCATGTCAACTTCACCAGCCTCGGCTTGACTATCTGTTGCTGTAGGATTTATCCTGTCATCTATAAAACTATCATCAAATGAACCGAAATCCAGCTTATCCTCCTCGTCATCAGATACTAAAACTTCTGAAGACACCCTGTGTAAGAACCAGTACTTTAGAAACATATCAGGAGATAGTGGCTAACCCATGATTTTGAACAAGAAGGGTCAAATGAACACAAAAACTTGAATATGATAGTTGGACAGTAGGGATTATTGTATATATATTCCCCTAATACCTTTAAAAAATGTCGTTTTGAGATTGTATTCCATTTAAAAATAAATAAATAGTTAGACAAAATAACATCATTTTCTACTATACCATTACAAATCTTCTTGTGTTTGTGTACAAGTCACGGAAAAACAAAATAAGTGACAAGAAAGAAACAAATATATCACGTTTTAACTATTTATAAGATAACAAATTTTCCTCTAGTGCAAAATGTTGCATTCCTCAGCATTAAGGACATGATGAAAATATCTACTATCTGTTCAACTTCATCTATACATACTCTTAATACCAAAAAAGAAAGGATATAATACAAATCCATTTTACTTTGAGTGGAATTAAACCTATCATGAAAACATCTCCCATTCCTCTCTCTCCATATTGTCCACCATATGCAAGCTGGGATTACTTTCCACCATTTCTTTTGGCTTTTACTCCCACCTCTCCTAATATCCAACAACTCAGAAGATTAACAGTATGTTCTGACATCAACCAATTTGTTTCTGTGAGGCTTAGGAATGATGACCAGATCTGTGAAGCTATTTACTATAGAAAAACAAGTGGCTATTAGTCTCTTCTGCCTCGTTACATAAGAAGCATCTAGAGAATATTTGGATCCCCTTCTTTTCAGCTTTTGTGTGAGACATGCCTTCCTAGCCACCAACTAGGAAGAACATTTAACCTTAGTTGGTGCTCAACTTATCCAGATTTGTTTACCTGGTCATTCTCCCCCTCCTAGATGCGTCCTCACCCCTATTTTGTGATCTGTTCACAGATAATTTCTCATCAGTAGCATGCTTCCAATTGATTGTGTCTGGAGTTGAAGAAGCTCCTTTGAAGCTGCTTACTTCAAGTAAAAAATGAGTCAATCTATCCACTTCCCAATCTTTCACATATCTCCTAACATGAATTTCTCATCTATAAATGAACCGGCTTTCATCCACTGTAGCCTCAGGATTAGTGCAGAAAGAGAATAGGTCAGGATAGGAGTTCACCAAAGCCACCTGGCCATTCTATTCATCTTTCCAGAAAAGAATTTTGTGACCAGTGTCCACCTTCATGATAACATTCTCAAAGACCCCTGATTGACCTCCAAAGTAAAAATCCAGAGGTATTAGGGACAGAATTGGTGACCCATGGCCTGCTTAGGCCATATTTATTATGTATGACCTCCTTTACAGTGTTTCATCTTTAAAGTATATATCCATAACTATTTCATCATCAAGCACTCATTCTAAAACCTCAAATTTTTAATACCAAGACCACCTGAATTCTCTGAGCTGAGCAGTTGACCACTTCACTAAATGCAAACCCTTTCCTTCCTTGTTTCCAAACAACATGAAGTCCCTTCTGAATTTGTCTAGCTTCCTGATTACTTTGGAGGGGATTGGAAATAATCACATAACATAGGTTGGTATTGAAATTAACACTGCATTCATCAAAATGAGTCTGCTCCTAGTGACAAATATTGGGATTTCCCAACAGATACCTTTTTCGTTGTTTCTTCAATTATCCCATCCCATATCTTCAGGTTTGTTTATTGCCTTAAGGCATGCCCAAATAAACAGTAGGCAGTTGCTCTATGCTACACCTCAATATATTAGTAAAACCCCGCATCTGTGCCACTTCCTTAATAGGAAATAATTTCTTTTCCTCCGAATCACACTCAAACCAGAACTGCCTCAATAGTCAATAGTATCACTTTGATGTAGCTAATTTGTTTTGTTTTAGCCTCATAGAAGACCACAGTATCATCTGTATAAAGCAGTTGACATATTTGCTAATTCTCACTTGTCCTGTTGTTGAGTTTGAAACCCTTCAACCACCCATTATTGATAGCACTCCTCATCATACTAATAAGTCCTTCCATAACTAATATGAATAGAAAAAGTGAAAGAGGATCACCTTGCCTGAGAACTCTATCAGCAGAAAAACCCCCAAAGGTTTTCACTAATCAAAATAGAGAACCTGACTGTTCGGCATAACCGGTAAAGTTGTTGTCATGTGACCAGGAACCTAACAGTTCGGCATAACCAGTAAAGTTGTTGTCATGTGACTAGGAGGTCACGGGTTCGAGCCGTGGAAATAACCACCAGCGAAATTGCAGGGTAAGGCTGCATAGATAGGCCCTTCCCCGGACCCCGCACATAGCGGGAGCTTAGTGCACCAGGCTTCCCTTTTTATCTGTTGCTAGAAACTCACTTTTTCCCCTCAGACACCTGAGGAACTTTTACATTTCCCTCTTCTGTAGTGGACAGCGTCGGACAGGAAAAACACAAAATTGAAAGGAGCTGTTAAAGAATGACAAAAGCCCTACATCGGTGATTAATGAGATGGGTAGACTCATTACAAGGCTTGGACAATCATCCTCCCTTTGAGCTAGCTTTTGGAGTGTGAGTTAGGCCTAAGACCTAATTTCACAAAAGCATTATGAGACGGGAAGGAATCAGACATGAATGAAAGGAATGCCTTGTTAGAGCCACAATAAACAAAGAAGAGAAGCAAAGAGCTCGAGATTACAATCTAGACTTCAGTTATTCACACACCCCCGATTACAAAAGAATAAAACGGCCAGATACTCAATTCTCATGAAGAATGAAGTACGAAAAACAAGAAGGAAGTCAAATAACTTCCAATATTCCTCAGTGAAATCAAACGAACAAAATAGAACGTATACTAGTAGATTTTAGCATCACTAGGTACTACAAGCACCAATGTCAGCATATTGACTATGCAATCCATCTATATGTGCTTATTTCAAGTGAGCTAAGTAGCACCAACTATAATAGGAAGCATGAAATTTTCCAGTTATCTAAGAATGAACTTACTCAGCTTCCTCCTCAATGAAGTCTCTCACAATGTTTTGCTGTCGTTTCTCACCTGATGGCAATAACAGATGCATCAATATCCATTTTTTCATCAAGATGAGCTTACTTCCCAAATGACATAGAACACGAAATCCTTTAGAAGGTTGTGAAAAGTGAATTGTCAATTAAAACCCTCTAGCGTTGAAAGGCAAGAAGGATTAGCAGCAAGTATGCTGTTTCTTTCGATAATAAGGAAAACCCTCAAGTTACCTATAGCTCTTCGACGCTTGAAACCAGTATGACTAGGAGTGCCACAAAGAGCTGCCCCTCTTCTTGAAGTACTAGTATTTAGCTCGTCTGGTGGCTTTCTTCTAGGAAGATCACCGTGTTTGAGCAATCTTCTGAACTTCCGTATTTTCCCAATGCTATCTGATTTATCTGTAGAGCGCAGTTGCCAGTCTTCGCTGCAGCTTTTGCCTGAATTTTTTTCCATAGGAGTTTGTTTATCTTCAACAATTAGACTAGTGTACTTGCAACTTCTGGGTTCAGTATTGTCAATGTTTTGTATAGGAGTTGACATTTCATTATATTTTCCACAGGTACTACTACCACCGACTGTCTTTTCATTCTGTTCCAAAGATATTTTTGGTGTTGAAGATAGGTCTTTAACCATGGTCTCTACACTTTTATCCTTAAACACTCCTGCAAAAGAAAAAGTAAAACTTTTAAGGTAACAAAAGATAGGGCTGCAAAAAATAAGGGCATAATTCCCTTGAAAGACTTGGGTTAAGGAAAAGAAACAGACTATCAGTTGTAGGAGATTCAGGGACAAAGCCGCTATTGATGAAGTTGGTCAGACGTGGACTAAGCTCCATATCTTCAATAGTTTCATCTGGCTCATCAGCTCCTATTGGTGTCCCCCGAATTTGGACTTCCAGACTCTCACCTATGCTCTTACCTTCTGGTTTAACCTTGTGATCTGAACTTCCAAAACTCCTCTCAGAGATATCAGATATCTTCAGTTGCTTTGCATTAGACACACAAATTATTGATGATTCCAGATTATTTTTTTCTGTAGTAACTGTCCGAGTAGAATAAACACCTTTGACTCCATCAGTCTTATCGTCCAGATCATTCACTGAAACCATCCCATGAAGAGGATCTTTTTCTGGCAGGTTGAAGTTTTCAAATAATCTGGTGCTTGTAAATTTAGAAACCAAAGTTTCTTTAAGAGATAGTTGGGCAAGAGATGAGACTATAACCGTCCCCTGATCATCAACACTTACAAAATCTGAATTGAATAGGAAACCATGTGCATGAGCATTTTCCCCTGGAAATATGTCAAGAAGAAGTGTCTTTCTATTACTTGGGACTGGAATGGAGTCACTGTTTTTTTCTCTTTTACAATCATCTTCATTAGAACAGCCTGTATGAATTCGAAATACTTTAGATACGAGCACACACATACATCCAAATTCTTTTTTTTCTGAACTATTCTTGTTTCTCTTCTATTTTCTATTGCTTGATGTAGAAGGAAGACATAAGAAACAAGCAATGCTCTTAAATTTGGCAAAATCAGGATTAAGGGGACATTAGCATAAATTTCAATGTTATTTGGCCCTCTTGCCTCTATTTCACCTAGAAAATAAAACATGACCCTGTTCGTGAAAACATAACAATGGTAGCTTCAGCTGTTTGGATAAGGCTTAACATATTACAGATATGGACAACGAAGCACAGCCAGCTATTTTATGTGTTAAAGATGATTATTGCACCAGAACCAGATTCTTAAATAATTAGGAAGAAAATAAGAGCTAGTCTATCATACGATAATAGCAACATTTCATGTTTTAAAGATCATTACAGCACAAGAACCAGATCCTAAAATAATCAACGAACAAAATAAGAGCTAGTCTATGATTGAAGAGAATATTTTTCTTACAACTAGATTGAAGAGGATACTCATAACCACCTTTGCACATGTTACAAAAGGCACATACTACATCGGCACTTTTTCATAACATACATAGTTTACTATAAGGAGAGATATTTAAAGATTTTTTTAAATTTGTTTTCTTTGATAGATTCACGTGTACATGTATAAATAGCTTTTATTCTTGGAACAAAACAATGAGGAATTCTTCCATCCAATTTCTTGGTTTACTTAATGTTGGGCTCCCATATTATGTTTGTGAGAAATATAGGATTATTGAATTGTGTATCTACATTATTACATAGAGACCCTATTTATAAACACTACTATACATTTTTTACCAAAGTAAGATACTACATACTGTTCTTATTCCAATTCTAAGTAGGATTGTATATTCTTAATCTAACACTCCCCTCAAACTGGTGCATACAAATCATATGCGCCTACCTTGTTACAAATGTTATTTATACGCAGACAAGTGAGGGACTTGGTAAAGACATTTGCGAGCTCATCACTTGACTTCACAAATTTTGTAATAATGAGTATTTTTCTCTGACAAAGTGACAAGCAATCTAAATATGCTTAGTGCTTTCATGGAACACTGGATTTGACGCAATATGAAGGGTCGCTTGATTATCACACACAAGTTTCAAGTTCCATCTGACTGATTTCGCCAAATTTAAGCTCTCAGCAACTGTTTGATCCTAACTTGCTCACAAG
Organism: Solanum pennellii; assembly: GCF_001406875.1. Classification (NCBI taxonomy): domain Eukaryota; kingdom Viridiplantae; phylum Streptophyta; class Magnoliopsida; order Solanales; family Solanaceae; genus Solanum; species Solanum pennellii. The sequence goes on from NC_028647.1 coordinate 12,627,135, forward strand.
TTCCTACAACCATTGCTCAATATTCTACTTCTGCACTAGATCGACCAACCACACTCTGTTTCATACTCTTCCACGACACCAAATTACCTCTTACTAAAACACAATATCCTGATGTAAAACGTCAATCATAGGGTGATCCTGCCCAATCATCATTTGTATATCCAATGATATGCTCATGGTCTTGATCTTCGAAAAGTAGTCTTTTGCTAGGAGCTGATTATATATATCGCAAAATACAAACAACTACATCCCAAAGACGATCACAAGGGGAAATTATAAACTGACTTACAACACTCACAGAAAAATAGGAAAAGAGATGGTAGGTCTAGTCATTATGAGATAATCCAACTTTCCAACTAATCATTTATACCTTCCAAGATTAATGAATGGTTACCCGTGTTCGGAAAGGAGTTTAACATTTTTTGGATCCATATGAGTGTCAATGGGTCTACATCCCATCATTCTTGTCTCCTCAAGAATGTATTAAGCATACTTGCATTGAGAAATAGCAAAACCTGGTCCAGCAAACCTTAATACCTAAAATATGCTTAAAAAGATGTTGCTTCAAATTAGTGATACCATCTCGATCATTGCTAGTGATAACAATATTATCAACGTAAATAACCAAATAAATACAGAGATTTGGTGCAGAATGTTGATAAAACACAGAGTGATCAACTCCACTTTAAGTCATGCCAAACTCTTGAATTACATTTACTATGTTAAATTTTCCATCCATGCTCGCGGAGGTTGTTTCAAATCATAGAGTGGCTTACACAATAGACATACAAGGCTACTAGACTCTCTTTGAGCTACAAAACTGGGTGGTTACTCCATATAAACTTCTATCACAAGATTACCATGAAGAAAAACATTCCTAATGTCCAACTGATGAAGAGGCCAATGACGAACGACAACCAAATATAGAAAAAGACAGACAAATGCTATTTTAGTCATAGCAGCGAAAGTATCACTATAATCAAGCCCAAATATCTGAGTATACCCTTTGGGTAAGCCTTAAGCCGATCAACCTGATTTTTTAGACCAATTTTACGACATAAATCCAACAGCAACCGACAATTGATTTACCTACAACAAGGGAGACAAGCTCCCAAGTACCACTCATGTAAAACAAACATCTCATTTATCATAGCATGCTTCCATCCAAAATGAGAAAGTGCTTCACATGTAGTCTTAGCAATGGATAATAGAGGGCAAAGATGGTACAAAGGCATAATAGGGTGATCATAAGAAAGTATAATGTGGTTAGCATTTTAAGTGGCAAACCTTTTTGAAGTGCAATTGATTGGCTAGGAGGACGCAAGTCTGTAGTAGGAGCAGGGTCCTAGCGCACGACATGAATCATCTAAGACTAGTGCTAGGTGCGGACAGCGATATAAGTCAAGGGTGTATAGTAAGGTTAATACTTAAAGAATGTGACATCGGCGGACACAAGGTATAGATGGAGATTAGGTGAATAGCAATGATATCCTAATTGAACTCAAGAGTAACCAAGAAAGAAACATTTAAGAGCACAAGAAGGCCAATTATCTTTTCCAAGAGCTAAGTTATGAACAAAACATGTGCTCCGAAAGACACGAGGAGGATAGAGAACAGATGTGACTCAAGAAATAGTATGGAACGTGGAACTTGATTTTGAATAGAAGATGAGGAAATTATATCAACTAAATAACAAGATGCAAGGACTACATCACCCTAAAAATGCAGTGGAACATGAGATTCAATGAGAAGAGAGCGAGAAGCCCCACGAGATGCCTATTCTTCCTTTCGGTTGAAGGGTGTAGGACAAGATGTCACAGATTACATGACAGATAATCTTGATATTTTCTAGCTTTCAATCACACAAAGCATCCTCTTTGAACGTTGTAGTTGATAGGCCAACCTATAATAGCTTGGGACCTTGGATTGTTAAACCAACCTCCTCTATCATCTTGTCATTTGTATGGGTGTCAAAACTTGCATTTAATTAAATCACTATGAATAGACTTGTCAAAGATCAGTTGTTCAAAATCTTATGACGAAGCAAGGATGTAAAGCCTCCACATCATGACAAGTAGGTGCCTCGGTCAGTTGTCAGCTCTAGTCTCACGCCTCCATTTAAAGCACATTATCCATTCGGACATCTTTCCTCCCTACTTTAAATTGTCCTCATTTCATGAATATCTCTTCATTGGATTGTGAGTCATGCCAGTTTGCAAAACATTATCATAGCCCATTAGGTCCAAGGGTAAATAAATTGGTGTACTTTCTGAGTTAGTTCACTTCAATGTTTGGGGACCATCGTTGTTGTGTCCAAGATTGGGTACAAGTATTTTGATACTTTTGTGGATGACATTTCTTGATTGACTTGGATTTATATAATAAAAAACCCTTCGAAAGTATTTTCTTACTTGTGTTCCCTTAGTCCTAAAGTTAAACTCAATACAATGATTTGGTGCATATATTAAGATGTATTAATGCCAAAAAGTACATGTCATACCATTTAGAACCTACATGAGACGACAAGGGATTCTCCACTGGCATCTTGTGTTGAAACACCTTCTCAAAATGGAGTAGCTGAAAGAAATAATAGGCATCTGCTTGAGACAGCTTGGGCACAAATGTTCCAACAAAAGTTCCGAAACATTTTTGGGCCAAACAGAACCTCTACAATTCGTTTTCTGATAAATAGCAACCTTCTATTGTGCTTAAAGGTGATGTAACTTATAATATTCTCTCTCCAAACAATTCATCATTCCATGTGGCCTAGGGTGTCTTGGAGTACATGTTATGTTCAAGATGTATAACCATTGTTACCTAGTTAGACCCAAAGGCGTTGAAGTGTGTTTGCTTAGACTATTTTTGTCTTCAAAAGGGGTATCATTGTTAGTTGTTACTTACTAAACTTGGTAAACATTTTGTGTCCACTAATGTGGTATTTTTGTAAAGTACACCATTCTGCTGTGCACCTTCAAATTTTATCAGTTAGGGGGAGGAAGATGAGTGGTTAATATACCAAGTGACACCTTTAGAGTTTCAACTGAAATAAGATGTTCCTCCTACATCTCCCAGTTCTTCTATTAAGCACCAACTGATTTCAGTGTCTCAAATCAGTAATTGCACCTTCTGTTTCAACATGACCACTAATTGTCCAAGTTTATTTCAAAAGGAGAGAGACCAATGGTACATGTCAATCCATGCACCAATTCTTTTGTTATCAGACCCTCCTTCCCTTGATCCTCCCAAACTTTTTGACATTCCAATTGCTCTTCGCGAAGGTACACATCAAAGCAAATCCACATATTCCATCGCTAATTTTTTCTTATAACCACTTATCTCCTGCATCCAGTTGTTTGATTGTCTCTCGGAACTCTATTTCTATCGCTAAAACCGTGAAGGACGCATCGAATCATCTTAGATGGCACAAAGCAATGTTTGAGGATTTGAGGTTGACTGTCTCTTTATCCGTGAGAAGATCCAAGGAAGTCTAATTTCTATAGGGGCCATGTGAAGAAGGAAAAGCAATTGGGTAATATATTCACGTCTTCACGAAGGCTTTAGATGGAATTCAGGTAGAATAGCTTTGTAACAAGTTGGACACTATTAATATTTACGGACAGATTTGAGGAGAAGCATTAGAGAATGAAGTATGAACACAGGCACCTTTTCAGATAGTACACATCACACAATTATTGGTAGAGATATTTAGGGATGCTTCTGGTTTTGTTTCCTTAGATAGATTCAGTTGTACATGATAGCTCTTACTCTAGGAATAATACAATGCAGAATTCTTCCCTTGTCTCTCTTAATTACAGGACAAAACCAGATACAAACAGTCTCGAAATATTTTTGTAAGTTGGTGTTAATTCCTATATGAAATGACAAAATGCAGGCAACAGGTTGAATGATTACAATGTTTCTTACATTGAGATTAACCCCAGGCTAAATGAGGTATGCAAATTTACGTCGTAAAGTTCCAGTTCATGATCCAAATTGGACCAATGGACATCTTGTCTATACGGGCACCAGAAATCAGATTTTTCACTTTCTTATAGGGGAAAGTCGCTAGGATGACCTTTTTTGTTGTAGTGGCATAAACAAAAATGTGCAACCTTCATCTTTTAAACGTCTCCATTAAATTATGATTGATACTAAGAAAGAGTGCTGTTACATGAAATGGCTGGAGATATATCTGCCGCATCATGTTAAACTTGTGTAAATTGCTGAAGGTATTTCATAACACTATTTGTAATTGAATTATTAAATGTTAATACCAATTCCATTTGATGAAAAATCAACAATTTTGGTCAGACTCAGTAATAATGTAGAGCCAATCTATTAAGGAAGTAAACAGATTATCAAACATATTTACTAAATTGTTCAAACTGCTGAATAGTTTTGCTGATGAATTTATTGAGTATGTATAAAAGTTACCTTTCTGATTTTCTTCACATGGTTCGGTAGATTCAACTTTCATAGACAAATTTTCTGAAGTTTCATCCTGAGTCATCAAAGAGAAGTGATTCAATTTTCAGTTATTATACAAAATAAGAAGTTAAGCAAATGTCACTGTGAGAACCTCATTGCTAGAAGCTTTGACATCTCGAGGTAAAGGCATTTCTTGCAAATTTTGCATGGCATCTATTAGCATCCCTGTTCTAAAAGAATGCACCACTCTGTGCACTCTGGATGGAAATGCCTGGGAATGACGGAAGGCAATAAGCGATGGTCTCCATGTGTCCTGAGCCTCCTGACCAGTAAAATTGAAATATTTTGCGAGCAATTTTGCTTCTTCATCACTTAATTTATTCTGGAATGCAGACACCTGTACAGGAAGAACATCTTTGGTGTTTTTTCCGCGAGGAACAAAGTGTGGAATTGATAGCTTGAGAAACTGGACTTCTGGTTTTAAAATATGTGGAATCTACAATATACAAACAAACAAACTTAAGAAGCTAATGGTTTACATGAAATTGGTGAGAAAATCTGTTTATATGGCATACCATCCTCGGACTGGAATGAAATGAAAAGCTACTCATTCCCCCATTTCTCATGTCTTTGATAATTGTCTTGCCGCTTGTTTGCTTTTGCAAGTAACCTTTTAACTCTCTTCCTTCGTAAGCTAAAACCAGTAGAACTTCATTAAGGAAATATATTGAAATCACCACATCAAAAAATAATTTGGGTGCCAGAAACTGAATATTGCAAGTGCAGAGAGAAAAAAAACACTTGTACTTGAAGAAAACAATTCTTAACAAATGAAAGGGGAAAAAAAACCCTAAACTAGATGAAGAGGATATCAACTCTTCCTTCATGTTTCCTTCCTGTTCTGCCCATGCGCTGAATCATCCTCAAAGGTGATACATTAGCATCAAAGCATATGACAAGATCTACTTCCATGATGTCCAGACCTTCTTCACCAATCGATGTTGCAACAATGACATTGTATTCACCAGTTCGAAATTTCTACATGAAAAAGTCAATTCAAGGAAGGTCGCCTGTCAAGTGACAACATAAAGACAGCAAAAGAATTACCTCCAAAACAGCCTGTTGATTTTTTTGTGATTGGCCTTTTGATGTTTTGCCTGCAAAGAAGTTCATGAAATAATGGCATGAGAACTGCAGATTCTTAGAAATAAACATGGAAGAGATGTGTGGAGAAAAATTTCAGTTTGACGTATCATCATCAGGAATTAGGACAAACTGAAATATTTGAGGAAAGATACACCATAAAAGTTAAAAGATATTCTTCCTCACATTTAGTGAAAGGACTACCATTGTAATTCCATCCTGAGGACTGAAGATAATAAGTGTTGTCAAAGGCAGAAAGACTAGAAATGCGCCAAGGTTTTGACGTTCTGCTGAGGCTTTAAGCGTAAAGCACTATTGAAGCATGGGCTTTAGCTAGAAAGGCTAATGAGAAATGTGTGTGCGTGTGATGCATGAAAAAAAAATCATTGTATTTTTTGGACAAGAGAATTGAGAAAACTATAATCAAGAGAAAATATGAGGAAACAATCATGTCAACCATTTGATTTAGATGTTAAAATACAATTTTAAGTTTTTCGTGACCATTTTCTGTTGCTAAATTTCAGGTTCTTATAAACCTAATCGCTAAAAAGACATTACATTGTGTTGACAATAAATATAGTTACTTTATTAGATATTTATTTTCTAGTGCTACCTTCTTAAGGAAAATCCATGGCCCATGAGGCGTTTGCCTGAAAACCTTGGTGCCTACACCCAAGCGCCTACCTGAGCTTCACATAACATCAGGACTTATGCATGCCTAAAGTGAGTCTTTAGCAACACTGCCGCAGTGCCGCTACAAACTTTGTCATAAAGACTAAAGCAAAGTAGTTTAAGTTTCATTTATCATAAATTACTTTTGCTACAGCATGCATTTCTCCATGGTATAACGTCATTCTTTGACTAGTCTTTTTGGGGGAGGAGGGAAGCAGAATTAGCTATTACTACATAGCTGACTGTACATCAAACTTAGGAGGGATTCAAATTTTTAAATTTTGAAGCTCAAGCATATTGGTTTTGGGGCTCACGCCCTGACTGAAAGATGTGGTTCTAACACGTTGTAACTGGAAAGACACAGGAAAATGGCAATGCAAGTATATGTCGTATCGTAAAACAGATGTATGTTCAGAAAATTGCAATCATGAGTTATGACTGAAGACCAACTGATAAGGTCAAATATGAAGTCACTGCTGGGTAAAACCTTGATTTCAGCAAACATGGGAATGATAATAAACTGCTACATAAGTAGAAATGACCAGTACACCTTTTAATAATATTGTGCAAGAACAGTCTGTCGGCCTTTTTCCAAGAGGAAAATAGCCCTTGTCTAACAAAGAAACAGATTAAAATACCAACACAGTAGGAAAATGATCCACTGAAACGTATAGGGTAGGGGTACCTGAGCTTTGGCCTATGAACTCAGTAGCTTTAACTAAATCCGCTAAACTCCTCAAAGAAAGCAATATGTCACTGCAGCCAAAATCAGGTTTTCAGAATTTTAAAGTAAGAATAATATTGCAATCAAGTAACTGAAGTGTGAGAAATGGTGAGGGACTCATAGAAGCTTTACCTGACACTTTGTCTAAAATTTGAGAAAATGATAACCCTTGAATTTTTTGGATCACTCATTTCTGCAACAGATGGAAGGATATCAAAGGAAATTACAAAGTAGGATGCACTAAATTTACCATGTCTGAAAAAGAAAAAGGAAATCCTAGAGAGTGAAACTAATAACTTAGTATCTGATACTACAGGATCTCACTTTCCATAAAGTCCAATTGACAATTTGCACAAGAAATGACATTTCTTCTTGCTAATTACTGCACCATATAGGAAATTCAGTGAGCTACATATTTAAAATGTTTAAATTTAAATATAAATGGCTAGCCTAGATTTGAATGTACTCCAGTTTGCATCAGAAGCTACAAATGAACTTCAAATCCACCATCAGCAAAGAATAATGCTTCAAATTCACCTATTTCTATTTGTCAATTCCAGAGGGTAAAAATACCTCGAGCACGAGTGCAACACAGTGCTGAGAAGCTGATGACACCTAAAGCATGTGAGGCGTTCATGATTCATCTTTTAACATGAAAATCACTGTGTAATAAGGTACTATTACCAAAGGAGCTTATCTATGGCCTAAATATCTGCACTGATTGTTTTGGTGGCCATAAGACTCCTAACTTGGAACAAAGTTATCAGTAGACAATGTTTATCTTTCATTGACATGGTTCAAGACTTTTACGAACAGTCCAGACTGTAACAGAAGAAATAAGTTAAAAAATTGTGGTTTTGTGAAAGACGGGAATGGTAGAAGTATGTATTATCCCATTTAAAATTCCCTAGGACTAAACAACATTCTTAAGTTTGATTTCTTTTTCCAAATAAGTAACAAAAGCTTCACAGAATACAGTAGAAACTAAATCACAGTTTTCCACAATATCAAACTCAAATGATATAGTACCTCTATAAGGATAAATAAGATGGGAGAAATCTAAAATTTAAAACAAGTACAATCCTTAAATGAATTTGCAAAATTAAAAAAATTGAATAACACACCCAAACTGTCAAACATATAAACAAACAATCACGATTTCATCAATAATGATGTCCTCACCAAAATCCATTAAAAACATGCTTCAAAGCTGTTTTGCATCCGCATAACATAAACAGGTTGCTCATTGAACAGTTAAAATGAACAAATACTTAAACAAACAGAAGAATGTGATATGTAACATACTGAAATGATCAATCAGTATTTCCAACGTTTTTGACAACTTAGGACTAGGAGCACCATGAGATACAACTTGCTGCATTAAACGCTTTGCTTTCAAAAGAATTTCATTTCTTCCCATCAGTCGTCCGAACAACCTGTAAACGACATGCACATATTTAGAGAACAGTCAATAGCTTTGGTTAAACTATCTAGATTTACAAATTGGTGAAATTAACTGCACAATACGTATATGACTATATCTTGGATGCAATTGGTCGTTAGAAATGTGATGGCACATTGAAATGGATTGGGGCAGTATGTTAGTAAGAGGGATATTATTGTTCAAGCCAAATCCACTCATCCATAAACGAAATAGCACTCTTTCAACAAGTTGAATTAATCAAATTCCGTAAGCTCAAAGAGGACAAACTTGGATTGCAGTTTTTCTTCAAGCATCTCAAATGCAGATTTTATCCCATGGCTCGAGAGCAGCTTCACTATATGTGAAAGTGTTATTAGAACTCCATATAGTCCATCAATTTCTTGAAACTTCACTTGAGGCAAATTTTGAGGTGGAGCTTCGCGAAATCTTGACCGTGAATCAAGTATCAGATGTGGGCTTAACTGCAAATTGGACAAGACAAATAAACCATAAGAAAGGAACAAGTGTGTGTGTGCGTGTGTGTATAGGGAGAGAGAGAGAGACTTAAAACAACAAAAAAGGGAAGACAACTACATATACAGAAGAGGGATTGTCCTATCCAATGTTAGAAGTGACAACAGTAACATAAAATAGCTAAAATGGAAGAAGAGCACATTCTATATGTACATATGAACATGGTTAGCATGCTGACTGTATAATCTTAAGAAATTGGAGAACATGACACATTAACAAATCAATAGTTCTATTCTACTATTCCCTGCTCGTTCAATGTACCCTCTTGTATGCTAATTTGCTTTTGGTTAGCATATATAGGACCGCTTGTATTTTATATTACTCTGATTATCTCGCAAATTGAAAATCGTCCTTATCTGTACTTAAGAGTAGAAACCTCTAGGATCATATTAGTACAATCTGTCATAAGAGCACACACCCCAAACATCTGAGTTTAGTGATGAGAAGACATTAAGAAGAAGAAAAAACCAGAATCTTTGAAACAGCAATTTACAATTCGACTTTTTCAGAAATTATACGTTACTAACATTAAGGCCTCAATTGCACTTTACGAGTGTCTGAATTTGAATAATTAAATTTTCAGGCCATTAAGTGTTGTTTTTAAATTTTAAAAATCACTTCATAGGTCTGAAAGCATCTAATTCGGTCAGATCTGTGAGAGAGTCTTAATCCTATTCAAAGTCTTCTTAAGATGCTGTGTTATTTCGCCAAAAAGCTTACATGTCGTCTTTTCCTCTCTAATTATGCCTTCTCTCGCTCTCTCTCTCTCTCTCTCCAAGTACCAGCACGTGCTCTCTCTTTCAGACAACTATAGAAACTTTTTCTCTTGAACTAGTCAGAATTTAAAAAGATCACAAATTATTTTGTTTATTAATATGTAATTCACAATATTCTTGGTATTACAGCTTGCTTCTCCAGAACTTTGAAATTTTGTTGCATAATTTTTTTTAATTCAATGAAGTGTATGAAGTCAAGGCACTTCCCTCTCTTGATGGCGAAACTTGATTGACTAACACTAGGAACCAATTCGGATAAAGAAGGAGAGCGGAGACTCGTACTAACGACTAGGATTTATCTCTTTCGCAGCTCACAATAATCATTCTACCGAGATATCATTAGAAAATCTATTTTCTCTATTGGATTCTCAGTTAGCTGACTAGCAATAGAATTGTCCCGCCGATTGGATGAAACCACTTCTTTTGTGCCTGTCTGATTAGATGTTGTCTTCCCACTTCACTAAGAAAGAATTTTGACTGACCCAGTATTGAGTTATTATACAAGTTTTGGATTTCCCATGACCGTAGGAAGGAGCCACGTGGAGGCATTAGCATCCGTTAATATTAGACTTCATCACTATAATCTACTTAGAATTGCAAACACGAAAAGAAAAAATAACCAGAACAAAAAATAGGATGAACGTGAAAAAAATAACCAACTTCATTGAACAAGTATCCTAACCTGAACTGTGTTGTAGACTGACTAGTCAGAACAGCAAATCCAAAAATGTAGCAAATAATTATACAATGAATAAATAAACATCTACAAAATTTTCAGGTATAGTAGCCGTACTGTCCGGTAGTCTCTATTAACTTGTAGTCCGTATGCACGAAGCCGAGATGCTAATGGGTCCATTACTTCAAATAGGAGCTCCCCAACTTCAACAGCATCCTGGCCCATGGGAACCTGAAAGTATATTACAAAATTTTGAATATAAACAACGAAGAAAAAACTTCCGCAGAGAGCCAAAAGGGAGTTATATTTATACTGTTATCTGTTCAATCTTTCGAGCATGCATATATGGTAGCACATCTGGGTCAGATTCATTTCGATATTCAAGTGTTGATATTTGCAAGTTATCAATCACTTTCTGAACTGCTTGCCTTTTAGCTGACACATGGAAGATCCCAATAAGAAGGTGACATAAGGCATGAGACCAATTTACATTCCAATAAAGTCCAGCAGATAAATAGTTACTTACACCCAGGTGTAGCAGTTAATGCTAATATCCTGACTTGGACATGAAATGCCATCAACTACAAATAAATCGAAAAAGTTAGAATTTTCACCAACCAAATACAGATAAATCAAGGAATTGAGATGGCAATTTCTAAGGAAAATAATAGAAAGAACACAACTGAAATTCAAGCTCTCTGTGTATTGATGATTGCTAATGATACCTGTACAAGGAAATATATATACAACACACATTGAAGAGTCCTCCAACCTACTACCTGGGCTATGCTCATCTTTTAGCAGTATTTGAGCATATCATGCACACATTATGTTATCAGTTTATCACCAAGTGTACTATAGCCGTAGGATATTAACTTGGCAACTATGTTTTAGGAGTAAATCTTAAACACATAAAACAGTAATCAACATACAAGCTGATTGTAGGTTCCTAAGCTAACCAGGATAAGAATGTCTATACCCCCTCCCTCAAGCAGGAGTTGTGGTGTCCCACAACTTCTAGCTTGGTTGTTATGTCTCAAACTGCACTCTGGAAGGGGACTATGCTTAACGGGAACTGGTTTGATAATCTAAAAGACTTCCGCTTAATATTTCTCTTATATTTGGGGACTGGAACTTCTTAAAAAAAGAAAATTATCAAGGAATATATTCATTAAATATTTTGAGCCTTTCAACAATTTAACTAATTTTACCTTTCAAATATGTATTACGTATTCAAATCTGTTTGAATGAAGAAAAAAGAGGAGACCGAATCCGATTCTTTTAGATGCTTTATCTAAGAAACTCTACAATCTGTGTTCTAGAACAACCCTGTGTACAAGGTATACCAAGAAATTGAGAACCTACAAACTGTGAGAAATACAGGAGAACTAATTTTTTTATTGAATTGTGTATCCACAATATTACATTGTCTTATTTATAGACTAGTATCTTCATCCAAGTAGGATTTTATATACTATTCCTATTTTTTTTCCTATCCTAACCTCCCCTCAAGTTGGTGCATAACTGCAAACAAGTCATATATACCAACTTGTTACAAATGTAACTAATATGACGACCGGCGAGGGTCTTGGTGAAGATATCTATAAGTTGATCACTCGACTTTATAAATTTTGTAACAATAGTGCATAAAAATATTTTCTCTAAGAAAGAGACAGTCAATCTCAATGTGCTTAGCTCTCTCATGAAATACCGAATTTGATGCAATATTAAGGGGCACTTGGTTATGACACACGTGTTAAATTTAGTTCTCTGAATAAGGGTTTAATCCAAATTAGCTCACAAGTTGCTACGACATTGCTTTATATTCTTCTTTTGCACTAGATTGAGCAACCACACTTTGTTTCTTACTCCTCTAGGATACCAAATTACCTTCTACTAAAACACAATATTTGGATGTTGAACATCTATTAGAGGATGATCCTGCCCAATTAACATTTGCATATCCAATGATCTACTCATTGCCTCGATCCTGGAAGAGTAGTCCTTATAGACAACTGCATCCTGATGACTATCATAGGGGGAATTCATAAATTGGCCAAATGGTACTCTACAACTAAATGGTTCTTCACAAAAGACACACATCCTTCAAAACAAATAGCAATCGCATGGATGCCCCAACAAGAAATTAAGGATAAAAGGCTATTCTTTAATGTACAAAATTAATTCAGACCCCTCAGGGTGGCCCAATGGTTTGGGCTTCGAACTTCCACGTAGGAGGTCTCAAGTTCGAAACCCCTTGTCAGCGAAAGTAAGGGATGTGCTTTCTCGGTCGAGCTCATCGCACTGGTCTTGCCTAATGTGGATTACCTTTTCTATGTGGTTTGCAAGCTATTGCATAGGAGCGGGAGTTTTACCCTGTGAGCACCCAAAGGGTAGCAGCTACAGGTTTCCCTTGTCATAAAAAAACAGTTTCTACCAAAAGTTATCCTAATTCTCTCCAAACCCTCATAAGAGCTAACGAAGCAATATCCCACGCACGGTATCTTCTCTTTCTTCTTCTAAAGGTTCAACTAAATAAAGTGTCCTTCAATGTTCCTTGCATGGTCGACAAAATCCAAACGATCTGTAGAAAATGGAGGTTGACATCCTCTCCCAATATTTTACACATGAAGCACCAACAAACACAAGTGTATCTACTTTTCCACATGTTTTCAGCAGTCAATATCACTACTAGAATAATGGCAACCAGACAAGAGAACATACTTTTCTTGTTGCCTTAGGAATCCAAGCAAATAAATGTGGGATAAATGCTAAGTTGCTCGGACTTTCCACTTACGATGCCACACCATGTCAACTGTTGACATAACGTGGATGTGAATGTAGGTGGGGGATACATACCATATTTGATCAGCCGATTTTAGATACTTTGACCTAAATTGACGGAGAACTTCATGACAAATACAATAACTTTTGTAACCAAAACAAAAGCTATGTGGAATTGAAGAAAATGGAATACCTTGTGTATCGAAAATTTCCATGTAAGTCATTTTCCTTTAATCTCTTCCAGGAATTCTCCTCTTGATCAGTATTTCTTATCGGAATACCTTGTAAGCTTTCCACCTACTGTCTCATAATTCATACATATAACTCTATTGTTTAATTTAAATTATTTATAGTTGAATCCCAGCACCAGTATTTGTACCTGAATCCCTATTCCCAAATCCAATTAATTTAGATCAAGAAGGATCCGACCTATAGATCTGCACCAGTATCAAATGCTCACACCAGAGAACCTTAGGGGATAAGTGCCTCAAAGAAACACAGAAATGTAAAGACTTCTATTCAAACACAACTTTTTGTACTATATGAGTAGAACTAACCACTTAAAAACCACTTTTGATCCTCACATTTTTCTTGGGCACAAGATTAAAGGTATACACCACAATGGACCATGAGAAAATGAAATAAGCATTTGAATTTTGGAACTCATAGAAGCCTGTCTGTTTGGAATTTGGAAATGGGCCAAATTTAATGATCACCGGTAGGAGTGGGCTGAGGATTTGGCTTTAGCAGGGAAAAGCAGAACAAGAATCTGAGGTAGAATGCTGAATTACATATATATATATATA
>NC_028647.1:12641658-12653192 GCF_001406875.1 Solanum pennellii
TGAAAAACCTTAGGCCCGCCTACATGGTGCTACCACAAATCAGAATTCTCTTTTAATTTATTCATGAAAAGTTGTGAAATTTATTAAAAGTTGCGACTTTAATGAAGAGTTGCGACTTTTATGAAAAGTTGTGAATTTTATGAAATGTTGTGACCTCTTCGAAGGGTTACAACTTTTTCAAATAGTTGTTACCTTTCCGATAAGGCACAATAAATATTTGTTCACACTATCCTTTGTTGTCTATAAACGAAGGGATTTCCTCTCATTTTAAAACAACAAAAACTCTGAACCTCTTATTCACAATTAAATATTTGTGCACTTTGCTCCTATTGAGTGGCTCACTGACACCATTGCTTATGTTATAGATCCTGGTATGTATTTTTACAGTCATTAATTATTGCTTATGTTATTAAGGATAAATAAATGATAAAGATGTAATAATTTACATTTTTCTTTACATTATTAAATGTTTGTTAGTACATAATCATGTATGTAAGATAATACAGTTCTTTAGCTTTGATGATGGATAGATTTAAGTATTATATTATAAATTCGATGATATTAAATTCCCGAGGGAAGCGCGGATAATTTTACTAGTTGGATATATAAAGTAGGCACTAGATCAACAATTAGTTTCTACATCTACATAGAGAAAAATGAAGCAAATAAATTATTCCCGCAGTCCCTTTATGTCAGTTATCACAATGACAAATTAGTCTTGCCAAAGGTACAGTTTGCCCTAAAGCGAGATGCAAAACATGAGCGGTTCGCCTCGCTTAGCGGGTGCTTCACTCTCATCATCAAAGTCCAAGGCATACTTTCCTCTCTAATGAGTAATCCTAAGAGGTGACACTAAACAAATCCTATTTTACTTTATTATTACAAAATAAATTTATTTGTCCATATAATTATTATTCATGCTTATAATTATTAGTCTTGGACTACACATATTTATATATTTTTTCTCCATTTGCCTTTTTTTGTGCTTAACACCTCAATGGACCTTAGAGATCTTTTGCGCTTTCTACAACACTGCCAGATACAAAAAAAAAGAGAACATGATTAACTTTTTGGTCCCATATTCTTGAATATCTATAGCTTTGCTTCTTGATTTGCTATACAGAGTACATGGGAATGCTCTGTTAAAGAACTTGGAGTAACATGTCTTTTACAACCGATATAGTATTAGTACTGCCCTTTCCTTATTCTGCTCACACTTGAGAAATCAAATCCATGATACTTTTGAACCTCAGACAGTACCATCTTGGTGCTGTAATTCATAAATAAAACTACTGTACATGTAAAAAGTTACATAGAGGACTTTCAATTTCCTGAATTCCTCTATCTATTGAAAAAGATATCCGTGCACCTCCACATCATTGTAATAATTAATTCTGGTGTGCAGAATGAAATTGTTGATACACTGTCCAAATTATAGAAGCTTACTATCAAAAAGGGAAGAGGGATATCGCCTTTCTATTTCTCTCACCTCCCCAAGAATAGGTATTCTCATGCAACAAATCTAAATAGTAAATAGTCGAGACAAAGAGAACATTGAGCATATTTCCCAGTCATCCAAATTTTTTTTAGAAACACTGATTATCAACTGAAAAGAGAGAACAATCATAAACAGATACGAAGTGAAATTCACATAGCAAAGCAACTCATAAAGTTCCAATATAAAGTCACGTTGAAACAGGTATGAAGCAATGTTTAGAAGATTTACTTCAAAAAAGAAAATTGACAAACCTCACGAACTACTACACAATAAGAGTAATTTCCACTTGCACGATGAGCCTCGTCGATTACCAAGCAAACTAGATGTTTCATGAAGCATATTCCTGTGATATATTTACAGATATTACTTCATAAATGTTCAATATGGTCTAAAAAGGGAATATTACAAAGATATGAGATTTACAATTATCTTAATCAAGGAAATACATCCAATGTGCATTCAACGTCTAGTCATGAAGTATGTCCTCGAATTAACACATTTATATGCAAGGACTCATCTGATTAATGTGCTAGCAACTTTTCACCAAGTCCACATTCGTGCATTATAAGAGAATCAAAACAAAAAAGTTGCACCAACAGCTTTTTATTTATACTAACAATGTCATCAACCGAGGCTAAGTTGGATCTATCTGGGGTGTTCGCCATTGGCTATAGCAATCATATGGTAAACTCTGACTGTTGGAGAACTTCCCTTGTGTATACTATATTATATATTGCAAGACAGCACAAGATAAGTTCCATTTTGAATCAATAAGGGATATCAATCAAGTTTGCCAAGAAGCATCCAGTCCCTTGGAAAAAGCACTACAATTATTAACTAAAAACAGATACCCGACCCTAAAGAATGAAGTTGACTCATACGATAGCCCCTAATGAATGACTTCACCTCCACAACGGAAAACCAATGACACCATAATCATGGAACATAAAAATATCAGGACAGAACTGATGATGACCATAATGGACAGGAAAGTCCATAATCGAATCCAAGTAATTTAAGAAGTTATTGAACTGTTAGAAGCTCAAAGCAAATAACAACGTTTTGAGTGTCAATTAACCTGCACAAGTTATACCCAAAGTTGTTATCACAAAGTACACATAATTGAATTTACCACAACTTAACATCTACAATCTTAACCATCTGATACCTCTAATACCCTATTTGGGCCAAGCAATTAACCTATTGTAATTCTTATTTAAACCTGGAATGCTTAAAATAATACTGTCCTCTAGATACTTACATCTGATTTTTCTTTAAAATAAGAAAGTTTAATCACAAAATTCACTTGCTAGTTAAATAGCTTCTTTTCTGCAGAAAATGTAGAGTTAATATCTGAAAATACCTCCAAGAATATGTCAAAAAATACATACAAATATATGGATTCAGTTTTAGACATATTTCCAACATCTCTGATTAGAGAGATTACGGTTGGTGACGCTAAAGTGATCCAATTATACAAATATAACCCGACTCTCCTCTTGCTTATAGATTGACATCCAGAAATTCAAATAGCTCACTGGAAGTTAAGTTCTATTCCCGATCATGAAGGCACAAATCATGTGCAGGTTAGACCTCGAATAGCTGGAAAACACGAAAACTCTAAAAACATAAAAACGTATTCACACTAGAGTGCAGAATGTCACCAGAATGTATATCCTTCTCCAGCACTTGTGGAGTAACAAAGAAAACTCGTCTCTCTTTCCATAAACTTGCTCTTCTCGAAGGATTTGTTTGACCTGTCAGATCAATTGTGCACTCCTGCAATCAGTATAATACAATTGTCTCAAAATGTAAATAACAGAACATTTGCTCTTTTAGGACATTGGATTAGGAACACAACTTTAAACCAATATCAAGCAAAATAAAACTCCAAGCTTACTTGTGGAATATCTACAAACTTGTGTAATGCTTCCACCTGCTGCAGAACAAGTGGGCGTGAAGGAGCTGCAAAAACAATTTTTCCTGCCATTGGGACACCATCCTAAACAGTTAATCCAAAGGATTTAAAATATCATCTAAACAGATGATATATATATATATATATATATATATATATATATAAAGAAGGACTGTCATCAGTAACTGAAGGACTCATCAGGATTCAGCCATGACTCATTTCTCCTTTGTTCATAAACTCAGAAAATGCATAGAATGAAGTATCTGACCTAATATGGTTGCTGCGTAATATTTCACAGTTATGAGCATAAGATGTGAACTCAACACACAAGAAATCAGAACAATACCTTAAAAAGTCAAAGCAAAATGTAACTAATAGAATTGGCTGCTGACAGATTAAGTTGCTCAGACTTGGGTGCGGGTGTCCGATACGGGTGCGGATCCCGAGGCCGGATCCTTCGTGATCGAATTTTTAAGATTCAAGGATATGGATCCACGTGTGGATACAGGTACAGCGGTTCACCTAAATATAATTAAAATATCTAAAAATGGAGTGATGAAACCTAAATTATGAGATATTATATGGAGAACTTGAGGAGAATCACGGAAGGAGATTAAAGGAAAATGGGTGACATAGAATATTTTATATAAAAGATATTTCATTTTCTTCAATTTCACCTTAGCTTTTATATTGATTATAGAAATCATTAAAACTGTCTAGACTTTCTCCATCGATTTTGGTCGAAGTACCCACAATCCGTTGACCAAATCGGACACAAATCCCACACTCACACCCATGACGTGTCGACACGGGTGCGGCACCAAAAGTGAAGAGTCCGAGCATCTTAGCTGACAGATTTGCATCAAAATCACAATGATGATTGGCAAATGGCAAGAGCTTAATAAGTGAAGTTTATGCCAAAATACTCGAGGTTTACCGGTTCATATATCATGAATTTAAACATGCTCTTCTGCAGCATGTAGCAGTGCATGTTTAGTAACAGTGGGGATTTTCGCATGTGGAGTTCTTGATGTGTCTTTCAAAACAAACCCTTCAGCTCTTTGTTATACAGGGTGCATGATAGTTGAAATTGTGAAAGATGTCATCAAAGTAAAGAGGATAAAGGGAGGAGAAAGTATGGAGTCCTAAAATTGCTATAGAACTGATCAGGTCACACTTGCGCAACTTCATTTGTCATCTGAATGAATGAGATAATGTTAGATTAGAAGGAGGAGGACTACAAACATCTGTCCCTTGAACCAGCAGGAAACCACGCATTTCTCGCAAGCAGGGATTTTGCGTGTTCAGGATCCCTTTAGGTCTACCGGTAACTGACTAGGGGGTTACAACCGTTTATTGGGGGCGAAACGAGTTAGCATCTCAATGTGCTACAACGGTTTGAGTTTTTTTGGGAAATTATGTTGAGTCCAGCGAAACCATACAAAGAAAAATAAGAGGAGAGCAAAGCCCCAATGACACTATTGACTAACCATTTCTCAATTAAACCACTATTTAAACTTCCCAGTCTTTTCAGCCTTTTACTCTTAAAGAGGTTAAAGTGGGTTTAGTTTATCAGGATGCGGAGAGTAAATTACAATTTCAAAGCACCTACTTAATATTCCTGTATAGCTCAAGATTTCAGCAGATTCAGCTGAGACTAACCTTGCTTCTCATAAACTAGCACTCCAAAAATGTAGAGACTTGATGAGAGTAATTATTGAAAAAGTAAGAAATAAAATAGTTGTAAATGGCATTACCTTCTGGGAACCACCTGAAATAATTATACATTACAACAGCAGCAATAAATGTCTTTCCAAGTCCTGTGGGTAATGTTACTAAGGTGTTGCTAAAAAGAGCAGTGCGGATGATAGAAAATTGATAATCACGACGATCAAAATTTACTGCAAGGAAAAAGAAGGTAAATGAACATGAATCTTCACTCCAAGAAGCTTCTACAATGATTTATCTAAAAGATAGTAAAAGACTATCAGTTAAATCATAGAGCTTATAATTGTCCAAGCAAAAGTTTCATTCAAGCAGCATAATCTACTGTATTTAAGTATCATGCTAGCACACTGAGTGTACTTACAATTTTAAAAAGAGAAGTCTTAAAACTATAAAAGGAAAGGAGGGAGAATCTCATATTTAGAGGCGGCAATTTCAGCTCATATAAGTGATGAAACCATTTTTTCCATATTAAATTTAATGGATCACTCATATTTTCTCTCCTTTTCTTAAATGGGTTAATATGGTCTTCAACCTATTTAAGCTCATACAAATATGAACAAAATGGGCCAACATGAGAATCCATATCCAACCCATATGAGTGAAATGAAAGAGTTTTTTTTTGTTTTTGGAAATGAAAAAAACTTAGGGGTTGGTTGTGTGTGTGGGGGGGGGGGTAAATTTTTATTTTTATTTTGAGAAAACAGTTTTTTTTTTTTTGAAAAACAAAAATTTTTAGGGGTAGGTTGGTGGAAGGTAGGTGGGGGTGGGGGTATATATTCCTAACAAGCCCAATCAACAACTAAAACTATCATACATGTTGGGTGAGTATGAACAAACTCCCAGGTGAAAAGTAGAAAACAAAAAGAAGCTACTTATGAGGTTTTGGACACGCCTTTTGGGGAAAACCATGTGGGCTTGGCTCAAAACAAATAATATCACACTATGTTATTGTTTTACCCCAACAAAAGGCATTAGAGCCAATGATTTGGCGGAAGAGATAGCGGAGTGATGGCATCGCGTCCAAGTTAATTGTTCGATATATCTCACTCCGCTATGCTAGAAGACTAAGCAACTACAGTTTATTACCAAACTTGGGTTCAACAACTATCGGGCAAAGCCTAAACCTTACTCCTTTCCTTCTATCGGAACTGGCAACAGATCTCTAGATATGATGCAACTCGAAGTCAGTCGATTCCATCTAAGAATGGTTTCAATTCAAACCCCTTTTTTTTAATAAAGGTACATTTTGAATCCAAACCCTTTTTGTCGAGTGAAACTACACTTCTTAATAACTTATTTGGACAGAGTCACTCCCTTAATCGTTATCTAGTATTCCACTCGCTTCCTTTGGAAAAAGAATCAAAACTGATAGTCATCGTCTTTCCCTTTCGACTGGACAAATTCAATAGTTGCTCCTAACCCAATTCCAAGATCTGGACCTCTTTCAGGTTTGAAAGCATCCTTTATTCCATCAACAACTCAATCGACTTATTGCCTTTGCATGCCTATGGGTCGGTGTACTACCTTTAATCGTAGCTTGAAGACAACACAAAAAGAAGAAGATTGTGGGCTTGGTGTTCATAAATACTTGAATAATGTGGGTGTCACACAGTTAATCTTCAAATTAGCCCATGAATAGTGATGGTTCATGTGGAACTTGGTTCAAGAGGGAGATTGTAGGTGTGTGTGAATAAAGTCCTAAACGAACAATAGAAAAGACAAAAAAGAAGTTACTTATGAGGTGTTGAATTCTCTTAATGGTATTAGGCGTTTTAGGGGTAACCATGTAGGCCTGAGCCAAAGTAGACGATGTCACCCCAGGGGCAGTGACAGGATCAGCTTTAAATCAACTTCAGATACGCAATGTCTGATCAACTTTTGAAATGTGGTGAAAAATCAACTTTTGACATGAGGTGTATGCAGTTTGGTTTGGCAAAGTTTTGTTTGACATGAGACATTCGCATCTGAAGTTTGGTTTGTCAAAGTCTAACTTCAGCAAGTCTGAAAGCAAGCACTTCAGGCAATTTTGCCTGAATACAAGGCACATATGCCTAAAGTTTGGCCTTTATTGCTTGAATTTAGGGCACATATGCTTGAAGTTTTGTCATTTTTGTTTATACAAACTTTTGCCTAGAAACAACTTGTTCTTCAAATTTCAACAATTCAATACCTAAACTCCTAAAGCTACTCCAAATGAGCTAGAATTCGAAACATAGTTTCAAATATCATACAGAACAAATCCTAAATTATTAATTTGTCAAAAAAACACCAAATCTAACAACCTCATTTTGCAACAATGGTGATTTTCCAATGTTTTAAGTTTTCCAACAACCCACTTGAATTCCCTTTTCATATTCAAAATTCAAAAACCTACATCTTCAAAGCATTATACTTCAATTGGTATATATATTAGCCAACGTTTACACTGACTAGGGTAAATGTTTGCATCAGATACAGACACGTTCAGCTTAATCGAAGTTCATATTATTTGGGACATCTGCATCAACTCAAATGAAGAATCTATGAAACATAAACTAAAAAGAACATAACTTCTCACATTTTTTACTTCTATGAAACATTAATATGTAAAACAGATTATTTGAAGTAAAAAAAAAAAAAGTGAAAAAAAGAACCTGGGAAAATCCAAGTTTTTGCAGCCTCCGGATCAATCTCAACATAACTAGGCCCATAAGATTCGCCTTCATTTCCGTTTCTTGCTCCAAACCCATTTCGATTTTCCTGTTCCCGACTAGATTTTTCGGCATTCTTGGTGGAATTTTGGATAAATTTATCAAGTGTGGATTGTCTAGAAGAAGAAGAAGCAAAAGGGTATTTGTGGGTTTCCTTAATTTGTTGATTAGAATGAGAAGTAGAAGCAATATGGGAAGAAGACGGTCTGTTGGAGATGGCTGTTGCTTCATCGATTTCTTTGACAGCTGAATCCCAATCAAATTCCTGTACAAAATAGAGAGAACGAGTTAGAATCAGAAAGCAAAGGGAAACAAAGAACAAACTTATAGAGAGCATACATCGTCGTCGTCGTCAACAATGTAAAGAGGTGTAGCCATTGAGGAATAGAGAACAGAGAAGTGTTGTACTGGAGAAAGAGGGAAAGTTGCAAAAGCCCTTTAAATGACAGGAAAAATGGGAAAAATAGCGCCAGAAGATCCTTTGCGTATATATATTAGGCCTAGTGCCAAACACCGGTTCAATTATATTAATTTTTTATTTATTTCAATATGAAGAGTCGATTATATTTTTATAGGTGTTTTTTAGCCAATTTTTTCAAATAATATTATATAATTCCTTTCTGTCGTATATATAAAATTAAGAGAATTAATTAAAAAAAAGTTATATGATCCTTAAATATTTTGTTTATTTATACAACTTATAATATTTTTTACGTTATTATATTACTCCTTCTGATTGATACAAGTGGTACATATAGAAATAGAGAATCACTAATTTTATTTTATATGAATTTCAAATATTTTCGCTTGTTAATTATTATAATTTTTAATATTATTTACATAATTTTCATTATTATATGTTATTGCAATGTTCAAATTCACAAGGCACCTATATAATTTACTTACCTATAAAAGTAACTTCAATTTATATTTATGATGAAATATAGTTTCAATATTAGATATTTTTTGGTCTAAACATATAAGATTTGTCTTTAATATATATTTTACAGAAAAAATATAATTACAAATAATTAACACCTTAAAAAATGAATTTGCCATAAAATAATGAAGTGAAAGAAGAAGCTATGAAGTAAAGTAAGGGAAACTAGATAAATGAGCATAAAACATAGAATAATTACTGTTTCATAGTTCAACATTAAGAGCTTGTTTGGATGATCTTGAAAGCTGGTAAAATTAACTTAAAAGTCAGTTTTTAACTTATTAGAGTGTTTGGCAGTTATAAAATTGACTTATTTTAAGTCAAAAATAACTTTTTTTAAGCCAAAAGTTAAAAGTTAGGTGAGGGATGTTTTTTTTTTCAACTTAAAAGTCATTTTATATTGACCATGTGTATATTACCTTTTTATCCTTAATGCTTTTTATTATTATTATTATTATTATTTTATTTTATTATTATTATTATTTTATTTTATTATTGGTATTATAATTATAATTATTAGTATTATTAATATATTATCATTACTATTATTATTATTATTTTTATTGTTTATTTTATTATTCTTTATTAGTATTATTATTATATATAATTATTATTATTTATTTTATTATTATTATATATTATTATTATTATTATTATTATTATTGTTGTTGTTGTTGTTGTTGTTGTTGTTGTTGTTGTTGTTAATATTTATTATTATTTTATTATTATTTATTATATATTATTATTATTATTATTATATATTATTATTATTATTATTTATTATTTTTATTAATATTATTTATTATTATTATGTAGTATTATTATTTCATATTTTTATATTTATTATAATTATTATTATTATTTATAAATAATTTGTGATAATAAAGAATTATGTGAAAGATAGCAAAATATAATTACTTATGGATGTAAAACATAAATTAATTTTGTTTCATTTTTTTAAGTATAAAAACCTTAAATTAATCAACTTTTATCATGTTAACAACTTTTAAGGGTATTTCAGACATTTTGATAAAAAAAAATGTTTACCAGCACTTTCAAAGTACTTTTTAAAAGTTACTCCCTCCGTCCAGTATTATTTTCATGGTTTCTATTTTTAGAGTCAAACTATAAAAATTTTGACTAACATTTTAAGATATATTTGTTCATCATATTAATATGCAAAAAATTATAATTTACAGTACTTTTCATGTAGTTTTAAAATATCTAAATTTTTTTTGTTCAAAATATCAAATTAATGTGATCCAATTTACCTTTGAAAACTAATCAAATTAACTTTCGATAAGCGCAATATGACAAACAATTCCGAACGGATGGAGTACTTTTTTTAAGCCCATCCAAACGGGCTCTAACTAATTCAACAAATACTTGTTGGCCCAAACTAAATTAAGGAAAATTACATGGAATAACAAATATTTAGCCTATGTCAGATACTATAGCAATAATTTAAGAAAATTGTAATTTGCTGGTATAACTTTTAAAATTTTGCTATTAGCTTGATTTGTATAATTTGCCTATTTTGTATAACTCGCCTAATTTGTATCATTCTAATTATGATTTTATACATTAGAATTTTGCATATGTTTATTCTAAACTGTATATGATTTATGAAAAAATCATGATAAATTACTTTATTTATGTATTGTCAAATGAAAGATACAAACAGAGTTCAGAAAAATTCATAAATGTATAAATAAAAAATTTATATGTATTTATCCTATTTAAATATTTACAAACAAAATATACAAATTACATTTTTCATAGCAAACAGAACTATAGCTATGAATGCAATATTGAAACTATTGTCACAGAGCTTTAGTATATTATGTTTGTTGTTTGTGAAATTTTATCAATAAATTATATTCATGTCCTCTTTTAGTTTAGGCTTAATTTCCCTTCACCCTCTTTAAATTTTAGGCTCAATTTCGCGCTAGCCTTTTAAAATTTAGGCTCGATTCCTCAATCCAGAACTTTTACTATCATATTATATTTTGTTTTTTCTTTTTCCTCATTTTGTTTTTGTCCAGTCATTAATTACTTTTATTCTTTTGTTTTTTTCTCATTTATCTTTATTTAATTTTTCCTTTATTAGAGATATCATTTGGTAAAAAAATCTTATTTGTTTCTTTTTTGGATTAGTTTATCTTCTTTTTATTTATTTTTTTTTTTTTACCTTTTTAAGAAAATAAAATAAATTATTTCCGTTATTTTCTTATTTATTTTTTTATTTTATTTTTTCTCATTCTTGTTTCATATTATTATTATTATTAGAGATATCATTTCGTAACAATTTTATTATTTCTTTCTTCTTCTTTTTTAATTACTTTATCTTTTTTTTCTATATTTTTACATGTTAAAGAAAATCAAATAAATTATATTTTATTTTTATTTTTTTTTCTCAATTATTATTTTTATTTTCTCTTTTATTCTTTTCTCATATTTTATTTTATTCTTTATTAGAGATAATATTTGGTAACAAGCACATAGCAATAACTCGTTGGTGGCTCATCTTGCTCTTGATTCAAATGTTTTTTATGATGATTTATGATAGTGATAATATAGGTGACGAAGAATCAGGTGTTCCTGAGATGTTTGGCCAAGTTTTTCTTTGCGGTTGGAAATAAATTCAGTACAAGTTAATATTGGAGCTCAGATAGATTTAGTTGTGGTCGGTGAAAACTCTAATAATGTGGGAGGTGGAACCCATAGTTTAAAAGGCATATATATATATATATATATATA
>NC_028647.1:12653390-12663876 GCF_001406875.1 Solanum pennellii
TTGGTTCATTCCTTAAAGGCTGAACCAATGACCCTCTACCTAAATTTACACCAACTTTCACTTAGACATGTCAATTGAGCTTTGTTAATTTTAAAACCTTATGACATGTTTTACGATGTCATTTTGACACTTCTTCAACAATCAGCTAGCAAAAATTAAAAAATGTGTGTGATCCACTCATGGATGACATGACATGATGACAAATTATGAGAATACATGTGTCAATTTGGTAAAAAAAATAAAAATAATTAAAAGAAGAACAAAGAAAAACCATTTAAATTTATATTTTAAAAATATTTCAATAAGAAAAATATCTAATTTTTTCCAACCAAAATTAGAGTTCCGCTGAAAAAATTGAGGAGATTTAGATCCAATCCCCCCCCCCTCCCCCGAAAAAAAAAATGACGTCTCATATTTTTTTATAACTAATAATTCTAATTCTAAATAAAATACGTTTTGATGGAAGAGAGGGAGAGAGAAAGATAGGAACAAAAATGGCGAATCTCCATCTTTTTCGGTGGGTAATGATGTTATTTTTTAGATATGATTTTTTTTTTAAAATCAGTTTATGATTCATTTTCAATCATTTTCAATGAATATATGATTTTTTTCGTTTTACTCAAAATCAATACATAATGGTGGGAAAGGTGAAGGAGTAAGAGGGAAGAAGATTGACTGAAAAAAAATATTTTTTTTTCACAAAAGAAATGTTTTCCACACGTTTAAAATCAGTGTAACACACGTACTTTGTCAATTCCGTAAAAAGTGTTAAAATGACACAAGAAAACATGACATGAGATGTCTAAAATAAACAAAGTTTAATTAAGGTGTCTAAGCCACCGATGAATTCAGCCTTCCTTAAAATTACTTTTTAGTCCTATGTGATACACATGGTACATATATCATATCCTGATAAAGTATCATAAGGGTTAATTTATTCCTTAAACAATATTTATTAGCCCTCTTTGATATTCAAATGGTACAAGCATATACAAATAAGTAATCAAAGTTATGCTTAATTTTGATATTTTATAATCAGTTTTAACGAGTACATTTCAATAAAAATAATTATAAAAAGAATAGAGTCATGTTTTAGATATAAGTTTTTTTGGAAAAGGGTCTAAAATACCCTCAAAGTATTGGAAATGGTACAAAATTACCCTCCATCCACCTATTGGCTCCAAAATACCCTTCCCACCCACCTATTGGGTCCAAATTATCCTTGTCATCCACCTTTTGGTTCAAAATTGACCACTTATTTAACGGTTTTATATTTAAACTATTTAAATATTTTCTTAAATACGTGGCGCTCAACTATTTATTATAATTTAACTTATTAGTATAATTTATAAATCAATCCACTACCCATCTATTACTAATTAAACCCTCCAAATTAATAAATCACTCACATTATTAATGCAACAATAGAAAAACTACTGCCAATTGAGTGTTTTAAATAATTTGAGACGAAAATATCTATAGAAGTTAATTATCATACATTCAAGTGTCTAAATAAAAATTACCGATAAACTTAAAAGTCTGACTATGTTCATCTTAATTATTCTTACGTCCCAATTATGTGATGTTACTTGATAGGTAACTTTTTTTCAAAATAATATATTAAAAGTTTTAAAACAAATCATAAATATTTATAAAATTATATTTTAAAAAAGTGCATGAATTAATTCGGGATGTATTACTTCTTTACCTTTAATCATAATTTTCTAATTCAATCTTGAAAGAGAATCAAATTGAAAGTGTCCTCCTAAATAAGCGGTTCAACATAAATTTAATTGGGGCTTTGATTCGGACTCGAATAATTTTGGATGTCATTTTCATTAATCTATAATTTCATCGTGTTTTAGTAGTGTTTATGACGATTTTGATATTATAGGTGGATTATTAATTGGGTGGGGTTTAGTTAGTAATGGGTGGTTAGTGGGTTGGTTTATAAATAATACAAATAAATTAAATTTTAACCAATAGTTAAATATCAAGTATTTTAAAAATATTTAAATAGTTTAAATTTAAAATCATTAAATAAGTGGTCAATTTTGAACTCAAAGGTGGATGACAAGGGTATTTTGGAGCCACAGATGAAAAGGGCATTTTGGAGCCAATAGATGGATGAAGGGTAATTTTGTACCATTTTCAATACTTCAAGGGTATTTTAGACCCTCTTCCGAATTTTTTTTTTGGCAAATGAGATTTTTTTAATAAAAATATATTATTTCATTAATGTAGATTTAACAAAGAAGCTGGTGGGTTAGTATGTTGTAATTTTCTTATTTATTTTTATTATATTTTAATTTGTATAATTTTCTCTTTTAATGACCTAGAAATAGTTAGTTAGTATTTTATAAATTTTTTAAAGTGTTTTAAAATATATACTGAAATTGTATGAACCTATCTCTTAGACAGAATCTATATCAACACAACCAGATAAGAAGGAGAAGAAGAAAATTGAGAGAGAAGAGAGTTTTTGAAATCTTATTCATTCGAGAGCCTTCAATGGCTTATGAAACATATTATATATACAGATATATACAAGAATAAACCTACCTAACCATCTAATTTAGTTAGTTAACTCTTACTAAGTAAGTTAACCTTAGTTAACTTTTTAACTACTTGTAACTAACTTTTAAACTCCTAACTAACTTCTTGAATATTTAAGCGACACCTTCAATACTCCCCCTCAAGTTAGGTACTCTAAAGATGTTTTGAATACCTAACTTGGAAATCAACAATCATGTTGCATTCTGGACAAACTCTTAGTTAGTACATCTGCAAGTTGTTCACTTGTAGGAATATATCTAGTAGAAACCATCCCTTCCATAACTTTCTCTCGAATGAAATGACAATCTATCTCAATATGTTTAGTTCTCTCGTGATAGACTGAATTTGTTGCTATTTGAATAACGGCCTTACTGTCACTATACACATTGACTGTAAGAGTAACTTCTATACCAATCTCCTTCATTAATCCAATAATCCATACCAATTCTGCCACTATTGAGGCCAAGCTTCTGTATTCAGCTTCTGCTGAGCTCTTGGAGACTGTTGTTTGTTTCTTAGACTTCCACATAATAGGAGAGTATCATAGCTTAACTACATGCCCAGTCACTGACCTCTTGGAGTTAGGACATGCAACCCAATATGTATCACAATAAGCTGACACCTGTAAGTTTCTCACTGCTAGATAGTAAGATTCCCTGTTTTGGCTCTTTTTTAAGATATTTTACCACTCTAATTGTTGCTTCCATATGTGACTGTTTAGGAGCTTGCAAATATTGACTAAGATTCTGAACACAAAAAGATATATCAGGTCTGGTCATAGTGATGTATAAAAGTTTACCTATGAGTCTTTGATAAGCTCCTTGATCAGCCGTAGGTTCTGCTTTAGTTTTACTCACATGATCATCATACTCTTGTGATGTCAGCTTAACATTAGTGTCCATCGGAGTCATAGCAGGCTTTGCTGCCCCTAGACCAATCTCAGAAATCAATTCTAATGAATACTTCCTTTGGTGCATTAGGATACCTTTCTTTGACCTTGCAAACTCATTACCAAGAAAATTATTTAACTCTCCTAAGTCCTTCATTCTGAATGCCTGTTGTAAGTACCCTTTGGTCTCACTGATCAACCTTAAAATATCACCAGTGATGAGCATGTCATCCACATACACAAGGACACGTGTGATGCTTTCTGTGGTTTTCTTAGTAAACAATGAATGATCGTGCTGAATTTGCTGAAACTCAAACTTAATCAGTGACTCAATTAGTTTAGCATTCCATTGCCTAGGAGCTTGTTTCAATCCATACAAGGATTTCTTGAGTCTGGATACTGTCTTAGTCTCCCCTGACTCTGAAATCCTTGAGGCAACTCCATATAAATCTCATCAAACAAATCACCTTGTAAAACAACATTAAACACATCCATTTGATGGATATGCCACTGTTTTTTTGCTGCAACAACAAGTACTAATCTTACCGTTTTCATTTTCACCACTGGAGAGAATGTTTCTTGATAATCAATCCCTTCCTTTTTACTATATACTTTTGCTACTAATCTAGATTTAAACCTCTCTACTTCACCATTGGCTTTATACTTTATTTTGTAAATCCATCTACATCCAATAGGTTTTTCTCCAACAGGTAAACACACTACCTCCCAAGTATTATTCTGTTGTAGTGCACTAACTTCTTCTTTCATAACATCCACCCACCTAGGATCTGTGACAGCTTCAGTATAACTTTTAGGTTCAGTGGAGGCAGAAAATGCAGCAACATAGGCTTGATATTTGGGTGCTAAATGCTCATAAGCAACATACTTTGATATAAGATAAGCTAGAGTTTTATTCATACTCAAAGAAACAAAGTCTTTAACCACACATGATGATTTCTTTCTCTTTCAGACCTCCTAGTATTTCTACTAGATTCTGCAGGAATTTCTACTGATTCAACCTTTTTTTCGTGTGTACTACTCACATCTTCTAGACATGTTGTTTCTTTATGTGTAACTCTCATTTTAGCTATATCCATTACCTCATTCTCTGCACTAGCTGGAATAAACAACTTGTCACATGATACTCTAGTATTTTTTTTGAAAGGAAAGACATCTTCCCTAAATATAACATCCCTGCTTACCACCAGCTTCTTTGTTTCTAAATCATACAATATATACCCTTTTTGAGTCATAGAATATCCCATATGCACTGTCACTCTTGACCTTGGTTTTAGTTTATCAAATTCCTGAACTACCTTAGCATAGCATAGACACCCAATGACTCTTAAATGTGAGATACTAGGCTTCCTTTTATAGAACACCTCATAGGGAGACTTTTTACTTAACACTGAGCTAGGTAATTTGTTAATAATATGTACAACAGCTAACACACACAAACCCCACAAGTTAATAGGTATCTCAGCTTGAAACCTTAATGCCCATGTTACCTGTAGAAGGTGTCTATGTTTCCTCTCAACTACTCCATTCTTCTGAGGGGTATAAGCACAACTAGTCTGATGAATTATGCCAAAGGTTTTGAACAAATCTTTGCATACTGAGTTGACAAACTCAGTCCCATTATCAGACCTTATCACCTTAACACATCTACCAAACTGATTCTTAACATACACAACAAACTGTTTGATGATCACACACACGTCAGACTTCAATTTAACAAGTATACCCAAGTCAATCTCGAAAAGTCATCTACTATAGTAAGAAAAAATGTGTTACCATCAAATGTAGGTACTTTGTAAGGGCCCCACACATCCATGTGTACAAGATCAAACAAGTTGAAGTTTGTATACTACTAGTAGGAAAAAAATTTCTAACTTGTTTTGCATGAGGAAAACAGTACAATTATTCAATGTAGCTGCTATACAATCTGACTTTACTAATATAAGCTTGTTTAATGACCTTTTGGATGCATGTCCCAACCTTTGGTTCCATAACTCCACATCTGCAGACCTCTTAGAACATGTACTACTAGGTACAACCACAACACATCCACTTGTCTGGGAATGAGACTTCTGCACCTTTGTGCTTCCAGTTAGAACATATAATCCATTTTCCTCTTTACCAATCTCCCTCACCCTTCTAGTGGAGAGATCCTGAAACAAGAAAAAATCAGGAAAGAAACTCACTGAGCATCCTAATTCTTTTGTGAGTTTAGACACATACGTCAAATTAAACTTGAATTGTGGTACATGCAACACATTAATCAGGGATGTTCTTGCAGTGACACTACTAGGACCAGTATGAGTTACTTTAGCAATAACTCCATTAGGCAAGTAAACTCCTCTAGACACAGTGACATGCTTATCTATTAAATTAACCTCAGCTACCATATGATTGGTTGCTACAGTGTCTACTATCCATTCATGTCTGTTTTTATTGGAACAAGCACTGGAATGAATCATACCTGACAAGTTTGCTGACGAATCTGCAGGATTGTTGTTGTCGCTCATGTTCTTTAACAGATTAACAATCTGACCATATTACTCCTTAGTAAATGGATACAATCCCATTTCAGACTCTCTATTTTGTGAGGACTCAATTTCGTATGCTACTCCCTTTCCTTTGTAATCTACCTTACTTCCTTCAGCTACACTGTCATATGTATTTACCATAATATCACCTTGCTTTGACTCCTAAAATCGCCCCGTAATCACATTATGAGCTCTTGCATTTGAATCATATCCACTACTGCCTGCTTGCACTCCTATGTTTCTGAACTTGTTATAGTCTGAGGGATACCCTACTAACTTGTAGCATATATCTTTTGTATGACCTTTCATTTTATAGAATTCACACTGCAGATTGAAGTTTTTCTAGTATCTTGTAGGGCCATTCCTTGTAAACATAGCCATATCCAAGCCATTACCATTTGCTGTTGGATTTGCCCCTAAGATTCCAGAATTTGTAGCCACAGATCTTTGTCCTTCATCACTAATTACCATTCCATAAGCCTGATTGACTGATGACATATGACTCATGAGCAAGATCTGGCTTCTTGCTTTGTTGTATGAATCATTAAGACCCATACTAAAACAATTTTAATTTCTACAAGTGTACTACAAACTCCTTGGATTTTTCACAAGTACAACTGGGATTTGGAACAAGAGCCTCAAACTATTCCCACAAACTTTTTAATCTAGAAAAATATGCAGACACTGTAGCCGTACCCTGAGTTAATGTAGCAATTTCCTTGTGAAGATTGTAAGTTCTTGAACCATCAATTTTGTTGAATCTCTCGTATAGATCATCCCATACTTCTTGGGCGTGTGAGGCATACATTATACCCCCTAACAACCCTTTTTCCACAGAATTCATCAGCCGAGTCAAAACTACAACATTCACTCTTTCCCAATGATTTCCCATTTGTTCTGGGAATACCTCTTTCTTACAAGAACCATCCACCATGCCTAACTTGTTTCTTCCAAGTAAGGCCACTCGCATTGACCTAAACCAGATTGCTTAGTTTTCAACCCCTATTAACTGAAACGAGATAATCTGACTACCACTCACATCTGCAGGGGAAAGAAACAAGGGATGATTATAGTCGATTCTAGTCTTCTGACCAGACTCAGTTGCTTGTGACAACGTAGATTGATCTTCTTCTTTTGCCATTGAATCTAAAGAATTTTTTTCACTTTCTTCTTATACAGAATTGCAGATTGTTTTTTTTTCAAATTCTGTAAATCTGAATTGTGAATCGATTATGTCAACCAGCTACCTAGTTGCCGCCTTGCTCTGATACCATGAAATTGTATGAACCTATCTCTTAGACAGAATCTATATCAACACAATCAGATAAGAAGGAGAAGAAGACGAATTGAGAGAGAAGAGAGTTTTTGATTTCTTATTCATTCGAGAGCCTTCAATGGCTTATGAAACATATTATATATACAGATCTATTAAACAAGAATAAACCTACCTAACCATCTAATCTAGTTAGTTAACTTTTACAAAGTAAGTTAACTTTAGTTAACTTTATAACTACTTGTAACTAACTTTTAAACTCCTAACTAACTTCTTGAATATTTAAGTGACACCTTCAATATATGCAATTGTAGAAATTTATAAAAGAAGAAGAAGATAATCTAACCAGAAAAAAAAAGAATCATGCTAAATATACAAAACAAAAGAGGAGCCAATAAGAGAAAAAGAAATTAAAAGAAAAAAAAAGAATAAGAGAAAGAATATCTGATAAAATTAGTAAAAGAAGAGATAAATTATGTAATTAATTCGCTTTAAATAGACAATTACTGTATTTTTACTTTAATTTATTATCGTATTTGATATTATATTAAATAAGTTTCATAAATTTGGCTATTGATATGTATGCCTATGTTTGAACTAATATTTTCATCTAATGTTTTGAGTTTTGATGCTAATTTTTCGGAAGTGAAAATTTATCATTTATAAATTTTTATCATTAAAATATTTCTTATTCGATATATTTACTATTTGTATTTTTCTCTTCATTTCCACTTTGATCCCAAAACGAATTTTCTTTTTAGCTGACTACTTAGTGGAAGACTCACTCAAGCAACAATAGGCTTAAAACAGAACTTGATCTCAAAATGACACTCAATCGAATGTTTGAAAGTACTCATTGAATAATTATAATAGTTGGGACAATATCTTTGAGGGAAAAAATACTGAAAGACTCCCCAACTCTATCTATCTACGGAGTCTCTAATGTTTAAGATAGGTGTTGGGACAAGACCTAGGACGCCTGAAAAATACTAACTAAAAGTAAACGTGAGAAATCCTCTCGAATGTAAGAAGACTCACCAAAACTGTCTGGAGTGCAAAGTGATCCCAATGGAACACCTGTTGATGATCCTGAACACCTTTGTCCGTATCACAAAAAGATGTAGGTGAAATAACGTCAGTACATTGAATATACAAGTATGTAATACATCTGAAGTGAAACAACTAACATAAAGGACAACATTAGATAAAATATACTCAAGCCAAAAGTAAAGAGATAAATAAGTTATATCAATTAAAATTTTACAAATACTTATTCATGTCTAAACTCATCAGAATAAATACTCAGGAACAAGCTTCATACTGAAAAATAGACATGAACTATCAACTCAATAATCACAATACACAATCTACAACAATTCAATAATTAGAAATAGGAATTCAATAATCAAAAACTTAAGAACTCAGAACTCAATATCAACTCATCTCAAGCGTACTCAAATTTAAGGATAGAACCCTAAATTACTCTTTCATGATTTGAAATTAGATGTAAGACGTGAGGATGAACTAGTCCAACATTGAAATTAGATTTGATCCTACACCCAGGACGTCGCCAGCACTCAAGAACCATTATTGGTCTCCCAACAAATTCTCATCCTGTCTGACAAAACACATATTCTTTTGTATATTCCACCGGCAACATGAAATTCCGATCATAGATTTCATCTTCCTCCTCCATCAATGCCGCCGCCGACCACCTTGTTCCTCCGCCAAAAGAGTGTTTTCCGATCATAGCCTCTTTTTGTACCATTAAGCTTATCTTCATACAAAAAAAACAGTTTCTTCCATTTAAACTTGTCTTCTACAAAAAAAAAGTGACATTGAGAATGAGAGTCTTGAAATGAAAATCTTGAATCTTAAATTGGATCAAAATTAATCTTTCTTTGTTTCCTTTTATTTTCCTTACTTTGTAAGGCTTTTGTAGTTGAAATTTCACTCTTTAATGGTGGTATTTGGTGAAACTAAAATGAATTTTTTTAACAATAAAATCTGGGTCTACTAATGGGGTGAGGGTGACTGAAAAGAGGAGTTGGGGCAAAGATGGAGTGGTGGATAGTTGAAACCCGAAAGAGGGGTTGGTGCGGATATGGAGTTGGGGATGGCTGGGGTTAGGACAGATATGGGGTGAGGGATGGATGAAAAGGGGGATTGAAGTAGCAAGTTGGCTGATAAGAAAGGTTGGGGCGATGATAAGGGTGGGGTGGGGGATGAATGAAGAAGATGAGGTGAGGTGAAGAAGAAACTTTTTTTTAAAAAATATTATTTTATATTTTTTAAAATTAAATATGCTCTTCACTTGCCTTTGGATGTGTGTTACACTCTCTCGCAACCTCATTCATTTTAATGCCACGTAAGCATGGTCAATGGTCAGAAGGGTTTGAAATATTGTGTTTTAATGATTTGAAGGGTCCAACTGACAAATGGTTAAGTAGAAGAGTTCATAATACAAATGCATACAAGTATAGGGGTTCATCAGATCATTTCGCCTTAATTATAATTTTTAAGAAAATCTTGGAAACTTAAAGACTCTCCAAAATTGTCTATTTATGAAGCATCTACTATACAAAAATGAGTATCGAGACAAGACTTACAACTCCTCAAGAGAACTACTACTAACAACCCATAAAACTAGAGTCCTCCGGGAGTAAGGAGGTCTTACTCAAGAGTTGACGAGCAGATGAAGTGATCTCATAGACTCTTGTTGAGGATCCTATGAACCCGTGTCTCCATCATTAAAGATGCAGGTCTAATGACATCGATACATTGCATGTATGAGTATGTAATATAACTAAATAACAAATAATCAAATGAAAGAACTGTTGTAGATATAACTATATACTCACCTGAATGTAAAAATATAAAGAAGTGAAATCATTGAAACTTTACCAAAAAATACTAACTCTTCTCTAAACTCAACATATTAAGTGATATAATAAACATACACTTTCAACTCTATTTAGGAGATTCTTTAACCGACAACCATTATTATGAGCCACGTTATGTTAAACCGTCCCATCCACGCTACTAGAAATGTCCTATACCTTGTTGGTGTATAAAACACCTCAACTAAGTGGATCCACTAAATCCTTAATAGTATGATCCTTTACCCATTTTGGCATACATGGTTTATGAGGATTTTAAGTTTTCTGAACTCATCCCCATATCGGTGCTCAATATATATATATATATATATATATATAT
>NC_028647.1:12663956-12675619 GCF_001406875.1 Solanum pennellii
ATGTATGTATATATATATATATGTATGTATGTATATATATATATATATATATGTATGTATATATATATATATATGTATGTATGTATATATGTATATATATATATATATGTATGTATGTATATATGTATGTATGAGATAATTATTCAAACTATCCTCCTAAAAGATGAAACTGCTCTATAATATCTCTGAATTCCTAAACTCATTTAGAAAACAAAATTTTTCGTTTCTCAAAATAATACTCTCTTTCTTCATGTAGAAAAAATGGAACATTTGGGAAAAACTTAGTTCCTTTGTACTCTTTCTCAAACTCCTCTTTACCTCCTCAAAACTCTAGTTAAACACAAATGTTGACTTTAAAAGCTTCTCAAAAGTCATAACTCATAATAGGGTTCATGTTGAAATTTATACATGATCGGATCAACTCAAGGATCTCAATAATAATAATATAGAAAACACAATACTTGAAACTCAATAACTCATAATTCAGAACTCATTGATACTATTCATCTTAAGAATAGTCAATTTATAGGGTTCAAGCTAAAATATAGACACGAACGACTCAACGTACTCTAGAATATCAATGCATAACATATAACAATTTATTAATTAGGAATATAATTGTCACATCCGGGTTTACCCCTAGACGTAACCGGCGTCGTCGTCCTCTGTGAGGACCAAGACTAGCCTCTTAGTTTACATCATTACATTCATAGGTCAAATTTAGCGGAAAATTTAAAACTTTTCATTACTTCTACTTGCATAGACCTCTACATACACATAACATATATATATCGAGTATACATAGACCTTTCGTATATGAACTTTACTTAGTCTTCTACTTTTGTTGCGCATAAGTATATAAAGTATAACATAGACATAATAGTCATAATAGTCGTCTCATCTAATAACCATCTAATAAGAGTGTAAGAACTTGGGCATAACCCATACATCAAGTAAAAATGCCTCATATGGGCTATACAATGTTTCATACTAAATGGAAATAAATAACTATAGAAGTCTTTAACTAAAAACAAGCTCTGTAAGCTAGATAGTGGCATCGCCCTCGGAAAATGAGGACCTACCCTACCAGGATGAATGAGAGATCCAAGCCTTCTTCAAGCCGTCTTCGAAATACCTCAACGATCGGAACCTAAAATGTTGGGAAAAAGGAAAAAATGGGGTTAGTACGCTACTTGTACTAAGTATGATACCATATGCACACATACTATGAAAACATGCTAAGAAAAAGTAAATTTCATAAAGATATACAATTTACTTTGAAAACACTTTTGCATATTCAACAAGATCGTATCAATCCATAGGACATGTTCATTAGGCCATAGGCATGTATATCACAAGACCAACAACATCAAAACTAGTCAAGTCCACATGCTTATCATATAATCGAATACATATCCAAGTAACTCTATCATCAAGTCATATTAACAACAAGTATGAATAAGAGACATTTCATTATAAACATAACAAGACAATTACCCATGAACCCCTATCAAGTCAACAAGTGCAATGACCAAGAAAAGTCCCATAACCTTACTCAATCAAGTAACCTAACAAGAATCGTGACTAACATCCTACTTCACATAACACGGCATTTAGGTGTACATATCATCTTATTTTAACAATATAACCCAACACATATTCATAAGTGAACTAATCAACACATAGTATCAACAATGTGAAAGTTCATCATATACATGTCATATAACATTATAAGCATAATCATACATAAGAACATCCTCCTAAGACTCCCCTCAAGGCTAACTAGTGCAATGCTTAGGTAGAGTCCCATACCTCTACCTAGACTAAGCTAGACCCCTTAAGTTATCATAGTTAGAGTTCAATCCTTTAGTTCATTTTACTTTTTGGAAACATCTTCCCCTAATCGACATAGACTACATGAGCTAATGTGGAATCCGGTGTCATAAAACCCTACACCGAAGGAAGGTAGACTACTTGCCAAGGTAGTACCAGAACATAAAACATAGCAACTACGTGGATCCACTAGCTAGTATTATGGAGGCAACATAGTTCAAGAACTAGGAGATATAGTTGAGACCCTCTATATGCTACATGCATTGTAGTCTCCAACTCAAGAGTACTTTAGTGATCCTACCTTCCCTATGTGGGAAGGGACACTCCTCACTCTAGTTCACTCGGTGCTATGCTAGAGTCCCTTTTTGAATGTCTTTAAGCCTTTATTATCAACATAGCTTAGTTTGGGTCATAGGGTCTATCCCTTGTATAATCCTCATCAATAGCTCAATAAGAATTGCATGAGTATAAATTCTTTCATTACAATTCATATAGGTGAGGTTAGCATATTAACATTTTCATATCATGATAAGGCACATTGGTAAATCATTCACCCTCTTTATAACTTTTATATCTTAAGCCAACACCTCACATTCATAATCAAGACATTTCAATCAAACATCATACCACCCTATCAATCCTAATACAAGGCATACTCCAATACAACATTATGACTTAATCATAATTAACTACAATTGTACTTAAGGATAGAGATCATAAGACTTACCAAGTCTCCTTCATAGTTCATCATCAAGGTCTTACCATAAACCCTCACTTAAACCCTATTTGGGTATACAGCATCATAAGTCAGTAATAAACATGATAACAAGGATAGAAGAATCACTACATGACAATTCAATACTAGATCATAGCTTAAGACAAGATACTTAGGTCAATTCACAATAACCTTTATAACTTAGATCATCTTCTCAAGAACTAGCATGAAAGACTACCAATCATCCTAATTTTATTCATGATTAGTGTAACAAACTCATATAGTATTAATGCAACCAATAACCAAGTCAATTGAACCGAATACAACCTAATTCATATCAAGATCAAACCTAGGGTTAAAAGTTAAGGGTCATCTTCTACAACTAGATCAAACCATCAAGATATATCAAAATTAAGTTAGAATACATGTTAATCAATTCATATTATCCAATAGAAAACATAAACAAACCAATTCATGATATAATTTTCGAGATTGAGAAAGACCTACATGAAAACTCAACTTTTGAAAATACTTTAAAGGAACCCTTTGAGGAAAGAGATCTCAAAGGTGAATTAGATCCCATACATCAATTTTTGGTGAAGACTTGATGGTGAAAGTGTCCATTTACAGCCCCTAAATCCCTCCCCTAGCTTGTCTTCATGGTGTCTTCCAATAGAGAGAGAAAGAAGAGAGACGGAAGAGAGTTTTGTTTTG
Source organism: Solanum pennellii (assembly GCF_001406875.1). Classification (NCBI taxonomy): domain Eukaryota; kingdom Viridiplantae; phylum Streptophyta; class Magnoliopsida; order Solanales; family Solanaceae; genus Solanum; species Solanum pennellii. The sequence goes on from NC_028647.1 coordinate 12,667,219, forward strand.
AGAATTGTAATTAGACTAATGGGATTGGGGTATTTATATGGAGGGGGGGGGGGGTGTTAATTAAGTTAATTAGACTTCCCTTAATCCCTAACTAACCACCAAACCCCATAATTAATTAGTTAGAACTAACTTAAAAACGTGCAGGAGTTACAGGCCCCATCGACGAGATCATGATTGACGGATCGTTAGTCCATCGATGACAGGCCCTCCCTCCATGCTGCACACTCTTCGTTTTGGTCAAAGACTGTGCAGGTGAGGGCCTCCAAAAAATTGGAAAAGTGTTGGTCTACGGTCGGCATCGACTCCCTGTCAATCAACACACGCCCCGTCGATCAACACACGCCCCGTGTTTGACTCCACTTGCAAGGGTCCTCCTCAAGGGACCTTGGTTGGTCCTTGGGGAGTCGTACCTGGATGTTTCAACCATAAATATACTTAAACACAAGTTAGACACCCTTTTACCTATTTTTGTGGATTTACGACTCGTAAAAGCTAGTCAAATAGGCTAAGGCACGCCAGTACCTCCATGAGCTAGTTTTCCGAACATCATGGACGTTCTTGGACGTTTTGGTTCCTAGACTTCCTAAATGACATATATTCGTTAAAATAGACCTTAAAACAGTGTCTAGACCTCATTACACTTATGTTAGGCTCTAGAACACGTCTTGGATTTTCGAAGTGTTACAATAATTTTGATAAGAATCAAAAACTTAAAATCAACTTATCTTTGCTTTCTAATAAAATTAGATTAAGATCATCCTTGGTTAAGAAGGATTCTCAATAATAACTCTCAAAATTTTCTTTTAAGCCATGTATTAAGACATGTGATTAGAATATGCCAGAACTTTCAAAGGTAAATGAAACCTTTGGGAGCTAATAGAGAGAAGTGAAATGTGGACAAAACTTAAAGGAACACGTGCCAGATGAAACAAAAAAAAATTGCCTAGAAATCCTTCGTGTACTATGGCGCATCGACTTAGGGCCCGAGCTTCAAAAGTCATGCCTTGAGTAACTGCTAGCATGTCTCTTCAGAGCATGAACTACTGAAGTTCAGCCTTGACACTATCATGGTGCGCCGCCCCAAGCCCTTCCTCGACAACGTAACGAATTTAAAATTAGGATTATAATTAGGTTAGAATTGAGAATTCTTCTTAACTTTTCTTGATTCTCAAACCCAACACAAATACATGAGAACTTTCATATAATTCCTTTGGAAACAGAACCTTACCAAAGATTCACAAAACAAAAGAATCAAGACCTTCATTGTTAATAAAATTTGAACTCAATATCAAGAACTACGAGTGGATCCTTTAGATATAACATTTTCTTGATTAAATTGAGATGTACGTCGAGAGGACGAATAAGCTCAGAACTGTGATAAGACTTACATACCTAGAATAAATAAAATTTCTTAATGAAATCGATGAAAACTTGAAGAACACTTGAACCCTAGCCTTTTCTCCTCTTAGAACCTTGCTTTAATTCTTCTAATAAAGAACGTGAAAAATAATTTTCACACTGATCAGATTTTAATTGGGTGGAAAAAAATATGGCTTAGGCTTAGAAGAGATTGGAAAAGACCAAACTACCCCTCTAAAACGATTAAGGTGCCTTAAAAAGAAGGCTTAACCAAAACAAACATACCTTTTTACTCCGAGCTTGAAATGGAGAAAACATGGCAGCGTTGGAAAGATTACTCAAAGATCTTTATTTTGATAGGTCATAGGCCACCTAATTCTTTGTGTATTAAGAGTTGTGCTTATTTGAAGTTTTTCAAAGTAAAATCTGATATTGAAACGTAATTAGTAAGAAAGCTTTCAAACTCAACTTTGTGCTAGGGATTCTAGTGACTTTAATTCATATACAAAATCATTCCCGCACTCCAGAATTGACCTTAACACCTAATAAAAATTATGAATCACTTGGTACAATCCTATTTACAAATAAAGAATGGTCCAAGTCTTAACTTTAGAAATTTTGGGGATGTTACAATATCTCCCCCTTGGGATCATTCGTCCTCGAATGATGGCAGGACTAAGAATTGAAATGATTTATTCTTAAACTATGTTTTTGAATTCTAAACTTTCCTACCAACATAGGAAAAACCGATTCATATTAAGAGTTTGGAACTGTCTATAGCACATAAGTCAATAGCGATATTGTTTTTGAACAAAGTCAAGCTTTATATGTTACACGAGATAAATGAAATCTAAGCATAAACTAAGAATAAGACTATTATGCCTTAAGCAATACAACTTCTGACTTTCAAGTCTAGAAACACCTCTAAACCACGCCCTTTCTATAAATACCGCACCTCACTCATAAATCCTACAAGGATTGATGACTACTCTTACCAAGGTCTAAGTTAAATTATCCACTCTTACTGTGTTCAAGCCTTATCTCTAAATTAGATGTTAAACATGAGATGTTTATACTTATCTAAACTACAAGATTCAGGTTCTATACCTCTATTCGGAAATCTCATCCCAAGAATACTTCTCTTTACAGCTGTCTTCAACCAACCTTGAGCCCATATCCAGAAGCACCTAATGCATCATGCATTTGTCCATATGTTAACAACAAAACATTAAAGCCTAGTATCATAACCACTCCATGGAATCGTACTAACCAATATTCTAAGAGTTTCTTATTCTCTTAACATATCTACCAATTGAATATTCACATATTATTAGGAAGAACCGACTAATTTCTCTTACTTAACTATTACACATAGTAAAACACTATCATATTCGTTCCCACATTATAAATTTATATTAAATGGACCACCACTACCACGATAAGAAACATCAACCCTCTCCTTCTATCATTACTCAACTACTATTGACAACATCTGAAAGGGTTTATACTCGGAGATTCATGCGGAATTATACATACCTTCTTGTTGTAGGATCAAGTGTTATCACCACCAATTATCTAAGAGGTTTCTTACAAGATCACTGTAGAATCTGGTATTGTTTTCCACAATAACTACACTCTTTCTCTAAGAAACTTCTTTCTTGTGTTATTTTTGTTGTCTTTGGATGACCCCAAGTCCTCCCTTTTATAGGACAAGGTTAAGGTTTGTAACTCTTATTCATTCAACAGTTACATCACCCATTATCCTATAACTCCCACATCATTCATAACTTTTCTTCTTTTACTATAGGGAGTTATGTAAGTGGAGTTGTAACTTACTTCATGAATGAAGCAAGTTACCAGTTAACCCATCAATGAGTGTATTTATTTCCAACATCTCCCACTCACACATTATGGGATGAAACACGTAAGGCTTTGAAACGTAAATTCCTTTAGACATTCATACCGAGTGTATTGTTGTGATCGCCCAGACACTAAGTTTGGGAGTTCTTACACTAGAAATCTTTTTTCTAGATCAACATAAGAGACTACAACCCTTTTATGATCATATATGATATATCGTCATGTCATATAAAGTGTCTTAGATTCCCCAAACATGTCTATATACATACATGGCTTCTTTTAACCCTCTTTCCATTTTAAATTTTTATATGCCTTGTGTCCATACTTATGATGCTAACGAAAATAGGCGTCATAATGGTCCGGTCTCAGACACAAGAATAATGTGTATAATTTTGACATGATCTTTCTTTTGCCCACATATCACTAAGATCAAGATTAATTGCTTTCCTAGCATTACTAATTCGGGTTGTATTTTTTATAACCTTTAGATTCATAATAAAGTAGAATGCACTAACCCATCACCTCATGATATTATCAAAGTCAAAATCGCACTAGTGGAAAAGAAACATTTCAAGGTCTCGTATAAAAGTAAAGTAGGGTGTATTCACTTACCTTTCAATTTGCGGTAATGAAGCACATGTAGTATGAAATGCATGTTACAGTGTGCCTCTGATTCCATCAGAGTGTATGTCGATTTTCATTTCTTCACACTGTACAAATCTTGGTCCAAGTAAATCATTTACTTGACCAGAGTTATACTACTCTATTGTACTTTTAAAGGAGATCTCATATCTGGCTACAAGTATTATAGGTAGTGGGAATCCATAATTTCGATCCTTTTTTTTCTCTTGAATCTCATCCAAGTCTTTTACTAGAGCGACTTTAAATTATATGTTGTCAAGGTGCCACATATATTAGCTATCCTTTTTAGAGTTTAGAAACACATATGTCTCATCTTGGCTCGCTTTTCCATAAGTTGCCAAGGCGGTTGCTCATGTGAGGAAGCCAACCTTATCAACTTGTACGACATACTCTAATATTGTGAATGTGATAATCAATAATAATGTATGAAATAACTATAAAAAAATATCCAAATATTTATACATTATGATCAAGATGTTAAAATAAGAAAGTATATCATCCCACGCAAGCCTAGAGATTTCACATGATTAACAAAAACATCTATAGGTATTGGTTTTTTTAGGGATCCGCTACCATCTTGTGCGTAAAACTATAATGTATAACGATTTTCTTACGAGCTCTGATGTCTCTACAAAATTATACTTTGTATTTATGTTCTTAGTCTTACGTGCTATGATACTTAGGGTCTTTCCATTGGTCTGCCAATGATCCTAAGTGTTCCATGAACCTTTTTAGCCATACAACTTCTTGTACTGTTATAGAGCATGCAATGAACTATGCTTCAATAGTTGATAATGCTATACATGTTTGTTTCTTGCTACTCCATGAATAGTGCCATTGTTTTGCAAAAAAACATAACAAGAAGTGGACTTTCTTTTATCCAAGTCTCCACCCCAGTCAACATCAGAGTAGTCAACCAACTGTAAGTCACTTACTTGATAACATAATTTGTAATCAACAGTGCCCCTTAAGTATCTCAAGATTCTCTTAACAACTTTCCAATGAAGTATCTCAAGATTCTCTTAAAAACTTTCCAATGTGTTTATCTTGGATTGGATTGATAACGACTAACAAGACCCACTGCATAACAAATATCGGGACGTGTACACAATATTGCATACATTAAACTCCCAATTGCACTTGAATTTGTGACCCTCCTCATGGCATCTTTTTCAGTTTGAGTTTTGGGACATGTTTCAAGGTTCAATTTTCACCTTTAGCTACAGGGGTGTCTAATGATTTTTAGTCTTTCATCCTGAATCTTTCACGAATTCTTTCAATATATGATTCTTGTGATAAAACTAATAAATTCTTAGCACGATCTCTATGATATTTGACAAATCCAAGGATGAATTCTGCTTCTCCCTTGTCCTTCATTTCAAAATTTTGGGATAACCAACTCTTTATAGCCTTAACAAAAGTAAGAATATTTCCAGCTAATAATATATCATTCCACATAAAGGGACAATATCAAAAAATAATTTCAGACCGCTTCATATACACACAATGGTCTTCATCAATCATATTGAAGTCATAAGACATAATGGCACGATAAAATCTTAAGCACCATTCCCTAGATGATTGTTTTAGTCCATAAATAGACTTTTTGAGCTTGCAAACTTTGCGCTCTTTACCATTTTGGATAAAACCGAATGGTTGTTCCATATATATTTCTTCATGTAGTTCACCATTAAGAAATACAGTCTTTACATCCATTTGATGTAACTCCAAGTTCATACTTGCAACTATAGCTAGAATCAGTCTAATAGAGCTAAATCTCACAACTGGAGAAAGTATTTTCATAATCAATGCCCTCATATTGTGTGTATACCTTAGCCACCAAACAATCTTTGTAGCGTTCAATTACTCCATCTGCCTTTCTTTTAATTTTGAGAACCCATTTATTTCCAAGTGTCTTTCGACTTAGCGGAAGATCAACAAAATCCCAAACATGATTTGTCCTCATGAACTTCATTTCCTCTTTCATTGCTTCTATCCGCTTATCCTTAGTAAGGCCTGAAAAAGCTTCTTTAACTGAATTAGGCTCTTCAACATCTTGAAGTGTAACTATGAATGCTTCCCTTTTGATTTATAATTGACGCCGGGGAATAGTTTCTCATGCACTCTTCTGTACACGTGTCACTTGTGAATATTCTCTAAATTAGTAATTCTCCCACTTACATCAACAAGAGAAGGTACAACTTCTTGTTCCTCACTTTTTTTTATCTTAAGTATTTTCTTGATGATCCACAACTTCATAAAATGACACGGTTCTATCAATATCACCCTTACTAGGAAATTCAGTTTCTAAGAATGTAGCATCTCATGACTCAAGCTCTGTTGTACTTCCATCTTCATTTTCCCCTATGAAGATGTAACGTGTTGATTGCTTTGAATAGCCAATGAAGATGCATTTTGCCCAACGACCTAACTTCCCATTTTTATGAGAAGAATCATGCACGTGGGCGACAGATCCCAAGGTCGCAATATATTTAAGTCAGGTTTTTCTACCCGTCTATAATTCATATGGTGTGGAAGCAACAGACTTAGAGGGCACACGATTAAACATAAAAGTTGCAGACATTAACGCGTCTCCCCAAATGGAAATTGGCAAGTTAGCCTGCGCCATCATAGACCTAACCATTTCAAGCAAAGTTTTATTTCTTCACTCAGCTTTTCCATTTTGTTGAGGAGTGTATGGAATTGTTAACCATCTTACAATTTTCTTAAGTTTAATTGATTCTCCACCAAATTCATAAATTGTCTAAAGCATTCCAATGCTTCTGACTTATGGGAAATCAAATAAATATGACCATGACGATTATAATCATCTATAAATATTGTGAAATATGAGGCTCCATGCTTCACCCTTACACTCATAGGACCACATATATCTGAATGGATGAGTTTCAATGAAAACTCAACTCTAGTTCCTTTTCCAAATGGTTTTCTAGTCGTTTTTCTTCTAGGCAATGTTCATATATTGACATTTCAATTTTAGTTAAGGACCCCAACAATCCTTCTTTTGCCAATCTATTCATTCTTTCAAGGCCTATATGTCCAAGTCTAGCATGCCAAATATTCATATATGAAATTGGAGTTTTTGTTAAAGGAAAAACAACCATGATTATTAGACATATAATTAAAACCATAAATTGTGCATAAATTGTGTCCAACACAATAAAACCATAAAAAAGGTAACCAGAACCATAATATCCAGTGCCATAAATAATGTCAACAGTGTTATTGTGAAAATTCACACTGAGATTTAATTTATGAATAGAAACAACTGAAACTAAATTCCACCGAATGTTTGAAACATATAAGACATCATGTAGGAGAAGGATTTGTCCGATCCACCTTGCAACTCTAGTTTGCATGTTTCGATCCCTTTCACTTCAATCGATGCATTATTTTCCACATAAAGTCATCTGCTCCTCGAAGGCAGTCAACGGTATTCAAGAAATGATCCTCTGTCTTTAGCTATGTGTTCTGTTGCTCTTGAGTCAACAGTCCACAAAGTATTAGCATCGGCCATTAATGCAGTACAAGAGACATAAGAAAAATGAGGAGTTTTAGTGCATGATGTTACCTTATTCTGCTCTGGGCAATCCCACGCAAAATGACCCATTTTGTGACAACAATAATACTCCACTTTGGACATATCAATCTTTATAGCACCACATTTTCCTCTCTTCTCAAAATTGAGATTTATCATTCTGATTTGACTTGTCAAATCCCTTTTTCTTCCATGCTTTATTGTTTTTGATATTTTGCTTAGGATTAGAAGTCTTAGCAGATTCAGCTAGAAAAGCTTGATCAGTTGTTTTAGAAGTGTCACGACGCTCATCTTCAAGAACAAGATGGTGCTCAATGTCTTCAAAAGACTTGATGTTTTCCTTGTGGGTCATATGAATTTTCATATATTCCCAACTAGCAGGAAGAGATCTTATAACAACTTGCACTTGTTGTTCATCAGAAATATTATGACCAACTGATTTTAGTTCTCGTATCATATTTGACATCTCTCTTAAATGCTGCCTTATCGATGAATTAGCGAGAAATCTATAGGTGTCAAATTTAATGGTCAACCTCCTAAGTTTTGTAGTAGAAGTGCCACCAAACTTACTTTCAGTGCTATCCACATGGCTTGTGCCGTTGGAAAAGATTTGAACTCACACATAAGATCATCAACCATACTAATCAGCAACCTTATGCGAGCAATACTATTTTTCTTCTTCCAGACTTGAAAAGTCTCAAGATTTCTCTCATGTTGTTGGGTGTCTTCACCCGCCAACTCAACCATCACATGGTTTGGGGTCTCCAAGACCTCTTGCTCTTCAAGAATGAATCTTACGGTGCCAAATGTCATAATTATCACCATTTAATTTTTCACCCTTATTCAATTTAGCAATGATAGTCTTTGAAGCCATTTTATAAACTTATCTATGCACATAAAAGACATAGCACAAATAAGCACAAACCACAATTTTATTTTATATTTATTTGCTACAAAATTGCATATATATATATATATATA
>NC_028647.1:12675934-12693912 GCF_001406875.1 Solanum pennellii
ATATATATATATATATAATTTATAAGTCGTTCAATATACATGTCTTACACAAATGACATATATATATATATATATAATTTATAAGTCGTTCAATATACATGTCTTACACAAATGACATATATATATATATATATAATTTATAAGTCGTTCAATATACATGTCTTACACAAATGACATATATATATATATATATAATTTATAAGTCGTTCAATATACATGTCTTACACAAATGACATATATATATATATATATAATTTATAAGTCGTTCAATATACATGTCTTACACAAATGACATATATATATATATATATAATTTATAAGTCGTTCAATATACATGTCTTACACAAATGACATATATATATATATATATAATTTATAAGTCGTTCAATATACATGTCTTACACAAATGACATATATATATATATATATAATTTATAAGTCGTTCAATATACATGTCTTACACAAATGACATAAACCATAATTATCATGGATAACTTATTTATTTATTTTGATATTTGCCTAGAATACTTGTTAGAACTTAAAAAATTTCCCAATTATGTCTTCAAACAGTGAACATTCAGCACTCATATCTCATTTATTTGAAAGTATCTTTTTAGTGATATATGTCTTCCACACATCAGAAAACATGAAGGGGAGAAAATGAGCTTTAAAGTTGGGCAGTCTTGCTGAAATTTCCAGCAGTTTTTTTTTTAATTTTCTTTTGCAGCCAACTTCCAACACCCATATCTCCTTCATCCAATATCAAAATTTTACAAATAATTTATCGATGGAAATGTATCAAAAATATCTTTCCATTAATATATGGTTTATTCAGTTTTTGATTCCACTCTAGGATATAACTTGGTTGAAAGTCAATGCGTTTAAAAAAAAGGAAATACTTTTTCGAAATGTAATAAAATCAAAAATCCACTTATCACTTAATTTTTTATGATGGTATGGTGAAAATATAATCACATATAAAAAACCTTGCTCTGATACCAATGAGGGGGTTTATACTCAGAGATTCATGCAGAATTATACGTACCTTCTTGTTGTAGGATCAAGTGTTATTAGCACCAATCGCCTTTGTGGTTTATTACAAGATCACTATGGAGTCTTGTATTGTTTTCCATAACAACTATACTCTTTATGTAAGAAACTTTTTTCTTGTGCTTTTTTTTGTCTTTGAATGACCCCAAGTCCTCCCTTTTATAGGACAAAGTTAAGGCTTGTAACTCTTATTCATTCAAGAGTTACATCACCCCTTATCCTATAACTTCCACTTCATTCATAACTCTTCTTCTTTTACTATAGGGAGTTATGTAAGTGGAGTTGTAACTTACTTCATGAATGAAGCAAGTTACTAGTTAACTCATCAATGGGTGTATCTATTTCCAACAACATCACTATCAAAACTAAAAAAGGATCATTAAAAGAGCGTAGGGAAAAAGATCATAAGTATAGTTTTTTAAGATATCTAATATCAGAATATACATGACAGAAACATTTGTTTCTAGACATTTAGAGTAAATCATGAATTCTCAAATTTGAGGATATTGTGAGATACACGTGCTTATATGAATAGTTTCATATCATAATGTTGATGTCTATAACTTTATGAAGTAAGATTGAGATTAATGGTTTAATGTCTTTGCCCCTCATTCTATGAACTGAGCATATATGTAAATCCACATGATGTGTGTGAGTATAGGCCACAGACACAATTCTGATATTAGAAATAACAAAAAGATGTTGTACTGAATGAAATTTGAGGGATACACTAGAGTATTAATGGATTGAGGTAACACTATAACTCCTTCAAAACACATAAATATCTAATTCTTAATACTGTACTTGGTTTCTCATCTTATCATCTCCTTAGGTCTGAAGTTGATACTTTAAAGCTATGAATCTATTCCATCATCTCTAAACTAGTCTACATATATTTTCTTACTCAGAAGATGCTAATCTTATGACTAATGAACTCTCTATAAGCAGGTACTAAGATTTATTCTAAGACCTCTTTCTAAGATGCTTCTCTTAACCTCTTCCATATTGATAGCTCAAATATACTACCTAGGCACACATGAAAACTAATAACTTAATTGGAACCTTGTCTAACTATATACGATCTCAGGTACACCTTTTAATACTCTTGCTAATCTTATGACTTAGCCTCAATTAATTTCTCTCATCTAAGAGTCATACCACACTTGTACCTCTCAGATTTATTGAAAAGTAACACCTTAATTCCTCACCTAATTTATGTCAAACATACTAGATCAATCTTAAAACTAATAACATCATCCTCGTGATACCATCCCCCCTCCCCCCCGCCCTTTTTTTTATCACAATAATCATCTCAAATTCAATCTTATTGTTAGTAGTAAACATTGGCAACAACCACTTCTCATATACTACACTAACTTACAACTAGTGGATAGAATCAATAAAACACCAGATCCCTAAAACCTTAGGTGAAATAGTCGATCTTTGCCTCATAGTCTATCTAATTACAACCTATAAACATATTCTATTTAATAATCTTAGTACTATTTACCAACTCACTAGACATCATTTCCAGATTAATTCTATAACCCTCCGAATTCCATGGAGTTCTCACTTCCAAAAATAATAAGCATAGATTAGATCTATCACTTCATAAATACTCTCCTCTTCTATTCAACAGCTATACTTGGTCTTCACTAACACAATAACACATTGACATAAATTCACTTCTAGTAAGATTATACCTTAATTCATCCTAAACTGTAATAATTTCTATCTCCAATCATGAAATCCACACAAAAAGTATTTTTCTTTATCCTATATATAAAGGAAAACTCCTCATTAATGAGTTATTGAGTACATGATTACAACAACATATCACTACCTATCTTCCTTAGATTTCTATACTCTTAATGAATTGTTTAAACTCTGGGAACTTCTAATACAGTGGTTCATCATAACTTATACTATCTTTCGGCTGAAAATTACTACATAAGCATTCTAGAACACACTTCTCTCATTAGATATCATGCTTTTAGCTCGAACACACGATTCATATAAAATAAGAGTGCATTTCATCAAATCTCAACACTTAATCTCACTCACGGGCTTCTCTCAAGCCCATTTACAGTCTTATGATTTTTTTGAAGAATTTTGATAAGCGCAACTCATCTATAAGAATTTGGGCTTTTATTTTTGACTACCTTGAGTATGAAGGGGTAATTAAATGGATTTGAGAAACATACGAGTATGAATAAGTTCCTTATGACAAATTTATATTGCACAATTTAGAGTATGAAAGAATGGAAATCTTCTTAAATGCCTGTAGTCTCTTATTTATAGAAGTGGGCCCTCACAACCATAGATAAGATCCTACTGAAATGACTTCATAGATACCCTAAAAATATGAACTCTATGCTTTGATACAAAGTTTGTTACAATTCGAGCCTACACCTTGGACATGACCGACACTCGAGAATCATTGTTGATTCCTAAGCGAATCTTCATCCTGGATGACTATAAGCGGAAGACTAACTTGAGCCTACCCAAACATTAAATTAAAAGAAATGGTAACAAATAGTGTATTAATTCTCAAAACTCATTAAATATTCTAAGTATTTAAGATAAGTTTTATAACAAACCTCTAAAACAGAAAGACTCTCCAAAACAATCTATCTATGAAGTCTCTACTATACAAAGATGAGCGTCGGGACAAGATCCACGACTCCTCAAGAGAAATACTACTCACAACTTATAAAATTGGAGTCCTCTGGAATCAAAGAGGCTTAATCAAAAAGCTAACGAGCAAATGAAGTGATTACAACAAACTTTTGTTGAGGTTCTTAAGCACTTGTATTAACTGAATGAAGGGACTACTGTAGATAATAAATATATACTCAAATGAATGTTAAGAAATAAAGAAGTGAAATCATTAAAACTTTACCAAAAATACATACTCATCTCTAAACCCAACATATTAAGCGATATAATAAAAATACACTTTTAACTCTATTTGGAAGATTGTCTAATAGAAAACCAACACTATGAGCTACATGATGATACAATGTCTCGCACATATTGCCAGAACTATCCTATACCTTGCTGGGGAATAAAACACCTCAACTAAATTGATCCACTAAGCTCAGCTAAATGCACTAAGGATTCATATAAAAAGTATGATATTTTACCTTTGTTGACATACATGGTTTGTGAGGATTTTGAGTTGTTTTAGCTCATCTCATATATGTGATTAATACTACTCCCAATAACATGTATATTGATGCTAAAATGTATTAATCATACTCTTTCTCTAGTTTGAGATATTTTCTCAAACTATCCTCTTTAAAAAATGTAACTCCTCTGTTATACCTCTGAACTCATAAACTCGTTTAGAAAGCAAAGTTTCTGTTTTCTCAAAATAATACTCTCTTTCTTCATGTATAAAACATAAGACATTTGGTAAATACTTATTTCCCTTATAACAGTTGTCAAGCTCCTCTTTACTTCCTCGAAACTCCGTTTAAGCACAAATGCTGACTTTAAAAGCCTTTAAAGTTCATAACTCAAATAAGATTCATGCTGAAGTATAGACATGTACGAATCAACTCAAGGATCTCAATAACAATAAATAAAACTCAATACTTAGAACTCATGATACTAATCAGTGTTTTAAATAACGTTTTTGAGGCGAGTCCCGAGATGTGGCGTTTTAAAAACGCTCCGGAGCGTAAATGAAAAACGTATATCCATAAGTTGTAAGTCCTAAAATTTGAGGCATAAGCTCCGAGCATAAAAACGTAAGTCCTGCGCGTAAAAACGCACGCCAGGGCATTTTTAATTTATTTTTAATTTTTTTCTTTAAATCATATTTAAATTATTGTCTAATGATATTTCTCAAATAGTAATTATAATATTTTTTTCTTCATTATTGATTATTAATACTTATCTCAAACAAAAATTATAAATCATTGAAAGATTTATTTTTGCTTATCTTTATTAGTAATAAAACTATAAAATTGAATATACATGAGACTACGCCTCATAGATCCATGAGGCTTACGCCCCATGTCTCGAGACTTATGCCTCTCCCTATACCGTATAAACGCCTCGCCTTTTAAAACACTGATACTAATCATTTCGAGTATACTCAATTCATATGGTTCATACTGAAATATAGAAATGAATAACTCAACTCAAATATCTCAATGCATAACATCTAAAAATTCAACAATTAGGAATAAAATTTCAAAATCAATCAGGAACTCTGGAACAGAAGAACTAAAAATCATTTCATCTTTGCTTCCTCGGAAAATTAGTTTAAGATCATTGTTGGTTAACAAGGATTCTCAATAATAACATAATAAAAGCTCTCAATTTTTTTTCTCGAACTCACTTTAATTTTGAACGTGCATTAAGACACATAATTAGGATATTCCAGAATTTTCAAATGTTAATGAAGCATATAGTTTATGATTCAGAGATGAGAAACGTGACCACAAATTTAAGGAACACGTGCTAAATGAAACAAAGAAATATTGGCCTGAAATCGTTGGTGTACTACTGGCGCGTTGCCCATGGCCTAAACTTTAGAAGTCATGCCTTGGTGCAGTGTCGGTGTGCCGCCCTAATATTATATCTAAACTAATGAAGTTCAGCCTTGGGACTATTATGGCGCACCGCCCCTTGCCCTTCCCCAACACTTGACGAATTTTCAATCTTAAGTTAAAACTCCTACTTAGTTTAGAATTGGGACATTTCTCTGAAAACTCTTCGTGATTCTCAAACCCCACACAAACTCACCACTAACTTCCTCTACCACATCATCTCCTCTCATCTCATCTTTTACGTCAGATGGCATAGGTGGGTCAATGGTTTGGTTACCCCTTAGAGTAGTGACTGCCATACAATGTCAATTATTTTTCAGATTTTGGACGATATTGCTAGGAAGAGTACCCGGTTGGCGTGGGTTCACAGTAGAAGACAATTTGGCCATTTGAAACTCAAGATACTTGATTGAGATTGCATGTGTTTCCACCTTTTTCCCAATATTCTCTAAATCACCTCTCAACTCTTAGGCGTACTCATCACTAGAATCAAACCTCATCATCATCTTCTGCAACATATCCTCAACTCGTGCCATACTACCTCCATTAACCCTAGTAGCAACTTCCCGATTTTGAGGTGGAACATAGGACCCACTCTGATCATTTCTGTTACCATAGTTACCCCGGTTGAAGTTGTTGTCGCGGTTGTAGTTGCCATCTCAAACATAGTGACCCTCTCGGTTGTTATTTCCATAGTTCCGACCTTGATTTCCTTGACCTTGGCACCAATTCTCCTGATTGGAGCATTGGGTGTTCGGTCGGAAAGCCCCCGTCTGCTAATTCACTGTATAAGAGTCTTCCTCATAGTAAAATTCATGTACCGGCGGTGGTGTCTTAGTCAAATAATTCACCGCCTTCACTTTCTCTGCACCCCCAATGACATGTTTCAATACTAAAGCTTAGTTCTCATTTGAGCCATCTCTTCACGAATCTCATCCGCGGCCGTGTTGTGTGTAGCTTGCACTACAAAGGTGTTTCTCCCAGTGTCCGACTTCCTAATGCTCCAAGCCTTGTTGTTTCGGGAAATTTTCTCCAATTTTTCCACGATCTCTGCATAAATGCATTCACCATAAGAACCACCCGCAATAGTATCAAGTATCGCCTTGCTCCCTATAGTATCATCTTGCTCCCTATAGAAGTATTCTTTCAACGATTCATCATCAATGCGGTGGTTTGAGACACTTCTAAGAAATAAGGTGAACCTATCTTGAGAACTACTAACCGACTCCCCAGGCAATGCCACAAAGTTGGTCACCCTATCTTTGTGGTTATGATTTTTAGAAACCGGGTAATAACTTTCTAGGAACACATCCCTCAACTACTTCCAAGTATAGATCGAATTATAAGGCAACTCAGTAAACCAAATCGCGGCCTCTCACATCAGTGAGAGAGGGAACACCCTTAATCCAATAATATCCATGTCCAAGTCCAGCCTCCCTACACAAATCTTGCACACCGACCTCAATTTGGCGATGTGAGCATGTGGATCCTCAAATGGTAGCCCCGATAACAAACTTCTAGTAGTCGGCATCTGGATGAAGCTACTAGTTACCACGAATGAATGACCTTGTGTTAGAGGAGGTAGGACAAGAGGTCCATCCCATTCGGCGATGTTAATATTGACCCTATTATACTCTTATGAGGGCATGGGGTAGGAGTTTCTCTCCTCAGAGCGCCCTCATCAGGGTTTTCCACGATCACTTGGTTATGAGCATCAACCGGCGGAGGAAGTTGACGGTTGATCCCATCACCAATATTATAAGGATTGTGTGTCTCGTTCATTCTGCGGATTGTGGGGTTCAGTTCTGGATCAAATGGAAGTATTTATTCTCCTCGACTACGTGCACTTGGCATACACTAGAGCTAGACTTGAAAGAGACAAAAACAAAGAGAAAAAAGTAAACTCAGGAAATTGTTGACTAGACTTCAGTAATTGCTCTTAAAGTTAATCTAAAAGACACTATCTCCGGCGGCACCAAAATTTGATACAGTCAGATTATACTTCCCTAAAGAAGTATAAGTGGTCGTATCAAGTAAAGAACCCAATTGTTAGGTTGGGGTCAATCCCACGAGGAAAATAGTTTAGACTTAACTTTAGTCTACGATTACATCTATTTAGTCAAGTCCTTTCAGAAAATAGTTAATTAAAGGTTTTTTTTGTGAAACAAAATTGTTCAATTATTTCTAAGTAAAACAAGTAGCAAGATTAAACTTTGGTGTTTATCAAGTGATGAGAGTAACTAGGGTGTAAGTGTTCCCCGTAAGTTCATAACGCGGTAATCCTATCTATAACAATTTTTTCCTAGTGTTTTGCATGCAAAGTGGTAAGTTATGTATCTCTAATTCCTTGGTCCATCAACTAGAGAATTTCACTCTGTACCTTGGTCCAACTATGTGTGTTTAAATTACTAACCTTTACCTTATACCTCATATTAAGAATCATATTCGATGTATGGCTTAGTTGCTACTTTGCACCAATCAAAACTAGCCTATTAGATAGTATATGCTAAATCTATGTTGATAATTATTTTCCTATTAACTACCTCCTTGGTCCGGCAAGTAGAAATAGGGGAAGTTTTAACGCGTGCACTCGTTAAAAAGACTTTTAAATGAAAGAATTATCAATACATGCAAGAACCTATTCTAGAATTATTATTTAGTAGTTTTACCTATTTAATCACCCATGGTTCCCACAATCCTAGTTGGGGATTTAGTTACCCATGCTTAGAAAAACACAATTCATGGTTGTTAAACAAGATTTCATGTACTTACTTTGACAAGTTAGAAGAAAATCCAGAAATAACACTTGAATTAACAAAAATATCTTGAGGATCGATTCCGGAAACTTGAAGTAATTCCCAATACCCAAAGTTCCCAATTATAGGAGTATGAAAAATAACAAAAAGTCCAACCTCAAAAACGAGGTTTTTAAATCTATTTGTAATAATAAGACCAAAAATAAAAGGAATTCTAAATAAAGACAGTTTGTCCAGAAACGCGTCTTCAATCGACGACACCACTGGCGGTCCGTCGATAGAATAAAGGACCGTCGACTACCTCCATCGGTCCATACTTAGCATCTTCTTCAGCCTTCATCCTTGCATCTTCTCTGATCCAATTGATGGACCAACAACACGGTCTGTTGATACGCTTACATTCCATCGATGCCTCCGTAGTTCCACACTTAGTTTTTCTTCAACTTCGGGTACTAGGGCTAATCTCTAATCTGATCGACGGTTTGCCAGGACGGTCCGTCGATCAGTCGACGGACCGTTGATCCTTCCGTAGCCCCACACTTGGTCAGAATTCCCTGAGTTACTTCCAGATGCTTGGTCCTCCAATCGACGACCACCACCTATGGATCGTCGATGGAATGACGAGCCGTCGATGGCTTCGTGGGTCACCTCTTCTGCACAATCTTCTGCATTTCTATTTTGGATGACTTTCCTGCAAAACGTAGATAAAAACCATTAAATTCCTTCAAAAAGGCCCTATACACACACTAAACTTAAGGAAAAATAATTGAAAGTACAGTGAAACCACGGTACCTCACTAACATGAATTTATTGAGAATAGTTTTTCCTTGGTGCTTGCATATTATCTCTCATTGAGTATTGTTGTAGACACCCTTGTTGAGCTATTTGTGTTTTTGAATTACTTTAGGACTAGTAAAATTTTAAGTTTGGGGTAGTGATGAGTGGTACATTTTCACTCATTTAAGGTCAATTTTGCTCAATATTTAGTGTCTTAAATGCCTAATTTTTCCTATTATGATAAAATATTGATGATTTGCAGGGATGAAGGAAATTGGACAAGGCAAGGTCTGATGTTTGGAAGAATGACCAAAAATACAAAAAAAAGTGCAAAGTAAACATTATTGATTGCCTAACATGAAGGAAGGATCACCAGCTGTACATGACCTCGGCCAATTTGACAATGCATAACACTTGTGTCTATCACATAAGGTCGGGGAGATCTAGTAGAAACAACAATATGTTGAAGGAGAAAGGCGGTATAGATACAATTTGTCAAAAGAGACAGTGTGCAGTGAAAAAATTGAATGCTTGAAAGGCGAGTTAAGGTGGTATTTGACTATTCACAATCGTGAAAGGCTGACTCAATTGAGTTAGACAGCTATGGTTCAAACACCTAAAGCCTAGAGCATCACAAGGAGAGATGAGGATCGAAGGGAGATTCACCGAGTAGGTTTGGCGAGCCTGACTAATGTCACTGAAGGAAACAACTAATAGATTTCTGGGCCAACTTTTGGAAAATTACAAATAGCCTAAGGATATAATTCTTAAGTACCAAGTTTTAAGTTTTTGGAGAGTTTGAAAGGGAAACTATATAAAGCTTTTTTCTAGATAGTGTAAGAGCACTTTACCTTTGAAGAAAACTTTTCTAGTTTTTTGGGTCTTACAATTTGAAGTTGATAAATTGAAGTTAAATCCAAAGTGTGTTTACTCTTAGCTGCTTGATTTCATGTTTACCTGTGGCTTCTTTCATGAAAAGTATAATTTCATTATTTTTTGTGATGGTTGGCTAAAACAAGATCTAGGGGTTCTCAAATGGGGTTGGGTGTTGATTTAATGTAGTAGGTATTGTTCTATGCTCAGTGGGGTTGGGTGTTGATTTAAAATAGTAGGTATTGTGCTTTGCTCTGTTCTTTTGTTATTCATGCATGAATTTGGTCTAATTATTGATAAACCAAAATTATACCTTCTTACAAAAGTATAAGTGAGGATTTTCAATTAAAAAATATAACTGAGGTTAGGATCGATCCCCCGAGGAAAATGGTCTAGACTTAGACTAATTTATTGTTGATTGTATTTTTAGTCAATTTATTCTAGTAAAAAGGTGGGATTTTTATGACACAATATAATTGTCTATTAATTTTTAATAACAAGTAATAGAATTCGAAGTTTGCAATATCAATGTGAGATGAAACTAGGATATATGTGTTCCCACAAATTCGTAATGCAGTATTCCTAATACTAGTAACTCTTTCCAAGTGTTAAAATGCAAGGTTTGTAAATTAGGTATCTCCTAAGTGTATGGTTGTCCAAGTAGGGAATTTCACCAAGTAGGGAATTTCACCAAGTAGGTATCTTTTAAGTGTTAAAATTCAAGGTTGGTAAATACGGGTGTATGCTTTACTAGCTTATCTTTAACCCAAGATTAGCCCTCACGTATTTGGGTTAGACTATTCGATAACAAATTATCATGGTAATCTTTGTTGTTTGACCCTTTTCTCATTAATTAATTCCTTGGTCGAACAATTAGGAATGAGGTAAATTGTAACATTGCACACCATTAAAAAACATTCAATACAATGAGATTAACAATATATGCATAAACACTATTCCAAAATTACATACTTATTAGTTTTACTTAATTACTCATGGTTCCCAAATCCCTAGTTATGGATTTAGTTAATCATTCTTGAGTGTTCACAATTCAGGTTAAGGTTTCATGAAATTATTTCGATTAGATGAAATCTGGAATCTTAAATTGAATAACAAATGCAAATTTTATGAACCAAACTTCAAGAATTAAATGCCAAAAGTCTTTGCAAAATAATTCTCAAAGCTAAAAAGTAAGTATCTCAAAACGTCAACAACCCAAAAATGAAAAGTACAACTAATATTTATAGAAAACAAATACTAAACAATGTACAAAATGGAAGACTAAGGAAATTTAGCTTGGACAGTGTCACCTACATTTGGAAACCTATGACTCGTTGTAGAGATGACAACTCATAGGTGCGTCTCGTAAGTCCAATTATCTATCACCAAAATCCTGTTGTTGCAACAGTTTTAACACCAACTATTCCAAAATCTATTTCATACAAAACCAGACCAAAATACCACCACTTCTAATAATAGAACGCCTAAGAATCCTGCAAAACTCTAAGTTTAATGCATCAAAATACTGTAAGTTCAAGGTACATAAACGTTCTCAACTTAAGTTCGTTGTTTGTCATTAGGTGACACAACAAGCTCTAAACGATACTTATGTAGAAGTAGTTCAAAAACTCAAGCAATCAACTGACATTTTCTCAGTAATCACCCTCCTTATTTATTTTCATCACTGTGGAAATCATTTGTTCAACTCAACAAACCAATGCATGCGGATAATTACATGACACAAACATACTAATAGACACATTCACATATCTAAACAACAATCACTAAGATACCAACTCTTCAATAATGTAACTTATGTCCTTATTGCAAAGAGATCCCTTTGTTCACATGTAATTTGAATTTTTAATTAGGGATTCAACATACACTCACATTCAGAAGCATATTTAATACTGTTTGTGCTCAATACCATATGCTTTCCCTTATTTTCTATGCTTTGACTTTCCAAAACGTTCACTTAGGATCAGTTGTGGCATATTTGTATATGAAGTCATTTTCTGCACTACTTGACATTACATTGACCAATTCACCTCTTTTTACAACCAATTCTGACATCATATTGCTTTATGCTCTTCTCCGTGTGATTCATTGAAGCTTCAATGTGACTTTTGACTTGATCTTCTTGTTTGATTCATCTGTTTTTTTTTCATCTTTTTATTTAATCTTTTCATTCTTGTGTTTCTTTTTTATTAGTCACACCATTTTCAATATTTTTACTCATTTTTATTACTTTTATCTATACCCGACTCTTTTCATACCCTTTCTTTCTTGTTTTACTTCATAATAGTCACCCTCAACTTAAATGTTTAGCATAAGTTGAGGTGCATAATGTCCTAGGAAGAACCAGGGCCAAAATCAAGAAACAAATTTGCAGTAGCCACCCTCAACTTAGGTTTTTTGCCTGAGTTGAGGTACACTATGTCCAAGGGGGACTAAAAGTAGAATTTCACAATATTTTTAGGAAAGGTGAATTTGGTGTATTCAAAGAATGGTATTCATCGAGATCCAACATTTGGATCGAAGGAATCAAAATATTCTTTTGGTTGGTTGTTTTTAGGCTTAAGTGGACTCATTATCAACAATGACCTGTGATCATTTCCTAATTTCCACTTTAAATTATCTTAGCAAGACCAATGTGTAATTTTCTAGATTTGCATGTACTATATGACTATACAAACAATCTCACACAGATGTGGAACCTTGTTTAACTATCAAATCATCAATGTATCTGGTTCATGTTAAAGCTTAAGTAACGTTGTCTAATCAATTCCTTTCATGCCATGCAAAGATCCTACACATTGAAATTATTAAGTACACAGATACATCAGATATACAAAATTTAAGGGGAATCACTTTTCGGGATCTTTTGCCCTCATGATTTAATTCTAAAATTTTTATACACTTATACTATCTTAGACATACCGGTTCAACAGAAATTAAATAGTTCCTTAGGGAAAAAGAGCACATGCAAGAAAACCCCAAGGAAAGGATTGTGTGTTGGGTTTTTCAAATTTCACTCTAACACTGACAATCCATTCACCCCACCCGCAAAAAAATATAGTACAATGCCCTCAATGCAAAAAAAGAAAAAAAGAAAACATGGGTGAGACAAACTTGTAGTGCATAAGCACTAAAGACCAATCAAGAAGTAGGTGGGTCTGGTTTCCCCGAACTCATTGCATAAACATGAGTTATGCCCTCTTAGACACCCTCAACTTTAAATGAGGGGAGGACCATCAATAGTGCCCCTCGAACCGGATACACCTATCGCCAACTCCTTCTCTCTAAGTTGCCACATCTCCTCCTCAAGTAACTTCTACCTCTATGTTGAGTCTAACTGTTTTTTCTCCTTCTTTCTGGCTCTCTATTCCTCCTCCATATCTATAGTATGCTCTAAATCCCATGTGTGTTTTCCAGCCTCAAGAAGAGGGTGACTGGCAGGACCATCCTAACAAAATAATCCATTAAGCACCACATCTCCAATATCATCCTCTAGGGAAGGCTCCGGTACTACAACATCTATACTGGCTAAGGAATCAATATAAGCTTGGATTTTTCCAACTCCATGTGAAATGCAGTTAGATCCATCATATTCCCAGGATGAGGCCTTTATAACATCCAAAGCTTAAAAGCATCAATCCTCTGGTGCACTACCTGTATCTTCACCTAAATAACCATTTCTGTCCTTGCTTCCAATTCCTCTAAAAACTTATTCATCCATGGCCTAATGTGCAGCAAGATAGTTACCATTTGAGTCTCAAATTTATTAATTTTTGCTAGTGGCAACATGGAAAATCCTTAAGGAGTAAGAGCATGTGGTATGCTCATAACCGGGCCAGGTGAAATGGAAGGTTGAGTAGTCACATGGGGCACCTCAGTAGGGGCAAGAATGGCGCCCTTCATCATTTTGGGCAGGAGCAAGTGCCACCCCCATAAGAGGTAAATCAAATGGGATACCTCTCTATGGAGCTGTGGGGTTTGCATAATCCTGTATCAAGACAACATCACCCTTCTTGGTCACATATATCAACCTATCACATCTTCATACCAGAATATTTGCTTCTCTACATAGGCAGAAGATCAAATATGGTAATGGTAATGTGGTCTTGTCCCTAAAAACTCTCTCATGAATCTTGGCTATCAGAATCTAGGAGAAATCTATCTCGTAGCCTACCATCAATGAAGAAAGCATCACAACACTAACCCGTCACTATATAATTAGCCAATGGGGGGGACAAGCTTTACTTGATAATAGAACACCAGAACTTGGCTGCAAAGTTAAAAGTAGCTTTTTATGGGCTAGGTCATTTCACAAAACCACTCAACATTTAGCCCGTTCTCATAATGTTCCTAGCCATCTAGCTTACTTGGGTCTCTATCTGGTCAGAATCACGCATGATAACCTTATTATGAACCACCCTTATCTGATAGTTGTACTCACTTGTGTTAATTGGGTGAACATATGAAGGTTCATAAATAAATAGGTGAATGTGGCCTTGGATAGATCAATGCAGATGCCTCGCACCAAAGTAGTCCAAAGTGGGAGCTGAGCTATGGCCTTAGGCCGTGATGGCAGAGAATTATGTACATTTGCTTCTTTAGAAACATAAAATTCCATAATCATCTCTGGGCTATACCTCCCGAATGCCATCCACTCACATATGTGCTGCTTGAACAACTCATAAATAGCCAACACTGTGTTAAGGCTTCTAGTGAGAACTCGAAGCTCTTCTATAATAGTCATAACTGTCTTAACCTATTCATTCATGTGTAGACTTTCTGAGAATATTTGGAACATCCCTGGAACACACCATCGATTTGGCACAGTAGAAAGGTGTATAAACTCTAGTGTGGGAGAATCATGGGCCTCTGCGGTTTTAGTAATGCTAGAAGCAGAGGTGGGCACTAAACCTGCTCTGGAACTAGATTGGGATACCCTATTTGTTTCTCCCAAACTTTGTGCCCCCTTCTCAAACTGTGAGGCATCAACGTCTTTAGAGGATTGCTCCCCTCTAACACCTCGACAATATCAAGTTTTCTAGATTGTTTCCACGTAGTTTGATGTGCCATATGAGAGTCTCTGGTCATGCCTGGATCAAATTCACACCCAGTCGACTGATAAATTAGTTGGTGACAATCATCCACTTTGGTATCTTATTGAACAAAAATGGTGGTATTGTTCCTCCATTGATCAAGGACTTGGACTTATACTTCTGTTGGTAAGTGTGTTCTTTATTTGAATCCATAATATGTGTAGAATATTTGTAAGTACTCCAAGTAGATAAAATAAAATAATAAAATAAGAAAACTAAAACTAGGAAACTAAAACAAATCTAGAAAAAACCTATCATTTTGGGACCCATGGTTAATTATTACGGGCTGTTGAAACACGTTTGGACGGTAGGTAAGGAGGCGAATCATTAGAACAGTCCGTCGATTTAACAATGGACCATATGAAAAACTGTCGTTTCTAACTTAGGCTATTGGTTTGTGCTTCTGATTAACGGACTCTAAACTAAGGTTCGTAGGTTTTCTTACGAGCCATAAGTCAAGGCCGCTAGTTACCATTTTTACAATGAACTTCTCAATTTCATCCAATATCGTACTTTTAACATTTTGACTACCAAAAAACATTTAGGACATGCATTTAAACACACTTTAATGTTATTATATCATTCTTAAGGTGTTGGTTATTCAATTCACACAAGACAAATAATCAAATTGAAACTCTAAGTCAAGAACACAACTAGAAGTCGTTTACCCATATGTTTACACCCAAACTCAATGACACTCACAATATCTTCATCCCAAGGGTACACTTTAACTAATATTATCAAATTTAACAAATAATTTAAACCCAAGGTTAACTAGAAACTTTCAATTTCAACTACAAATTTAATTGTTTGTTGTTTAAAACCAATATCTTTCAAAAGATTTCAAAGTTGTATGACTGTGTTCTCTTAGACTTTGATAACCACACTTGCTAGACTTTAGACCCGCGACTTTCAATTCTAGAGGAATAAAATTTGGGGGAGAATAAGAGAAAATGAGGAAAGATGGAGAAAATGAGAGAGAAAAGGAATATATAATGGTATATGGGAGATTGATGGGTTGGGAATAGATGTTAAAGGGTGGGATGATGAACGAGTAACTGATTTTGAAGAGTTGTAACAGTTGGGAGGAGGGAAAATGGGGAATATATTAAAAATGAAGGGTTTTAAATCTTGTATTACTTCCCAAGCAGCGCTTGATTTAATGTCATGACATGACACAAGCCCCTTAATTAATAGACTTCATCAAAATCCTATGCTTCGATCACCACTTTGACATCTTTCGGTTGACCCAATTAGATTTTTATCCTTTGACTATTATCCTTGAATCTTGTTCCTTTCTTATTCTCAAGTTCAACCACTCCATTATTTAACACTTGTACAACTCTGAATATGCCCATCCACTTAGACTTGAGCTTGCCAGGAAATAAGGGCAACCTTTAGTTGAATATAAGTACCAAATCACCATGAACAAACTCATGCTTTTCAATCTTTTGATCATGATACTTCTTCACGTTCTCTTTATATAAGTCTGAACTTTCATATGATTTTAGGAGAAACTCATCAAGCTCATTCAACCTTTGTCTTGATGCAGCATCCCAATCTAGCTTCAACTTCATGAGTGCCCATGTCACTTTATGCTCTAGCTCTACATGCAAGTAAAAAGACTTCCCAAAAACAAGTTGGTAAGGAGACACACCTATAAGAATCTTGAATGCAGTGCGATAGGCCCATAGAGAATCATCAAGCTTTCTCGACCAATTATTTCTGTTTGCAATCATAGTCTTTGCAAGGATTTTCTTAATTTATCAATTTAACACTTCATCTTGCCCGCTAAGGTGTGGATGATAGGGAGTTGCTCAATGTGACAAACACCATATTCACTATAAAGTCATTGAACAAATCATTACAAAAGTGGGAACCTCCATCGCTAATAATGACCCTTTGTTTACCAAATAAGAAGAAGATATTCTTTTTAGGAATACGACGAAACTCTTCCCTTTATTATTTGAAAGCACAAAAGCTTTCACCCATTTAGACGCATATTCAACCACAATAACTATGTACGTCATCCCATTCGAACTCACAAACGGACCCATAAAGTCAAGGCTCAAAATATCAAATAGTTCAATAACCAAAATATGAGTCATTGGGAGTTCTTGTTTCGTTGAGATACCTCCTTCTCTTTGGCATGAATCACAAGACTTGGCGAGATCATGAGCATCTTGGGTGATATTAGGCGAATAATACCCACACTGTAAGATTTTATGAGCAGTACATACACCACTACGATGGCCATCAACAGGAATAAATAGCACACCTCTAATATAATCATCATCTCTACCTCAGGCACACAACGCCAAATAATCCCATTAGTATAGACACAAAACAAATACGAGTCTTTTTCGAAGAAACTTCTTCACACTAGACATGAATTTCTTCTTTGGTGGAATGACAAAATCTGACGGCACCAGATCACTTGCCAAGTAGTTGGCGAAATCTACGAACCATGGGATAAGATCAAACGAATCAGCCATAACCTATTCGTTTGGTAACGTATCATCTATCTTAACTCCATCATCCAACTTCAACATAGCCCCTTTATCTAATATGGACAAGTGATCAGTCGCTTGGATTTCTTTCCCCTTTCTATCATTCACCTCAAAAGTCAAATTCTTGCAGCAATAGTACCCACCCATCGAATCAACCTTAGTTTTACATCCTTCTTTGCCATAAGATACATGTGTGCACAATGATTTTAGTGCCCTGAAAATAGGATCAGGGGGCAGATCTATGTATGGCCGTGATGATGCCACGTCACCAGTGATCTCAGTTTAAATTTCCTTTATATATATATATATATATATATATATATATATATATATATATAT
>NC_028647.1:12694548-12711480 GCF_001406875.1 Solanum pennellii
ATATATATATATATATATATATATATATATATATATATATTATACATACATACTCCCCTGACATGCGGGATCGATTCTGCATACACTGCATTTTTTTTGTTTCCAAAAAAAAAAAATTGTTCCCTACCACGATTCGAACTTGCAATATGTTGAGATTAAATTACTATTACCATTAGGCTATGGTCATCTATGATATTTTATCCTTTACCATATGTTTGTTAGCATGACATAAAACTTCTAAATTTGTCTTCATCGACTTCTTTTTCCCCCCTTTTTTATTTAGGCATGATAAAATACTACTATTTAAATTTAAATTTATGATATGCACTTTCTTTTTTAGATTATTTCAAAAGAACATTACTTTTCTATTATTAGAAACTATTTTAATTTGTAATATTCCTTATGCATAATTTATGGTTATATAATGATTAAGATTTGTTTTAGGTATTCTCCCTCAAAATTTCCTTTTCTTTTTCTCAAAAGCATTGAAACTCAATGCCAAATTTAAATTATCCTTTGCTCTATTATCTTTAATCATTTAAATGCATATGAAAAAAGTAGTTTTGGATATGATGATTTAAATCTTATCAAGAATTTAAAATTACAAGATAAAATGCATGCTGCATTAAAAGACAACATGAGAATTATACTAAAACTTCATATGAATTCATTGATCTTTTAAATTTGTTATGGTTGGGAGTCAAAACTCAAAACAACAACATAAGATTTCATTTCTGTTATTGAAACTGTGCATGTACAATAATTCCAACTACGTTAGTTAAGTCTCTTACATAGACAGTGAATTATTAATAAATATAAATAACTATAGTATTGTTGAGTGCATATAGATATTGAAAATTCAGCAAGTGCAATCATAGAGGATATTGTTGGAAATATTTTTCATTGCGCCAAGTTGTCGTTATTTATTTATTTATTGTTTTAATTCAATTGTTTTTATAAATTGAAAAGATGATAACCGAACAACAATTCCAAATATCTATTTATAAGGATAAAATAATTTAAATATTTGGTCGATTTAATAAACATGTCCATTTAATGGTGATACGTCATCCACAACCTTTAAATCCCGGATTTGCCTTTGAATATGGTCTTAACTTCTCAAATGTGAAGACTACAACAAGAAATACAAGTTCGGTGATTGTGTAAGTTTTTTGAGCCACATTTAGAGCTTTTCTCGTATAATATATGGGATGAAGCATCTTCTCTCACCTTTTTCCCAATACTACACCAAGTGCCACCCCACTTGCATTACACAACTTCAAATGGTTGTCCCAATCCGGTGAAATAATGATCAGTGCCGAAGTCAACTTCTCTTTCATCTTCTCAAATGCTCTCAGACAAGCATCGTCAAACTCAAATTTTATCTCCTTCTTGAATAGCTTTCACAATAGGTGTGTAATTCTCAAGAAATCTTTAATAAAGCTCCTATATAAATCTGCATGCCCTTGAACACTTCTTAACACCTTTCACAGAGATGGACAGAGCCAAACTTTGAATCACCTCGAGCTTTGTTATATCAACCTCAATGCCCTTTGCAAAACTCTATGGCCCAAAGCTATGCCTTCTTTTACCATTTAGTGACATTTCTCCTAGTTTAGCATAATATTGCATTCTTCACAATGTTTTAGAACTTTACCCAAATGAGACAAGCAATCATCAAACGAGTTACCAACCACAGAAAAAAATTATCCATAAATTCCTCGATAGTGTGTTCCACCATATAAAAATACATAGATATCATGCAACATTGAAAAGTTATCGATGCATTACACAACCGGAATGACATCCTCTTGAAGAAGTATCTCGTAAGGACAAGTGAAAGTAGTCTTCTCTTGGTATTCCAGAGGTATGAAGATCATTATTATAGCCCGAATACCCATTTAGAAAACAATACCAACCCTTTCCATAAGACATTCTAACATTTGGTCCATGAATGACATTGGAAAGTGATGTTTGTCACACCCCTATATTTTCCTCAGAATTAGTGTTTTATGAAGGAAAGAGTTTTTTCCAATTGAAGTGACATTTTGAAAAAAGATTATTTTATTTCTGAGTCGCCACTTTGAATTGAGTTTTGATATTCCAAGTCACCTTTTTAAAATCTCTAATCAAAAGGAAGTTGACTCTTTGTTTTATGGTCTGCGAGAACAAGTCTGCGTAAGAAATTCTATTGATCGAAAGGAAGGTGTAAGACGCCCCTCTAATCCCCTGTATCTAGCACGATCGCTTTATTGACTTGTATATGACTTGACTTAGTTTTTTGAATACATATATTTATTAGCCTAACAATTTATTTAAATCCCGCTTTCTTTGATACACATAAGTTTACTCAAACAAAACAAATCAAAACTAAGAGATACTTTTTTTTAGTTTTTCTTTATTAATATTTTTATTATTATATTCCTTTTCCTGTTTACTTTTTTTTAAAATTTTTTTAAAATTATTATTATGATCATTATTATTATCATTATCATTATCATTATCATCATTATTATTATTATTATTATTATTATTATTATTATGCTTCATTTTTTTTGACAGGTATTCTATTCCTCTTTTGCTTATGTTCTTTTACCCTTTTTTAGAAATTATTTTTTATTCCTTCCCTTACAAAAAAACATTATATATATTTTATTTTTTCAATTGTTTTTGTTCTTCTTTTTGTTTTGTTATTTTTTCATTATTTTGTTTGTTCTTAAAGTCTAGTATCTTTTATTTTTTTAATTGAGGTTCTTTATTTTCCGTTTCTATTACTCACATTTTTTACCTCTTTACTTATCCCCTTTTTAAAAATTATTGTTTTTTTATATTTCTCTTTTATAGATGAATCCCTAAAGCTCATATACCCTCTAGCTCTTTTCATCACCCAACTGTCTCACTATGCTTCTAAGATTGTTAAAGATATGAGAAGCCGAATGAGCTTGTTTTTTAATGGCTGGGTCGGGCATCAAGAAAAGAAGGCAGAGCTACAATGATTATTGGAGATGGATATTTCGAGGTTGATGATCTATGTACAACAGGTAGAGGAGGAAAAGTTGAGGGACCGACAAGAGTACAGAAACAAGAAGGCTAAGACTAGAAATGAGTCTGGGCAACAGAAAGGTGGTTCGAATCGGCCACTGTTTCAGAAACAAAAGAGGCCTACACCATCATTTGCTAGTGCACTTGCGTCCAGAGACATAGTTGAGCATCATGGTCAGAACTCCCAAGCTAAGCCTGCATATTCATAGGGTAGTGTGGCGCAAGGAGGCAGTAAGCCTCCTGCCTACACCAAGTGTGGTAGAAATCAATCTAGTGTTTGATGTGAGGGCTCCACGAGTTGCTTCAAGTGTGGTCATACCAGGCATTTCATGAGGGAGTGTCCAAAGAACAAGCAAGGCGGTGGTAATGGGGGCAACAAAGCTCAGTCTTCATCAGTTTCTCTACCAGACAAAGTTACACCTAGGGCATAAGTTCTAGCAGAGGAACAAACCGCTTGTATGCTCTCAAAAATCGCCAAGAACATGAGAATTTGCCAGACGTTGTCACTGGTATGATTCAAGTCTTTGACTTTACTACTTATGCATTGCTAGATCTAGGATAAAGTTTATCTTTTATAGCTCCATATGTTGCCATGAACTTTGACATTATTAGTGAGCAACTTAGTGAACCATTCAGTGTTTCCACACCTGTTGGTGAATCCATTCTAATAGAAAGAGTCTATCGTGATTGTCCCATCTCCGCTAGTCACAAGAGTACCATGGCTAATTTAGTTGAGTTAGACATGATAGACTTCGATGTCATTCTTGGTATGGAATGGCTTCATCTCTATTATGTCTCAGTTGATTGTAGGACTCGAATAGTGAAGTTTCAGTTTTCGAATGAGCCAGCCTTAGAGTGGAAAAGAAGTACAGCAGTGCCTAAGGGTCGATTTATTTCGTACCTTAAGGCGGGGAAGTTAGTTTCTAAGGTGCGTGTCTATCACTCAGTCCGAGTTAATGACTCTAGTGTTGAGATGCCTCCTATTCAATCAGTTCCAGTAGTGAAAGAGTTTCCAGAAGTCTTTCGAGATGATATTTTTGGAGTCCCTCCTGAGAGAGAGAGATTTCAGTATAGATCTTCTTAAAGATACTCACCCATCTCTATTCCGCCATATAGAATGACACTAACAAAGTTGAAAGATTTAAAAGAGCAGTTAAAAGACATTTTAGAGAAAGGCTTTATTCAACCTAGTGTCTCACCTTTGGCCACTCCGGTCTTGTTGGTGAGAAAGAAAGATGGTTCCCCTAGGATGTGTATAAAATACCTCAAACTGAACAAGGTGAACATAAAGAATAAATATCCTCTTCCATAGACAAATAATCTTTTAGACCAGCTTCAGTGTGCTTCTTGCTTCTCACAAATTGATCTCAAATCAGGCTACCATCAGTTGAAAGTTAGGGAATGTGAAATTCCAACGACAACTTTTAGGACCAGATATGGGCATTATGATTTTTTGGTCATGTCTTTTGGTTTGACCAATGCCCCTGGAACATTCATGGATCTTATGAATAGAGTCTTCAAACCTTATTTAGATCTGTTTGTTATCATCATCATTGATGACATACTAATATATTTAAGAAATGAAGAAGACCATGCTAGTCATCTTAGAATAGTTCTTCAGACTTAAAAGGATAGAGAGTTGTACGCCAAGTTATCTAAGTGTGAGTTTTGGCTTGAGTTTTTTGTATTCTTGGTTCATAGTTTCCGGTGAGGTATTAGAGTTGATACCAAGAAATTGAGGCAGTGTAGAACTGGCCTAGAACCATATCTCCAACTGATATTACGAGTTTCTTTGGTTTTGCTGGTTATTGTATAAGATTTGTAGATTGTCTCTCATCCATTTTGTCTACTTTGACAAAGTTGACTCAGAAAACAATCAAGTTTCAATGGTCTGAAGCTTGTGAGAAAAGCATCAGAAATTAAAGAACAAGTTGACTACTACCCTAATTTTGACTTAAACCGGAAGGTACTCAAGGTTTTGTGGTGTACTTTAATGCATCAAGAGTTGGTGTAGGCTGTGAATTAATGCAGAATGACAAGGTTATAGCTTATGCCTCCAAATAGTTGAAAATTCATGAGAAGAATTACCCAATACATTACTTAGAAATTTTTGTTGGAGTTCATGCATTGAAATTATGGCATCACTACTAGTATGGTGTTCATGTTGACATATTCACTCCCACAAGAGCTTACCAGAAACAATTCAATCTCTGACAGGAGAGGTGGTTAGAATTACTCAAGGATTATGACATGAGTATTCTTTACCACCCAGGTAAGGCTAATATGGTTGGTAATGCCTTAATGAGGTTGTCTATGGGTAGTACCGCCATGTTAAAGAAGAGAAAAGGTTGTTAACCAAGGATGTGCGTAGACTTGCATGCCTGGGAGTCATACTTATATATTCCACAGAAGAAGGGATAGTGGTGACCAATGGGGCTAAGTCATCACTAGTGTCAGAAGTGAAAGAGAAGCAAGACCAATACCCCATTTTGCTTGACTTGAAGGAAAATATTTATAAGCAAATAGTTTTAGCTTTTGAATAAGAGAGAGATGGTTTGAAGAAGTATCAAGGTAGTTTGTGTGTACCTAGGGTGGATGGACTCCTGGAGAGGATCATGGAGGAAACTCATAGCTCCAGATATTCCATTCATCCGGTTTCCACAAACATGTGCCAAAATTTGAGAAAGGTATATTGGTGGAAAGGCATGAAGAAGGGCATTGCTGTATTTGTTGCCAAATGCCCAATTGCCAACAAGTGAAAGTGGAACACCAAAGTACATTATGTTTGGCTCAAAATATATAACTTCCGGAATGGAAGTGGGAGATGATTAACATGAATTTCATCACAGGGTTGCCAAGGTCTCAAAGATAACATGATTCAATTTGGGTGTTTGTTGATAAAATGACAAAATCAACCCACTTCTTGCCGGTAAGGCCACTCATTCGGCAGAGGATTATGTGAATTTATACATTTAGGAGGTGGTGAGACTTCATGGAGTCCCATTCTCAATCATTTCATATAGAGGTACACAATTCACTGCACAGTTGTGGAAGTGTTTCCAGAAGGGTTTGGGTTTAAAAGTGAACTTAAGCAATGTTTCTCATCCTCAGAAGGATGGACAAGCGGAGCGTACTATCCATATCTTAGAAGATATATTAAGAGCTTTGGGATGATCACCTACCTCTCATCGAGTTCTCTTACAACAACAATTACCATTCGAACATCCAAATGACTCCATATGAAGCTCTTTATGAGAGAAGATGCAGATCTCCTATTGTGTGGTTCGAAGTGGGTAAATCAAGGTTGATAGGACCAGATCTATTTCATCAAGCCATGGAGAAGGTGAAGGTGATCCAAGGGAGACTGAAATCGGCGCAGAGTCGTCAGAAGTCCTACACAGATGTGAGGACAAGACCATTGGAGATTGAGGTGGATGATTGGGTATATCTTAAAGTTTCACCCATGAAGGGTGTTATGAGGTTTGGTAAGAAGGGAAGATTAGTCCCCGATATATTGAACCTTATAGAATTCCAAGAGAATTGGCAGTGTAGCTTATGAGTTGGAGATATCCCAAGAGTTAGCAGCAGTTCATCCAGTGCTTCACATTTCTAAGTTGAAAAAGTTGATGGGTGATCCTTCATTGATTGTACCAACTGAAAATGTTGGAATTAAAAATAGCTTATCCTATGAAGAAATTCAAGTTGAGATTTTAGATTGCCAAGTTCGCTAGTTGAGGACAAAAAAAGTTGCATCAGTCAAAGTCCTTTGAAGGAACCAATTTGTTGAAGAAGCTACTTCGGAAGCTGAGAATGATATGAAAAGGAGATATCCACACCTCTTTGAATCCAGAGAAAATGCAGACCAAGGTACTAATTTTCTTCTTAGTACTATCTAAATTATGCGTAAGCATGTTATTTGTGTCATTTTCTTGTTGGGTGTTTGAACTAGATGTTACCGCCCTTAGCATTGTAGGAGTGACCTCATTCAAGGACGAATGTTCCAAGGGGTAGATATTGTAACATCTCGTAACTAGAATGAACTAGAAGGAAGTGTAAAATCTTGAAATAGTTAATTTTGGAAAGTATAAGGAAATTTGGGAAATTAACTAAGGATAAAAAGGGATTTTTAGTCATACTAAAACGACCATAAATTCTAGATTAGGATGATTTAGAGGTATTTCTTTTTATGGATGGAAATCCCTTCGAAACATCTTTCGAACAGTGCCGGGTTCGCATAATTTTGATGTCGTATGAGAGAGATACTCCTTTTGGAAGTTGGGATGTTAAATTAAGAAAATGTCCAATTCGAGATTTTCAAGGGTATTTTAGTCTTTTAGCTACCCTATTATTTATTCCAGTTTTAGGAGTTTTATATTGGTCAAGACTAAACTTGGTCAGTTTTAGAAAATTAGAATTTTCACGGTAGGGCTAAGGAGAAAGGAGAAGACAAAAGAAGAAGGGAAAAAGGGCAAAATCATCAAGACCAACCAAGAACTTTGGTGTTTTCACTAAGAAACTTGCTTCAAACGGGTATGTAAGTCTCTCATAACATTGAAATCTTTCTCCCACGTGCCAAGCATATTATTTCAGTTCGGATTAGTCATAAAATCATTAGAATATTGATATCTTGATACCCTTTTCTTGAATTCATGTGTTGTTCTTGAATTGTCTGAGTTGTGAAGTTTTTAAATTCGTTACGATGCATTATGGGGTCATTTCGGGTTAGGTTCTTAGGTACATTTTCTGGGTATCTATATAATAAAGAGATTTCAGAAAAAGAACCGAGTTTGGGTGAATTGAGGAAGAAAAATGAAGAAAAAATTTCAACGAGCGAAATATGGACATAGGAGCCCGTCAAGCGACATGTTCCCTAATAAAAACTTCTTCTCCGCATCGCGGATCTTAACGAGGTGTTCTGCCTCAAAAGACATTTTAAGAATCAGAATTAAATTATACCTTCGCATCGTGGACCCACCTTCAAATTTGATTTTCGGATTTTTCTCATGCTTAGCTACCTAGAATCATTCCTAAACATTATGAGGTCTTTCAAAACACAAATCTTATTCCTTGAATCCATAATTCAATTCAGTATCAGTTAGATTCAAGTCAAGAGCAGTTAAGAATTAAAGTTAAGGGAAATCAAGAGTCAAATAAGAGGAGTCATTTCAACTTTTCATTAGTCTTTTACTAACATTTTAACTTTGTTTTAAGACTTAAGTTTTGAGTTCTGTAAAGAGTGAAGTTGAAGTTCTTTTCCTCAAAGGTATAAGGGGACTAAGTCCCAAAGTGACTTGAAATGTCTTAACATTTAAGGAAACTTTGATTTCTAAGGAGCCTTAGAGAAAGTTTTCAGAAAAGAACTATAGCTTTTTAAAACAAGCAATTAGGGAAACTATGATTTCCAAGATAGCTTTGAGCTAAGTATTTTGAGTACTAATCTAAAAACCACGGAATCAGTATGTTTTTAAAACATAAGAGCTAGTATATTTTTGGGAGTAGTATTGAGCACCAATATAGGGGAGAGTTCAGACAACTCACAACCCCATAAACCATGTAGTCAGTTGGTGAGCCTCGTTGCTTTCCGGAGGACATCTTTTATTGCTTTTTAGTTAGTTCAATAGGATTTTGTGGAGTTTGTCCATTTTGGCGGCTTCATAGACCGTTAGTAGTTTAGTAGTCTTTACATTTTTATTCTTATGTTAAAGACTTGGGCTGCCATTTTGTCCATGTTTAATGTTTACATCTTTAAGACATTTCCAGTTATTTTGTTATGTAGTTCAGATAAGTTTTTTTTTTTATCATTATAGTGTGATTTCTATCTTCCACTGAGTTAAGCAAGACTAAGGGTCCGCTCGAGGCCATCAATGGTCACCGAGTGTCAGTCCCACCCAGGCTGTAGGCTCAGGGTGTGAGAGTTTCTCCTCCTCTTTATTTAATTTATGACATCCACAAGTACAATTGCAATTATAAAATTCACATAAATAGTTGCAATATATTTAATGTGTCAACATCCATTTTAATTTCTAATTAAATTCAACAATTAATACATATTAATGATCACACAATTTCTTTTTCCATATTTGTCATCTCTCCTCAAGTTTGTTATTTTTAGGTTATCATAAGGCCATTATATTTTATTCCAAAGCATGGTTTGCTCCCTAAATAAATTAGTCAATTTATTTTAATTTTTTATGTTAAATTGAGATAGAATATATTTCGTAATTGTAGTTTGTTGACTTGATAAACTTCAAAATTCTATTGTAGTTTCAATTTGAATTAGAGAAACAAAGATATTGGGAAAAATTGAGTTGTGAAAAAATGTATGAAATAGTAACTGTTGAAAAAATGTTTCAAATACTAGTTGACTATATTAATCATCATTGACTCATTTTTTTAGAAGTAATTACCTATTTTTAGTAAGTGTTGTATTGTAAAAGGTTAATGCATGAATTGAACACTCTTTTTGATATAAGAATATCAATTGTTGTTAGTGGGGTGCAACTGATTAGATTGGTTCAGATTTTTTAAATATCAAATTAAACTATTATGTTAAAATTTTAAATTTATACACCAAGTTAATAGAATTGGGGGTTTTGAACCTCGAATTTTGTCGGGCTGGTTCCATTTTTCAATTATCGAACCAAATTTTGTGTGTCAAATTTTTAAATTTATAAATCAAAATAAACTAATAACCTCGATTTTTTAAAACTTATTTCAAGTCATGTTAATTTTACCAAATAGTTCCTAAGTTATTTGAAATCATTTTTGACTTACTTTAACTTATTTTTTATATTTGTCAAATACTTTCACAAATCAAAAGTGACTTAAAAATAGGTTTGTATTTGACCAATTTTTAAGTCAATTCAAACACCCAGTCGTGATATATAGTGTAAAAATTGTAGAATTCTCACAGATATGTGAAGAATTAAGGATTGTATTAATAAATGAATGATTGAGTTACATACTTCCTTTATAGGAGAAGAGTCTTATACTAGCTACACTAGGAATCCTAATACAACACAAATATAATATATACACCTTATCCTAGTCGTACAAAGTATAGACTTGTACATAAATTAGGATTGAGTAGTCTAGTCCTAGTGTAACTCAAACTCTAACTCGTCAGACAACTTCACCGAACCTGTTCCATCAGCTTCCTTCAATACTTCCCCTCAAGCGAGTGAGTGGAGGAACTGTAACTCCTAGCTTGCGACAAAACTCAGCAAAAACCTATTTGGTTAATGATTTTGTATGAATATCTGCTAGCTGATCCTTGGACCTCACAAATTGAGTAACAAGTTGTCCTCTAGCCACCTTCTCACAAACAAAATGATAGTCCATTTAAACATGTTTAATTCTAGCATGCATAACTGGATTAATTGTCATTTACAAAGCACTCATGTTGTCACAATACAATGTAGATACAGATCGAAGAAACACCCCAAGATCATGAAGTAGATACATGATCCATGTCATCTCGGATGCACTGGAGGCAAGTGCTCTATACTCAGTTCAGCACTTGAACGAGCAACTGTGGATTGTTTCTTGGAGGTCCAAGAAATACAGTTTGCACCTAGGTAGATTCTATAGGACGTAGTGAATCTCCTAGTGGTGGCACAACCTCTCCAATCAGCATCGAAGTACCCATACAACCTACATGGTGATTGTGAAATAGTCTAAGTCCAAAGTGCAGAGTGCTTTTGATGTACCTGAGAATTCTTTTCACCCCTTGAAGATGTGCATTGTTTGGATTTTGCTTAAATTGGCTTGCTAAATTCACAGAATGAGTAAAATATGGTCTTGTGAGAGTCAAGTATTGAATAATCCCTACTATCATTCTGTGAAAAGATGCTTCAACCTGATTTCCCACAACTTCATGTAGACCATGATTTTGAGCCAAAAGAGTGGATATTGTCTTTGGAAAAGTCATTTCAGTCTTGTTTAGCAGCTCAGCAACATACTTACTCTGGCTTAAGTGGATGTCCCCATCAAAATACTTAACCTCAACTCCAAGAAATATGTGTAAATGGCCAAGATCTTTCATGGCAAACTCCTTCCCAAGTTGTAGTTACAACTCTGAGACATTAAATGGATTAGTTCGTGTGACAATAATATCATCCACATATAACAAGAGAAATATTTTGCCTTGGTGAGTTTTCAAAGTAAATAAGGAAGGGTCAGCCTTATTACAAGTGAAACCAAGGTGTAAGAGATCCATGCTAAACCTATCAAACCAAGATCTTGGTGTTTGTTTAAGACCATACAATATCTTTTTAAGCAGACATACATGCTGAGGATACTGGCAATTAATAAAACCAGGAAGTTGACTCATGTAAACCTCCCCTTGTAAGAAGCCATGAAGAAAGACATTTTTGACATCGAGTTGTCTAACTTTCTACTTCGAACTGACAGCAATGGATTGAACAACCCTAATAGTTGTTGATTTAACCAAAAGACTGAATGTTTCTTCAAAATTTATCCCTTCAAGCTGCGAGAATTCCCTTGACAGAAGTCTGGCCTTGTATCTATCTACTGTTCCATCAGCTTTTGATTTTGTCTTGAACACCCATTTTGATCCAACCAAGTTCATACTAGGAGATTTGGGCACCAAAATCCATGTCTTGTTAGTATGTAAAGCATCAATCTCTTCCTGCATTGTTGCAAGTCAATGAGGTGATTTGAGTGCTTTCTTAGTAGAATTTGGCTCTTTCACAAATTTTGTGCTGCTGCGAGCAACAAGTGACAAGTGTTGTCCCTTCGCCTTGTTCCTGGTGATCATATGATGCCCTTTTGGTGCAGGAAGTACCTCAACTGGTACATCACCCAAGGTAGTGGACTGGAGTGTAGCATCGTCAAGTTGATGGTCAACTGGTACATCAACTAAAGTGGTTGTTTGATAATGATCATTGGCTGGACCCGTAAGCGCAACCTGTTCTTCACTTCTGCTGGCAAATTCAAAATCTGCAGCTAGACTTTCAATACTACTGTATGGATCATCAACCTCAACCTGTTCCTCAGAGTTCAATAAAACTCTCATCATCAATGAGTACATGAGGTGTAGCAGCATTATCACTAGTAATTTGTGGACTAGCAGCCTGTACTTCCCATGAATCACAATTATCATGTGCCTGCAGTTTAGAGAAAGATTCGATAAATGTAGCAAGGTGAGGTGAGACATCAATGTTAGTCTGAGATTGCTTTGAATACACATAGGGTAATGTTTTCATCAAACACAACATGTCTAGATATGTAAACCCTTCTTGTACAAGGATGACAACATCTATATCCTTTGTTTAAGCTAATGTACTCAATGAACACACAAGGATAGGTCTTTGGACTGAACTTAATATTGCCCTTGATATATGGAAAAACATCTACACCCAAACACTTTTAGACTGTTATAATCAGGTTGTTCCCATACAACTTAACAAATGGAGTCACCATTTTTAGGACTGATGAAGGCAATCTATTGATGAGAAATACTGCAGTGAGGAAAGCTTCAACCCATAAAAACAAAGGTAGATTAGCATGAAGTAGTAGAGCTAGGCCAGTCTCCACAATATTCCTATGTTTTATCTTAGCAACTCCATTTTGAGCAGGTGTGTTAGGACATGAAACATATCTCACAATGACCTTCTCTTCCAAATGCTTAATGAGGTCTGTTTGGATAAACTTACCACCTCCATCACACTTAAAAATCTTAATCTCTTTAGAAAATTGTTTTTCCACCATTTTATGAAACTTAAGAAAGACCTCAAAGAATGCAGAGTTCTTTTTCAGTGGTTAAATCCATATACATCTTGTGTGATCATCAACATAAACGACGTATTATTTCATATGTTGGGAAGATTCGACAGGAGTAGGTCCCCATAAGTCACAATGGATTTTTAATAAAGGTTCTTTCTCAATTTTATTTCTCAAACCAAAAGGAAGTTTACAACTCTTTCCCAACTAACAACTAGAACAAACAGTAGGCATTTTATTCCAACTACTAACATTGATGCAACTATTACTATTCAAAAACTTTAAAAACTTCAAACTAGGATGTCCTAATCTAGTATGCCACATGTTGTCTGACGTGTTCCAATCGTGTGCAACAATTAAAGTATAGAAATTGTTATCTTCAAAAGTATAGAGTCCATTCCTTTTAGTTCCCCTGGCCAGTAGTGTCCTTGTCTTCTTTTCCTTTACAACAAAGTTAGTTTCATCAAATTCAAGAGTGCAACAATTATCCTTTGCAATCTTACTAATTGAGAGTAAATTCTTATTAATCATAGGGAGTACAAGAACTCCCTTTAATTTACCTGATCTGGACGTGTTCCCAACATGTGTTATGTCTAACTTTGATCCATTCCCAATAATAATGTTATTTGATCCATTATAGTGTTTAAGATTAGTTAGGATACGTGAGTTATGTGTCATATGACTACTTGCTCCTGAGTCCACATACAAGGTGTCATCAGTGTTTTGAAGATTAGTAGCAATAACGCTTGTGGTAGATCATCTGCAGGTTGGTAAGAGTAATCCCACCTGTAAAATCACTTAAGAGAAGTATGGTTATTCCTACCACAAATTTGACACAGATCAGAATTATTCCTTTCATGACTTCCACTTGAAGGACTATTCTGAGGACCAGGTCAATTTTTGCTGTTATAAGAACCTGTTCCCTCCAACAGGCTTAAAGCCTCTTTCTCTGGAATTAAAATTACTGTCTCCTCTTATTTGAGAGTAATTTCCTCTTCCCCTGCCTCTTTGGGCAGAGAATGCCATGTTATGATTTTGTTGAGGCACTTCTTCTTCATCTTCCCTCATATCAAAACCCCTAAGAGCATTAATAAATTGATTAAAAGTAGGATACGGTATCTTACCTAACATGACAGTTCTGAAGGTCTTGTACTTAAGACCTAGTACTCTAGCAAAATAATTCACTTTGTTATCCTCATTGACAAGCTTGTGAAAGGCTGCAAGGCCATCACATATGCCTTTGAATTTCTTATTGTATTCATCAATTGGTTTGGTTCCTAACTTCACACTTTGCAGTTGTTGCTTAAGCTGGAACTCCTTATCTTTTGTTGCTTAAAGATATTCTTCTTCTAAGCATTCCCATATCTCCTTGGCAGTTGAGCAACCTACGGTCAGGTACATGATTTCTTATGTCAAGGTGCCTGATATCCAGCTCCTTAGTAACACGTCCTTCTCCTCTCATTCATCAATAATGTTGCTATCTTCTGCACCCTTCTCACCTAATACAGTTTTCTCAGTAGTCTGTCCAGTGGAACATGTCCCTTTACGTTGTTCTATGATGAGATAGGTTAATCTCATCACTTGAATCAACTGAGTCATTTGTGTCCTCCTAGAAGATAGTTCGTCGGCTTAATTTTAATGGAGCAGGACAAAATAAGGTAATAAAGTGAAGAGGTCGAAAGAGTGTTGGTTAAAGGGGCCATTGCGGTTTGATAATTTGGTTGTTTTTTTAGATCAAATACGTTAAAGAGCAGAAAAGCTTTATTGCTCTGATACCATGTAGAATTCTCATAGATATGTGAAGAATCAAGGATTGTATTAATAAATGAATGATTGAGTTACATACTCCTTATATAGGAGAAGAGTCCTATACTAGCTACACTATGAATCCGAATACAACACAAATATAATATATACACCTTATCCTAGTCGTAACAAGTATAGACTTGTACATAAATTAGGATTGAGTTGTCTAGTCCTAGTGTAACTCAGACAGCTTCACCGAACCTGTTCCATCAACTTCCTTCAACAAAAATATGTCTATAAAAGGTAAACATTAATTATGGTAGATAATCTATAAAAGTAGCTAAATTTATGAAACTAGCAGAGTTAAAAGACACTCATGCAATACTTGTTATAAATATAGTACAAGAGAAAGACAAATCTTCCCAGCCAAAAATTTCTTCTCCCTTTTATTGAATTGAATCGATTGATAGAGGAATAATGTCAAAAACAGAAGGAGAATGGATGAATGTGAGAAAAGAAGGAGAAACTTCTTGTGTAGTTTTGTCTCATAAGTTCATTGATAAGTTAAAAAATTTGAATTGGGATGAAATTTTGAAAAGCAATATGGTCAATTCATCGCAATCTGATGAGAAGCTACCGTGTACATCCCAACAAACAAAACTATCTAATTAACACCTTCTCTTGTCATGTTTTTGCTATCCTATATTATACTATATACCATTTTTTTGTCTCTCATATAGTTGTTGATTTGGTCTTTTTATAAAGCTTCTCCTAGTAGTTATTAAGTTATTTATCTTTAATAACTTAATGTAAGCAATATTACAAAGTATTATTCTTTTACCTTCTTTGTCTTTCGTTTTTAATTTCAAAAGAATTTTATGGTGTTTCTCCTCTTTTTTATTTAATTAAAAACATCCACAAATACAATTGCAATTAAAACACTCACAAAAATAACTACAATTTATTTAAATGTGTTTACGCCCATT
Organism: Solanum pennellii; assembly: GCF_001406875.1. Lineage (NCBI taxonomy): Eukaryota > Viridiplantae > Streptophyta > Magnoliopsida > Solanales > Solanaceae > Solanum > Solanum pennellii. The sequence goes on from NC_028647.1 coordinate 12,710,067, forward strand.
TTAATTTCTAATTAATTTAGATAATTAATGCATATTAATTATTACACGATATATGTTGTTCTATATTTTCCATCTCTTCTCAAATTTGTTATATTTATGTTATTATAATGCCATTATATTATATTACAAAAACTTGGTTTGCTCCCTCATCTCCCTATATATAGTAGATTATATGTTGTTATTGATATAAATTAGTTAATTTATTTTTATTATTTTATGTTAAATTGGGATAGAATATATTTCATAATTATAGTTTTGTGACTTGATAAACTTTAAAGTTCTACTATAGTTCCAATTCGAATTTGAGAAACAAAAGAGATTGGCGAAAATTGAGTTGTTGGAAAAAATCTATCAAATAGTAAGTGCTGAATAGATATTTCAAATACTAGTTGACATATAAATCATCATTGACTCATTTTTACTAAGCAATTACCCATTTTTATGTTAGTTGTGTCATATATTAAGTGTTGTATTGTAAAAGGTTAATTCATTAATTGAACACTCTTTCTAAGATAAGAATATGTAGGGATTCATGATCATCAGATTGATTTATTTTGAATATCAAATTAAATTATTTGTGTCAATATTTTAAATTTATAAATCAAATTATAAAACTTGGGGGTTTTCAACTTCGCAATTTTTCGGGTTGGTTCAATTTTTTCAAATATCAAACCAAAGTTATAATTTTATAAATTAAAAAAAACTAATAAACCTTGATTTTTTTATTTTTCCGGTAAAATATTCATACAAGTATATAATTAACTTGTCCTCTAAATATTTTTTTAGTCCAACCAAAATACATCTACCGAAGGTGCTTCCGAACAAAATAATACAAAATATGAGATGTGTGATGATACTAAAATCTTAAACAAAAATTATAATAAAATCACATAAGTAAAATTTTCAAATTAAAGTCATTATGAAAATGATTATAATTTAAAAGTACTGAATCACGCTAAAATAAGTCTAAAAAGTATTAATTACATGATTAATATTAAATAAAAATTAAAATTAGGTTATGTAGTTTAAATGTCTAAATCAATATAAAACTAAAGAATAAATATTCAACATTATTTGTCATTTTAGTGCATAGTTAATTTTTTTTTTTGTTAGGATAAGTGTTTAGTTAATTTTGAACTGTATTTCATTAGAGTTGCATATATCAATGGATTATTACCTTTTTTTAACTATTCAAAATTCTAAATCTCAAAAAAAAAAATTAAAAATATATTAGATGATAAAAACTATGAAAAATTGTAAGTGATAATTAGAAACTATATCCAAGTCAATACTTTTATGTAGATGGAGCTTCTCGGGTGGTAAGCACCCCTCACTTCCAACGTGAAGGTTGCGAGTTCGAGTCACCAAGGGAACAAAAGGGGTAGGAGATCCTGTGGGGGGGGGGGGGGGGGGG
>NC_028647.1:12711888-12719938 GCF_001406875.1 Solanum pennellii
GGGGGGGGGGGGGAGGGGTAAAAACCCCAAATATGATAACCCGTCCAAAATTATACGGGTTGGGCTCAAGATAATTTGAATTGGGTTCAATCTCAACTCATTCAAGCATAACCCATTTTAAGAGATTTCTCAATTAAGCCCAATTTAATCTCCAATTTCAACTGTTTTAAAACTCTTTACTAAGATATGTTCTTATGTTAAAGGTATGAATTATTACCTATTCAACATATTTTAGGATTTATCTATCAATATATATATATATCGAGCAGACGACGGACCATCGACTGAACGACAGCCCGTCAGTTCAGGTAGTTGTTTGGTCCAAAAACAATTAACTTAGGAGTCTTTTGTCTTTCCGTACTTCGTTTAACCCCTAAGATATGTCGTTTTGATCCTAAATCATCAAATTTTAGTCAGTTTAAGCCTTGAAACATAACAAGAACTTACCTAAGTCAAAATCATAAATCAAAACATAGAAAATTAGAAGCATGAAAGGAGAAAAAGGTCAAGAACCCTAGTTCAAAAAACGCAGCATGGTTCTAGCAGTTCTAGCCCCAAAATCTAAATATTTCTCCGTAGATTTCATCACCAGGTATGTGGGATTTCACTAGTGGGTTCCTTTCACCCATTAGGTCACTAGTTTTTAGTCAGTTATTGATTCTCTTATCATGAATAGACCTAGGATTTGTAGAGTTACAGAAGATCATCAATAATTAGTTAGATATATGTTTCAAATCAGATTGTAAAGTTATTATTCAATTTATTGCATGAATTTCAGAACCCTACCTATGTATTTCTTTATTTTTTGAATTACACATGCTAGGTCAGATACTTTAGTTACTTGAGATATACATGCCTCAGTTATTAATGCATAATTATAAGAATAGTTCTTCCAATCTCAGTTTGCATGTTTAGTTTTGAGCTATCTAGTATTTACAGAAACTCAATCATGATATGTTAATCACTTAATTCATTGGGAGTAACATAATACCAAGTTGGACTAAGGTTCAACGTACCTAAATAGTCTTAGAACTACTAGCCAAGTAGGTTGTATGTTCCCTCCATGGGCATCAATTTAGTGATCATGCCAGCTGCCTTTATACCTCTCGCAGGGTATATTGGATCCTGTCGATGGGGCGTATACATCGGACTCCACATTTAGCTCATGTGGTTTTGTTATTGGTTATTAGTAGCTCCCACAGTTTAGTCAGACTTTATTGCATTGACATTTATCAGTATATTCAGTATTCAGTTTCATCATGTTATAAATTGGTTATTGCATTCAGTTATCTCAACATTCAGTATATCATGTTCAGATTACTATACTTTCTTTTGTTCTTGTTCAATTATGATTTATTTTAAGTTTACTCAATCCTACATGCTCAGTATCTTTCAAGTACTGACGCATACGTGCGCTACATCTTCTCATGATGTAGGTTCAAGTTCTCAACATCTAGATCACGCTTAGATCGTTTTGCCAATCTCCAGTTTAGCAGAATCAGTGGTGAGTCCTCATTCTCCGAGGACAACAGTCATGAGTTTAGTTCCAGTATTTTTAGTCATTTAGTTTTAGTTTTGTCTAGACTTAGTTGGGGCTTGTCCCAACATTTCTATTAAGTTTGAGGCTATTTTTAGACCTAGTTAATTTCGGCTTAGAAATGAGTTAATATTTTCTTTGTATTGAACTCATATGTTTTCAAATATTTCAGCTATAGTATATGGCTATTCCCTATATTTTCATTTAAAGTATGATTTAGCGTCCTCATCAGTTTATATTATTTAGTATTCTCATGATCAGGCCAGTAGGGTTATCTTGGATCACTTGTGGTCTTAGGTCCCGTGTCCGTGTCTCGAGGTATCTCGGGGAGTGACAAATAAACAAGCAATTACAACATTATAACACATTCATAAATATCAACATATTTAATACTTACATGTTCCATAATGCAGTTGGTCTTTTCACGAAACCCAAAGTCAAATTGTTAGCATGCAGAAATGTGGCAATCTGATCCAATTTTTATGCCAAAACAGGGCAACCGATCCAGTTAGCATGCCGGAACACGACTATCCGATTCAAGTTAGTATGCCGGTACGTATGTGTCAGCCGATCCCAATCACACATCACAATAACAAATCAAGATCACCATTCAATCATGATTTCGTGGTATTGATATTTACATATCTCATTTGAACATCAATGACTAATATTGCAACATGCATACAAATACAAGTATCACAACGAAGAAAAAATATCTCACAATCATAGAATCACAACCATCACCTACCTCGAAATAAGCTTGAAAACCTAGACAACTTGATCCTTCCTTTTCTGGATTTGTTCCGCTTTTTTGTGGTCTACAAACAACAATTTATATATGGAAGTCAATAAAGAAACACTAAATTTCTGAATACTAACAAACTATGAACCCTATTTCAAAGCCATGATCATTATGCCCAAGTTAGTGCTCTTTCCACCATAATTTTTAGATCAAACCATTCCCTATCGATGATAACCCAACAAAATAGGTTCTACGGATTGAAAGACCGATTCAGGGTTGTTAAAATCTCACCGCTCTAGAAGCCAAAATCCCTCTCTAGCTTACCCGACAGAGGTAGAATGTACCCTTTCACGAAAATATTATTTTCAAAAGTACTACTCATCTTAATTTGATTTATAAAGTGGTACAGTTTGTTATCGTCTTATCTATCCATTCATGTAATAAAATTTACAATTAGATCTCTTATGTATTATTAGAATTTTCCTACACCTTAATAACTCCAATTTCTTCCAAATCTAGACTGAGTTGGGTAATTCCAAGTTACTCAAAAATTTCCTTGCCCGATTCTCTATTCATGGACTTCTCCAGAACAACGGAATCAAGTCGTTAAATATAATAATTTTTGTTCTCATAAAAAATACAAAGATATCATCACTGCGTGTAAGATTGAAACAATTAAGTTGCTATGAAGGATCTAAATGGTTACTATATATCGTTTCTAGTCGATGAATGTTGTGATGTGTCAAGTAAAGAGAACAAGAAAATTGTTTTGTGATATGTTGTTAAATAAAGATTTTTAATTGAAATGTTTATTGGGATTATTCATGTTCATAAAACTAGCCTTTATATTTTTTTTAAAAAAAGCAATTGTTAATTTTCTTGCTTGATATTTTTTGAGTGTACATCATATACGTGGGAAATGTTATTAATTAGACAGCGATATGCAAGGGCCACTGAGTGACCTTAAATATTGATTCGACAATAAAGTAGATCAGCTCATTCAATCCACTGTTTTGTTCATCAGCTTTAGTTGACTCTTGTTGGGGCATTTAAAATTATTGATGTTGATTCTTAATTTGGTGAAGAGAGCGCCAGAGCAACACAATATCTTAAAGTTTGTCAATCATTTGAGATTTCTTTCATATTGCACTTGATGAAAGATATTTTGGCGATTACAAATGAGCTTAATGAGAAAAGAACAAGATATTAGAAATGTCATTCCACTTAATAAAGTGGTGAAGAGATGATTGCAAAATGTAAGGGATGAAGAATGAGATTCACTTATCGAGAATGTATCTAAATTTTTTGTTTAAGTATGACATTTTGATACCTAATTTCTTATGAGTTCTTTGTTAATTTTGAAAGATGTCGATGCAAAGTTACGGAGCATACAATCTCACACCATTATCGTGTTAAAGTTTATCTTAAGATTATTTACTGACAACTTCAAGAATAAATGATCGTTTTAATGAGGTGAGAACAAATTTACTTATTGGACTTTCTTAATTGAATTCGGTTGACTCGCCTTTTGATTTTTACATCAAGAAAGTATTGAGAATGACTGAATTATATCCTGATGATCTTGGTGAAAATATGATGGTTACTCTTAAGAGTTAGTTAGAGACATATATTGTTGATGTCCGTGATGTTGATGATATGTTCTTTACCCTAAAAGGACTTGTTGATACTTTTTGAAAGATAGTCAATACAAAGAAACATTTAAATTATTCCCTAGTATTTCGCCTTCTGAAATTTGCATTGATCTTGCCAGTAGCCATAGTTTCAGTTCAAAGAGCTTTTTCCGCAATGAAGTTCATGAAAAGTTAAATGCAAAATTGAATGGAAGATGACCTAATTAGAGGATTTATTGTGCCTTATTTCGAATAAAAAATATTTAATATTGTTTCTGAAGATAATATTATGAACAGGAACAAGAAATGAAAGACTCGCAGAATATAATTGTAATGAATAGTTTGATCAATCATGCTTTCTTTTGTTGTTAATTTATTCGCTTATTTATGTTTTTTTCTTTTTTGATGTTGAACCCACTTGGTAAAATTTTTGAGTCCACCACTGCCTACAAGACTTTTATTAAACCTTGCCTAAAATCCCCGTAATCAATTATGTTCTAGACCATAAGACTAACAATACAGTAAAAGTTTGTGAATATGAATACTCCCGATCAATATCTCAAATTAACAATCGCTTGGAACATAATAAATATCGTAACAATCACCCATATGTTATTCATCACACCTTTAATATAACCCCAAACACCAAGGACTCCTAAGACATCATTTACAATGTTTAAGAACCATCTCATCATTTAAATACAAATATTGACCACTCATGAATCAATCATATATTATTATAAGCATGAAGCTCTAAAGTGTAAAGTTGAATTACTACTTTGTCCCTATACTAAATTAAAAAGTAATAAAATACTTTACCCAAATATAAATTAAATATCTAATTAAATAGCTATGTGTGAAACAACCAAATAGGATGAACACTAATAAAGTTTCAATTAATATAGAAGTTGAAACATATTTTGCTAATTATGAGAAGTTGAAAGGGATCAAATTAAGTAACTGAGGAATGTGAAAGAGTTTTTATCAACAAATCTTCAAGACTACACTATATAAACACACTCAATATTAGTCATTCAACCTTCCATTGTTAAGTGGGTACAAAAATGTCGTCTAATTTTCAGGTACAATCTTATTAAATCTAGATTTTTCCGTTTGATTTGCTAACTTCATTTGAATGATAACTTTCTAATTTTTTTAATAGGTAAAATAAATAGCTTGAAAGGTATAATCACACATATCAAAAATTGAATGTTGTTGTACACATATGGTTTGATGCTGAATGATGATCAACTCTCTTTGAAACTCTCTACGCATAGCTTCCCACAGAAAAGAAACCATGTTTAAACTTTTAAACTATTAATAATAAATTGAAATTGCAGCTGTTTGCTAGCAAAATATATCACATTTTCTTCAACAAATGTAGCAACTCCAAGTCTTCTCTAACAGTGATGGATAGTAGTTGTAAGCCTGTAAATGTAAGTCTGGGTATATCTGAAAGTTTTTAAGGAAGTAGTTACATTTGTAACGACACACATTAAGGATACAAGATGACTTTAAGTAACGTCGCATTTTCCCTTTTTAATTCTTTAACTTGATGTGTCTTTCTTGGAAATTTTACTTGTTGATGACTGTCTGTATATTTAATTGCTTATAAATGGGTAAGCTTTGGAGACTTATCTAATGTGCAGTAGATCGAAAATATCGAGAGAACACTCGAAAAAACATCATAATTCTCCTAATAGTTTATTATATACGTTTTCATTTATTTTTTTATTGATTTTTATTTGGGATACACGTGCAACGCACGTGCCCGGAGACTAGTTTATTGAAATACACTACGAAGTGGTAAACTTGGTTCACTCATGGAACCAACAGACAAACAATCACATGTACTAGCTGTCGTGATATTCGAGCCGACTATTAGTAATTTGTACCAATATAATTTCTGAGTTTATTAAGAGATCTTATATAACTCACATGGCAATCGAGCGAACCATTAGTATTTATCATGCATGTTACCCGAGCCAATGGACCATCACAATGAATAAAATGACACATTTACACCCAAACAAACACATTATTGCATGAGAATGACAACAAGCTAACATTTCAGTTTATACTCCTCACATCTCCCTAACAATACATATACAAGTTGTACTAATGAAGCAGTCAATAATCCCATATAACATAAATGGGAAACAACACAACCTCACAAATTAACACCCCTACAAAAACAACCAACAACAATCATAAGGTCAACATCTGCAATCAAATGCCTTATTATCCTAAGCAACTATAACACATGTTCATTTTCCCAAACATCGTACCCAAAGATCTATACATGTAATATCTCAATAATTTAAAGGTGTTATGCAATTAAAGACATGCATGACTACTTGGTTAAGTGTAGCTTGCTTGGGCACCAAACAACTATTACAAAAGTTCGATCACATACTGTTGACTCCTTTTGTGAAACTTTATTTTGTCCTAGGTCTAAATTAGAACACAAGTACAAAATAAATCCAATTGGACTAAGATTCCTATATTATAACTTAATCCCAAACTTAGGTCAACCTCATGATTGTTCCATCAAATCCAATACTTTCCCATAAATTACTTGCGTAAAACTATAATTACATTGTTACATAATAGAATTATGGTAATTAAATTAAGTATAAATGTGTTCATAAAAACCCCAAGGTCTTACACACAAAAATCCTAATAAACCCGAGTTTTCCCACCTTTGGATGAACCCAAACCCTCCCATAGGGCCAAAATTTCCGTTTATAAGGCCTAGATATCAAAGTACTGAATTGGAGAACAAACTACTTACCTTTATAAAGGTTCTTGATGAAAATGATGAAATCACCCTAAGTCTCCCTTGTTCTTACCCAGAAACATTTTGTACAATAATGAATGGTTTTGAGATGTTCAAATACTCAATTTAATAAACACATGAAAAATATAAGACCAGAATTTTTATTGATCAGGGTCCTGAAAGTGCTTATGGGAAATTTACCTATATGACTATTCTCAATATAAAAAGCACTTAATTTTTTTTCTTTAAATAATTGATCAAATGAATCAACAATTTTAGGCATAAATATTTTTTTTTTTAAAATAATACTTCGAATTCTTCAAAAAGTTGACAAAAAAAAAAACTGTTAGAGAAGAAGATTTTAACTTCCAAAGTAGTGAACTGGATTTAACAAAATCTTTTTTTTATAAAAATCCTTTCGTTTTTTGAATTTTAGCGAAAATTCCATTGCAAGTATGACCTTCATTATCAATAAGCAAGGAAATTAAGGTTTTTTTTTTGCAATATTTAATTAATAAAACAATCGTCGAGAATTGGAACGTACGGTTCCGTAAGACATCATTTTTTATTTCAAGTTAACTAAATAGAGAAAACACATAACATACCCCCACCCCCCACAAAAAAAAATACCTGGCAGCACAACTTATTTTTGGACTTAAACTACACGGGCGATTAAATACACCCTTAACAATTTTTGTGTGAATTAAATAAAACCTTGAGAGTAGAATATCATTTTCACCTGCCCCATCATAATCATGTAAGTGCCACGTCACAACCATGTAGGCACCACTTCTTTAATTTTTAATTTTTTCTTTTGCTCATTTACCCGTTTTTATTTTTTTTTAATTCATTACACTAATCAACTAATTAAAATTTCCCCACCTTCTTCCACCCATTCTCTTCTACCCCTCCCCCCTCCCCTCTCTTTCTTCTTTTTTGATTTTCACACTTAGCTTTCACTGGCTTCTATTATTCCGGACCATATCCAAACTTCAATAGTTGGTTTTTTCTTAAACATTTATCAATTTTTTTATATAAAAAATAGCATACATACTTATTATTTCTTCTTTGAACTGTAACGACCTGTTTAGTCATTTTGAGCAGCAGATTTTATTTCTGGAAAAACTGTGTGAGTCGACGGAACCCACGACGGACCGTCATGGGCACGACGGGCCGTCGAGGGGGTCTCGTTCCAAAAGACTTAGACTTCTGAAATTTGGGTACTGAAATCGACTCTCTGAACTTGGCGACGGACCTGCAGGACGAACCGTCGTGGTCACGACGGACCGTCGCAGGTGTCTCGTTCCAGAACACTTAGACTTCTGAAATTTGGGTACTGAAATCGACTCTCTGAACTTCGT
>NC_028647.1:12722171-12727630 GCF_001406875.1 Solanum pennellii
GAATTTTAGAAGTTATTGAATTGTCTTTTATTAATGAGTTTAAGTCTTCCGCATTGCTTTATGTTGATATTAAATTGAAATGTTAAGGTTTAGATTGGTTGGTTCGCTCACATAGGAGGGTAAATGTGGGTGCCAGTCGCGGCTCGGTTTTGGGTCGTGACATGAACCCTCTCCCTCTCCCTCCCCTACAAATATGTACTTGGAAAATGATATTTACTGAAAGTATTTTTTTCTTAACAACTCAAATTAAAAATGAAAGTTGTATCTGAAAGTTCATAGACCAACATTTTTTGCATCACCACTGATAGAATTCAAAATGAATTACTTAAAATTCAAGAAAGTTTACATTCAATAATATGAATTAGGTATTGAGTTTTGTTGATTAATGAATGGCCAGTGAGGTGAGAGATAAACTTGAAGGAAAAACAACAAATATGGAAGAAGAAAGGTATAAAGAGTGTATCAATTATAACAAATTAGTGTATTTACTGTTTTCGTTGTTTTACCTAGTTTTACAAAGTCAACGTGTTAGTTCCTATAATTTAGGATACGCTAGAGTCAATAACAAAGTATATCAGTACTTTGATATGGGAATATTTTCTGCACCTTTTTAGGAGTCAAGTTATACTACTTTTAGTAGTCAATTAAATATTGAGTTTTGTGGATTAATGAATGTCTAATGTGGTGAGAGATCAACTTGAAGGAAAAATGTCTATATGGAACACGAAAGGTATAAAGATTGTGTCAATGGGAAAGAAAATATTTCGGGAACACAAGAAATTGAAGAGAAAACAAAAAGAATATCTTTTTTTTTAAAAATAAATTGACCCCACAAATTTCATTTACTTCTAAATAAGAAATTTAACTTTTTTTTAAAAAAATTAACTTATAGAAAAAGTTTAAAAGTATTACTTATATATTTGCCAATAAAAAAATGTCATTGTTTGATATTACCATTTAGCTTTTTTAAATTATTGTTTCATGCGCTTTTAAAAGAGTAAGTACTTCGCTTTGCCACATCAGCCCTTAAGGTTGTATTTAATAACTTCCAAATTGTTAAGCGGTAAGCAAGTTTTAATGACAAGTTCAGGAGGAGTTTGATGTATTTTCTCTTTTAAGTAGACATTGCTCTTTAATATAAATTTATTAATAATCCCTAGATTAAACATGGTGAGGCACATACCTTTAGTAACTTTCAACATATGTTACGTCTTAATTATGTTGAAAAAATATAGGCACATACCTTTAGTAACTTTCAACATATGTTACATCTTAATTATGTTGAAAAAATATACTCCCTCTGTTCATAATTGTTTTTCAAGGTAAAGTCATGCACTCCCTCAATGAACATTTAATACAAGATGTAATTTGACTAATATAACTCTACTAAACCAAGAATATCAAAAGTCTACATAACTTTTCAATTGAACAAAATGGAGTAATTATTAAGCACAAAATTGGAAAAAAATGATTTATTATTTCTTGATTCTTTGAAGTGACAATTAATCTTGGATATCTATGTTTAGTATACCTGTCAAATAATTGTGGACGGAGGGAGTATCAAATGCTAAGTAAAAGTCAGATTTTAAGTCAAAATAAAAAATCAAATTGAAATGACTTTAAGTCAAAAATAAAAAGTAGGGGGAGACCTACCTTTGGGTTTTGACACATTTTAAGTCGTTTTAAACTTATTTTTAGTCCTTTTTTTACGTTGTCGCACATTTTTTGACTACTTTTTAATATTTTTTAATTATTTTAAATAATTTTATATATTTGTCAAGCACTTCCAGTAATCAAAAGCTAAATTAAGAATAAGTTTGACCTACTTTTAAGTCAATCCAAACACCCTCTCATTTTTCATAAGCAATTACTTATTTATATGGTAGTTGTGTCATATCGTAAATGTTGTGATGCATAGGTCAATACATATGTCTAAAAAAGGAAAACATCAATAATTGAAAGTAAATCAAAAATATAAAAGACAAACATTAATTAAGGAAACAAAATTAAAAAAAAATAGAAGGCAAATACTAGTTAAGGAAAGGAAATTAAAAAAATTAAAGGCAAACACAAAAATAGCTAAAAACATTTATATCAACTTACCAAAGTTGAAGATACCCATGCACCAATTGTTATAAATATAGTACAAGATAAAGATAAATCTTCCTAATCAAAAATTTTGTTCTTCCTTTTATTGAATTGAATGATTGGTAGAGAAATAATGTCAACACTAGAAGGATAATGGATAAAAGTGATGAAAGAAGGACAAGCTTCTCGTGTAGTTTTGTCTTATGAGTTTATTGATAAGTTAAAGAACTTGAATTGGGATGAAGTTTTGAAAGACAATACAATCATTTCACCCCCAATCTCATGAGAAGTTATCGTCTGCACCACAACAACAAAAAATCATCCAATTAACACTTTCTCTTGTCATGCTTATGTTATCCTTTATTATACTATACAAGATTACTTTTTGTTGTCTGTCATTCAGTTATTTATCTTTACTAACTCAATGTAAGCAATATTGCAAAATATTTTTCTTTTACCTTTTTTTTCTTTCGTTTTAAATTTCAAAAGAATTCTATGGTGTTCTCCTCTTTTTTATTTAATTTATAAAAGACTCACAAAAATTACTACAATCTATTTAAATGTGTCTACCTCCTTTTTAATTTCTACTTAAATTAAACAATTAATACATATTAATGATTACGTGATATATGTTCTTCCGTATTCGTCATCTCTTCTCAAATTTGTTATTAAAATATTATTATAATGCCAATATATTTTATTACAAAAACATGGTTTGATCCCTCAGTTCCCTACATACACTGTAGATTATATGTTGTTATTTAAATAAAAAGTTAATTTATTTTGATTATTTTATGTTAAATTGGGATAAAATATACTTCTTAATTATAATTTGGTGACTTGATAAACTTCAAAATTCTACTGTAGCTCTAATTCAAATTTAAGAAACAAAAGAGAATTGGGAAAATTGGGTTGTTAAAATATATCAAATAGTAAGTGTTGAAAAGATATTTCAAATACTAGTTGACATATAAATCATCAATGACTCATTTTTACAAAGCAATTACCTATTTTTATGGTAGTTGTGTCATATATTTAAGTATTGCATTGTAAAAGATTAATGTATCCATTGAACACTCTTTTTCAGATAAGAATATCTCACTCTTCCTGAGATTAGAACATTTGTTAGGATTATTGTTTAGTTAATTTTTAATTGTGCTTTCGTAGTGTTGCATAAATCAATGGATTATAACCTTTACTTCACTAATCAAAATTCTAAATCTCAAAAAATTTTAAGAATATATTTGATGATAAAAATTATGAAAAATTATAAGTGATAGTTAGAAATTATATAGAAGTCAACACTTTTATTGAAACATTGGTAACTCGAAATATCAAGGATTAAACGAAGAAACTAAGAATAGTTTTAGTTTTTTTCGTAAAGAATAGGAAAAATCTGGAAGTTTCCCAAGTGTAAAAGTAAGTTTTTGGTCATTTTCAAACAGTCATAACTTTTAGCTCAAGAGGAGTTATGGGCAGTTATTTATATGGAGTGAAGGCCCTTGGAAAGATCTTTCAAACGGCGCCGAGTTTGCTATTTTTTGATATCGTATTACTGAGATATGCCTTTCGTAATTTGGGATATTAGAGTGAGGAAAGTCCTATCCTGATTTTAGTAACGGTAAGGTAGTCTTTTCAACCTAATATTTCCTACTTTGTTTTAAGAGTTTAATTGGGGTAAAACCAAGTTTTATTTCAGATTATAAAAGTACTTTTTACACTTAGGGTTTGGGTGAAAAGAGAAGAGAAGGAGAAGGGAGAAAAAATCAGATTTCACCAAGAACTCAAAGATATTGTAGTGGAATTCGTCGGGGGTGATCCCAAATCAGGTATGTGAGATCTTTCTGTGATGGGTTCTTCCATCCACACAACAATTTTTTTAATTTAGAGCAATAAGAGTCGATAGAATGATGAACATTCAAGTTCTTGATGAAAAACCATTGAATTCTTGTTGGTTGAGTTGTGGTATGGCTTTGGTTGATTGTTTTGTGTTTCAAGGTTGTTTTACGAGTCTAAAACATTGGGTTTTGAAGATTTTAGTGAGCCTTGATGTTTGGAGTAAGATATAAGTCATATTAGAAGGTTTAGAACTGAAACTCAGAGAAGAAGAGTCAAAAATCCCGTCTAACAAGCCCTGGGGCACCGCACCTGCCAGAGCCCCACAAGGCAGCCTCTGTCTGACAGGGCCTGGCGCTCCACGCCAGCAAGAGCCTCTCAGGACAATCTCTTAATCCTTTCAAACTTAGTAGTTGTTATTTTGCATTCCAACTCGCATACTCGTACATTCAATGTATTGATGCCAGTTGGCGTGCATCGTCATTTGATGAGGTAACAAGGATCAACATCTCGCACCTCGTTGATCCATCTTGAGCGTTCAGAGTCATTGGTGAGCCTTCTTGCATCCTGGAGGACTCCTTAATTGTTTTCCATATTTCCTTTATAGAATGATGTGGTGTTTGTCCCAACATTCATCTTATTAGTAGTTGAGGCTTCATTGACAAACAGACAGCCAGATAGTCAGTTTTGGGTATCTCTTTATTTTCAGATATACATATATTGTTTTAAGACTTAAGTTCCATATTTGGCCAAGACTGTTAATTGAAAGTTTTTTCATGAGAATTTTTCCAGCTTTATTCTTGAGTTAAGGTAAGTCTTCCATTGAGTAATGTAAGCCTGGTCAAGGGTTAGCTCAAGGCCAACAATGGCCGTTGGGTGCCGGCCGCGTCCAAGGTGTAGACTCGGGGCATGATATTTATATAGAGGGAGCTTCTTGGATGGTAAGCACCCCTCACTTCCAACCAGAAGATTACGAGTTTGAGTCACCAAGAGAGTAAAAGGGGTGGGGCCCTGGGGGGGGGGGTAAAAATACCCAAACATAGGTAACCTGTCCAACCTGTCCAGAGTTGTAAAGGTTGGGCTCAAGATAATTGAATTTGGTTCAATCTCTACTCATTCAAGCATAACCCATTTAAAGAGAATTCTCAATTTAGGCCAATTAAATCTCCAGTGTCAACCATTTTAAAATGTTTTACTAAGATCTGTTCTAATATTAAAGGTATGGATTATTGTCTATTCAACATCTTTTAGGATTTATCTATCCATTTGTTGTTTTTCTAAGAAAATTTGAGCTGAAATTCGTATTTTGATTATAAATGTTAAATATCATTATGTTAAAATTATTGATATTAATCGAGTTAAAATGGGCGGTTCAAGACCCTACCTAATACAGTTGAAACCAAAGTAAACTTGGGCAAGTAAAGACCCAACTCGATTTCTATTTCAACCCATTTTAATATCTCAAATTTCAACCCAACCAGCCCACTTGACAACCCCTACTTTTATGTATAAAATAATTTTTAATTATATATATA
>NC_028647.1:12730272-12741026 GCF_001406875.1 Solanum pennellii
CACATATATATATATATATATATATATATATATATATCACGTTGAATTCTTTTTTAGTTGAACTAAATCAACAAAGTATACTTGGATTCTATATCAATACCATATCAAATCAAACAAAACCACAAATAAGATTTTTTGTTATTTGACTTGATCTACTGTAATTCATTTTCAGTTTGATTTTGTACAACACTAGTTGCAAGGGTCTATATACGTCTATTTAAGGCAAATACTAATTATGGATGGTAAATTCCAAAGGAATAACTAAATTGGTAATGTTACCAAAGTAAGAGAAACACATTAATAATTGTAATAAATATTACAATATAAAGACATTTTTTTCTAATGTAAGAATCTTATTCTCCGTTTTATTGAAATGAATTGATAGATGTCCGCATAAGATGGAGAGTGCATGAGTGATAAAATAAGGAGAAGCTTCGCACGTAGTTTTGTCTTATGAATAATTAATAAGTCAAATATATTGAATTGGTTGATGTTGAAATAGACTTGATGATTTTACAAAAACATGATGAGTAGTTATTGTGTGCATGCCATCAAACAAAATCATCCGACTGACACCTTACCTTGTCACGTGGTTAATATGAATAGATGATTAAGCATATAGTAATTATACTTAGAATACATAAATATATCCTATTTGATTAGCTAAAACATCGGTCAAATGTGGCGCACAAATATGTTAGCATTACTTTATATTTTCATATGTATGTACAAATCAAACAAGATCATGGTTGAACTTTCATCAGAAGGAAAGAATTTGTAGAAGTTGTCGGAGATCATCATTGTCTTCACTGTGAAAGAATTCTGTAATCAGACTATGTCAAGTGATATAGCAATAGTAGTTGACACACAAAAAAAAATGTACACATTGGTGGATCGAATAGTTCTCACAACCAGACAATGAAGAAGTATGAAGATCTAATAATGCGGCAAGATTAATCAATTCAAGATGCATTTATTAAGAAATCTAATCAAACCAAACTAGAGCACACAATTTGTTTAAAAGCTCTTGTTGAGGTGGTGAGACTCCTTTCGAATCAAGGATTGATATTTCATGGACATGGATAAGATGAGTCATCATTAAGCAAAGGTAACTTTTTCAAGTTCTTTCATAGTATGAGAGGCGGTGTGATAAAATTAGAGATCTTCTGTTGAACAAAGATTCAAAAAATAATTATATCATGACCCAAACCGTTGTGATTGGCACCCACACTAACACTCTGGTGGAGAACCACTACTACCATCAAACTAAAGTAAATAATCTAAACTAAGATATTTATGTTACGAAAGCAAAACTCCAACAATGACAAGTCTAAGAACATGGGGTACAACCCCTAAACAAACATCACCTATGCAAATAGATTGAGTCCAAAAATAGTGGACTTAAACAAAGAGAACTCAAGGCATCCCGGAAGAGCTAGCTCACCCTTGAATTCAAACTTTCATTGATCTTATAAATGAGATGTCTCAATAGTTGCAGGTAAATTCCCTGTACTCAACAAAAATAAGAGCGAGTGCAGAATTAGTAAACAACCATGGTGTACTGGTAAAATAACATGGCTATCCCACTAATGAAACAAAAAGAAGCAATTACAACATTATAAAACATTCATAAATTTCAATATATTCAATACTATCATAAGAATAAACATCACAATTCACATGTTTCATCACATAGTTGGTAATTTCACGGAACCCAAAGTCAAACTGTTAGCATGCCGACACGTAGCAATCTGATCAAATTTTTCTATTGGAACAGGGCAATCGATCCATTTAGCATGTAGGAACATGACAACTCGATTCAAGTTAGTATGCTGGAACGTACGTGGCAGCCGATGCCAATAACACATCCCAATAACAAATCAAGATCACCATTCAATCATGATTTCATGGTATCGATATTTATGTATCTCATTTCAACATCTATGACTACTATTTTAACATGCATACATATATAAGTATCGCAACGAAGCAAAATAAGTGTATCACACAATCATAAAATCGCAACCATTACCTTCCTCGAAATAAACATGAAAACCTAGATAACTTGATCCTTCATTTTTTGGATTTGTTCCGCTTGTTCGTGGACTACAAACAAATATTTATATATGGGAGTCAATAAAAAAACACTAAATTTCTGAATACTAACAAACTACAAAACCTAGTTCAAACCGATGATCGTAATACCCAAATTAGGGATTTTTCTTGTCACGACCCGAGCGTACACCCTGGATGTGGCCTGCACTCAAGAACTATTGCTAGTTCGCAAGTGAACAATCATCCTGGTTGACTGCAAGCGGAAGACTAACTTAAGCATACGAAGCTTAAAAACTGAAATAAAATTCAAAAGTCTATAACTCAAATGAACAACTTTGAATAAAAGTAATATATTCAACTAGCCATAAAGTAGGCAACTTTAGTCTTTAAAACATTTAATAAAATAAATGATTAATACAGACTTTTCAACTATACAGACTGTTTATGAAGCCTCTAACTGATAAAAATGAAAGTTGGGACAAGACCCACAACATCCTGACTAAAGTGAAAAATAAATGAAATCCTCCGTAATCAAAGAGGCTCACCATAGCTAACTCGAATTTAGAATGTATCAACAGATCTCTTGATGATAATCCTGAATAGCTATGTCTGCATCATGAGAAGATGCAGGTCAATTGGCTCAGTACGTGGAATGTACGACCATGTACGGGGAATTCTAAAGCATAACATAAGCTTGATACTTGAATAAAAAGATGGAAACACACTTACCTCTTCTCAAACTTGAAACTCAAGGAATACTTAAGAATACTCAAGAATAAGATACTCAACTCAATATAGAGCAATAAAGACATATGCAAGGTGTATAAAACTGGCAAAACAGTGTAACTCTTAGTTCATTAAAGATAAAACAATAATAAACTCAACTTTACTTATATATGAAACTAATATAATTTAGTGGGAGTTTCTCTAACCGACAACCATCACTTAAGAGCTACAATGGTGATACAACGTTACTAGGCCCACGCTGCCCGACCATCCTAACCTTTCCAGAGTATAGGACCTGAACTGCCTAATGGATCCACTAGTAAACTATGAAGAGGGTTCATCTAAAAAGTATGACCCTTTTCTACCCATGATGACTAAATGGTTTACATGGAGACTTGAGTTATCTAAACTCACATACCCACATCGATGCTCAATAGTACTCCATATATACTGGCTCTTATGTTTTTAAAACATACTGATTCTGTGATTTGAGATTAGTGCTCAACACCTAGCCTTTAAAAAGCTCTCTTGGAAATCATACTTTCCTCTTTCTTCTATTAAAACTAGTCATAGGTTCTATGGAAGTCTAGCTTCCCTTCCTTCTCAAAAGTTTGAAAATATTTTGTTTAAACTCTTAGTGACTACTAAGTTCCCTTATAAATCTTGAGAAGTTAACTCAACTTGATACTCATTTCTTACTTGAAACTTAACTCTTAGGGAATACTTAGTTCCCTTATTGCTTTTGAGAAATGAACTCAACCTTTACTCTTTTCCTTAACTCGAACTTGAGCCTTAAAACCAATTTAAAACGTTTAAGTAAGACTCTAAGAACTTTGAAAACTTTATTTTTACTCACTCCATAGTTTTAGACTTGACTTCTTACTTTTAAACTTGACTCTTAACTTCTTGACTTGACTCTTAATTTTCCTTGAATTGAAGTATGGTTTCAAGGTTCATGATCTCATGTTTATGGATGATTTCATGATTTTCAACTTGGATAGTTCATGTGGAATTAAGAGCATGAACTACTCAACTCGAAAACTAAAAATTACTTCTTAACTTAGATAGGAATAAGGAACTCAATACTCACAACCAAGAACATGGAAATACCACTCCTCTCGATGATACTCAATTTATTGAATTCATGCGGAAGTTATGAGCATGAATAAATTGACTCGAGGGTCTAAGTAACTCGATTGAAATCATGTATATGAATCTCTCATTCTCTTATATACTTCCTCAAAACTCAGTTCAATTCAATGATGGATCTCAAACAATTTACAATTTAACTTAAAGGCTTTCTTGAACTCTACTTTTAACTCTCTCTTGAATGTGAATTACGAATTCAAGAGTTTTCATTCATGGAATGGAGGATTTAGATGATACTTTTGACACATGAATACATACTCTTCACTCTTATACTCACTTGCTTGAGTCTTGAAAAGAGGTTACTAGAAGATGTAGAAGACTCCTCAAAAGAACTAGAAGGGACTCTCTAAAAAAGGTTCGGAAGAACTCTCAAAAATTAATCCTGAATTTACCTTGAATTTGAATTATTGTTCATGTTATGAATGATTTATAAGTGTTTTAGAAGTACTTTAAAGTGTTTAGAATCAAAAGGAGTGAAGATACATTTTAAATGAGCTCAAATGGGACTACCGATGCAAAAAGAGTTGGGGCAAGCGACCCTGGCGCGTTCCGGGCGGGGGGCGCCAGCCCCTAACATCATAGAGTACATTAGGGAGCACTTCAGTCGCACCTCCTCATCCCTCTGGGAACGTCTGGGGCGCGCCATGACATCCCTTCTTCAGGCAACGGTTTGACGAATTTCGCCTCTCATTTTCTGACCCTAAATCGCTTTTAATCGCTTTTTTTCTCAAGTTTTTCTTATATTCAATTACCCAACCTAAGTAAACACTAATACACTCTAAAACAATCACTTTAATCTCAAGAAATCATCAAAACTCCAACAAGACAAGATCTACAATGAACCTCAAGAACACCTAACAAGAACTTGAATCCTTCAACTTTTTAAGAATGAAATTACGCTGAAAATAACATGTTTTGGCGTGTGGGTGAACAAATCCAACACTATGTAAGCTTACATACCTCTTTAGGGATTATACCCATCGCGAAATTCCGCAACAAGATGCAAGAATCTCGACGAATGCTTAATCTTCTCCTATTTTCTCTTCTTTTCTCTTATTGAACTCTCAACTAAAACCCTAAGCGTATTTTTGGATTATGAAATGAACAAAAAAGGATTATTACCCTGAAATATAACTAAAAATGAGTTAATTTGATTGGGTAAGGAAATGACCAAAATACCCCCTCACTATTTTCGGCTAATTTTCCTTGACTGGACAACCTAACTTCAAAAGGTCAGATCTCACTCATCCAAACTCGAAATTTAGCAGACTCGACGGCTTTGGGAATATAATTCAAATATCTTTCCTATTGTATCTTGTAGCATACTTAAACTCATCCTATGCTGGGAGTTATGGTCGTTTAAAGTTAACCCAAAACTCATACTTGTTTAACTCTCCAATTTTCAGATTTTTGTTATTTCCAATTTAATTCTTTATGGAACTCAAGGTATTAAATCTAGTGAACTGACTTTAATACTTAAGAAAATTTTAATTCCTTGGTAAAACTCACTCACTACGATAAAAGGTTCGAGTCCTAGCTCAATAATTTTCCGGGGTAATACATTATCTCCTCCTTGGGATCAATCGTCCTCGAATGACGACTGAACTGGGTATAGAATGGTTTGCTCTTACTAAGGTTTTCTTCTAATGGTATACTTTCAATATATTCAAGGTTAACCTAAACTTAGGTTCTAGTTCTATACCTCTCTATTGGAATCTCATCCCAACACTATTACTTTGTACCACCACCTTGCTCGTCTCAAGAATCCACCTAACGTTTAACAACACGACATTCAAGCTTAGTAATTTAACAACTCCACGGAATCCTACTAACCAGCCTTATGAAATTCTCAACACTTGACTTGATTTCTCATCTTATCATCTTCCCCTTAGGTCTAAAGTTGACACTTGAAAGCTACCTATTCTACATCTCTATTTGGTGTACATTTTTGTAATGCTCTTTTACTCTTGTGACTTAGCCATACCACTGCCCTTATCTAAAGGTTAGGTTCTCTACTACTCGCATTCATTGCAACAACCATCTCCATTCCTCACTTATTCTATGTCAAATCTACCATATCAAATCTCAAGACTAACATCATCAACCTTTTGTTGCCACTCTTTTGGATCATAGCACTCATCTCAAATTCATGCTTAATGTTCATTACTAAACCTGAATGTCAATAATATTGCTCACCTACTATACCATACCTCATTAGTACTATGGCAATTTGGAAACACTTGCCCACAAGAAATTCATGACGATTAATCAATCCTTACCTCTTTGTTTGCATACTCGAATAACCATCACATTCCACTTCACAACTTAAGTGCTGCTTACTCACTTACTCCATATTATCTCTCAAATAACTCTATCATCCTCTCAATACCATGAGGTTGTCCTTTCAAAATTCATAAGCCTAGATTAATCTATCACATTATGAATACTCTGCTCTTCTATATATAGTCGCCACTTACACTTGGTCATTATCAACCCAATGAATCGGCGGCTTTGGAAAGATAATTCAAAGATCTTTCCTATGGTATCTTGTAGCACACCTAACTCATCATGTGCTAGGAGTTATGGTTGTTTAAAGTTGACTCAAAACTCATACTTACTTAACTCTCCAATTTTCAGATTTTTGTTATGTCCAATTTAATTCTTTATGGAACACAAGGTATTAAATCTAGTGAACTAACTTTAATACTTAAGAAAAATTTAATTCCTTGGCAAAACTCACTCACTATGATAAATGGTTTGATTCTTACCTCAAATTTTTCCGGGTTGTTACATTTCCACCATAATTCTTAGATCAAAACTCTTCCCATCAATGATAACCCAAGAAAATAGGTTCTAGGGATCGAAAAACTGATTCAGGGAGTTAAAACCCTATTGATCTAGAGGCCAAAATCCCGCTCTAGCTCCCCCGACGGATGCAGAATTTACCCTTTCACTAAAATATTATTTTCGGAAGTACTACTCATCCAAATTCGATTCTGTAAAATGGTACAAGTTTGTTATCGTCTTATCTATCCACTCATGTAATAAAATTCACAATTATATCTCTTATTTTTTACTATATTTTTCCTACCCTTAATAACTCCAATTTCTTCCAAATCTAGACTGGGTTGGGTAATTCCAAGTTACTCAAAAGAGTTTCTTGCCTCGATTCTTTCTTCATTGAATTTTCCATAACAAAGGAATCAATTCGTTATATATAATAATTTTACTTCTCATAAAATTGACAAAGATATCATCACTGCGTGTAAGATTGAAACAATTAAGTTGTTATGAAGGATCTAAACGGTTACTATTTGTCATTGCTAGTCGATGAATGTTCTGATGTATCATGTAAATAGAAAATGATTTTTTTGGTGATATGTTGTTAAATAGAGATTCGTAACTGAAAGGTTTAATGGGATTGTTCATGTTCATAGTACTAGTGCTGTATTTTTTTTAAAAAAAGCAATTGTTAATTTTCTTGGTCGATATTTTTTTTGAGTGTATATCATATACGTGGGAAATGTTATAATGGAGCAAGCAATATCCAAGGGCGACTGAGTGACCTTAAATTTTGATTCGACAAAAAGTAGATCAGCTCATGCAATCCATTGTTTTGTTCATCAACTTTAGTTGACTCTTGTTGGGGTATTTAAAATTATTGATGTTGATTCTTAATTTGTTGAAGAGAGCGCCAGAGCAACATGATATCCTAAAGTTTGTCAAACATTTTAGATTGCTTTCATATTGCATTCGATGAAAGATATTTTGGCTATTACAAATGAGCTTAATGAGGAAACAACAAGATATTACAAATGTCATTCAACATATTAAAGTGGTGAATAGATGATTGCAAAATGTCTGGGATTAAGGATGAGATTCACTTATGGAGAATGTATCTTTTTTTTTTTTTGTTATAATATTTTGATACCTAATCTTTTATGAGTTCTATGTGAATTTTCAAATATCTCGATGTAATGTTACTGAGTATACTATCTCATATCATTATCATGTTAAAGTTTATCTTAAGATTATTTATCGACAACTTCAAGAAGTCAATGATCGTTTTAATGAGGTGAGAATAAATTTACTTATTGGATTTACTTACTTGGATTCGGTTGACTATCTTTTTGATTTTAACATCAAGAAAGTACGGAGAATGACTCAATTATATCATAATGATTTTGGTGAAAAATGATGGTTACTGTTACGAGTTAGTTAGAGACATATATTGTTGATGTCCGTGATGTTGATGATATGTTCTTTATCCTAAAAAGACTTGATGATATTTTTTGAAAGAAAGTCAATGCAAAGAAACATTTAAACTATTCCCTTGTATTTCGCCTTGTGAAATTTGCATTTCTCTTGCAGTAGCCATATTTTCAGTTCGAAGAGATTTTTCGGCACTGAAATTTATGAAAAGTTGAATGCAAAATTGAATGGAATATGAACTAAGTAGAGGATGTATTGTGCCTTATTTAGAAAAAAAATATTTAATATTGTTTCGGATTATAATATTATGAATAGGTCTCAAGAAATGAAAGACTCGCAGAATATAATTGTAATGAATAATTTGATCAATCATGCTTTCTTTTGTTGTTAATATATTCGCTTATTTTTTTTCTTTTCTATGTTGAAACCATTTGGTAAAATTTGTGAGCCCACAACTCCTAACAAGACTTTTATTAAACCTTGACTAAACCCCCCTCCCCCATCTAATATGTTCTAGACCACCAGACTAACAATATAATACAGTGCAAGCTTGTGAATAAAACAACTCCCGATCAATATCCTTACTTAACAACCGCTTGAAACATATCCAAAATCATAACAATCACCCATATGTTTAAGAACCATCAATCATTTAAATATAATATTGACCACTCATGAATCAATATATAACAATACACTACGAAGAGGTAAACTTGGTTCACTCATGGAACCCACACATAAACAATCACATGTTCTAGGCGTAGTATTCGAACAAACTATTAGTAATTTGTATCAATATAATTTTTGAGTCTATTTGGAGATATGATGTACCACACATGGTAATCGTGCCAATCATTAGTATTTGTCATGCATGTTACCCGAGCCAATGGACCATCACAATGAATAAAATGACACTTTTACATCCAAATAAACACATTTATTGCATAAGAATGACAACAAGCTAATATTTCAGTTTATACTCCTCCCATCTTCAAAACAATACATATACAAGTTGTACTAATGAAGCAATTAATAATCACATATAACATAAATGGGAAACAACGAAACCTAACAGATTAACACCCCTACAAAAACAACTAACAACATTTATAAGGTCAGCATCAGCAATCAAATACCTTATTATCCTAAGCAACTATAACACATGTTCATCTGCCCAAACTTCGTACCCAAATATCTATACATGTAATATCTAAATAATTTAAAGGTATTATTCAATTAAAGACATGCATGACTACTTTGTTAAGTCTAGCTTGCTTGGGCACCAAACAACTATTATAGAAGTTTGATCACAAACTGTTGACTCCTTTTATGAAGATTTTGTTTGTCCTAGGTCTATATTAGAACACAAGTACAAAATAAATCCCAATTGGCCTAAGATTCCTTGATTATAACTTAATCCCAAACTCAGGTCAACCTCATGAGTTTCTATCAAATCCAATACTTTTCCATAAATTACTTGCCTAAAAGTATAATAAGTTCCATGGTTACATAAGAGAATTATGGTAATTAAATCAAGTACAAATGTGTTAATAAAAAACCCAAGGTCTTACACACCAAAATCCTCATAAACCCGAGTTTTCCCACCTTTGGATGAACCCAAACCCTCCCATAGGGCCATAATTACTGTCTAAATCCTAGAAATCAAAGTACCAAATTGGAGAACAAACTACTTAAATTTAAAAATGTTCTTGATGAAAACGATGAAATCACCCTAAGTCTCCCTTGTTCTTACCCAGAAACATCTTGTACAATAATGAGTGGTTTTGGGGTGTTCAAATACTCAATTTAATAAACACATGAAAAATATAAGACTAAATTTTTTATTGATCAAGGTCCGGAAAGTGCTTACGAGAAATTTACCTATATGACTTTTGTCAATATAGAAAGCACTTAATTTTTTTTCTTTAAATAAGTGATCAAATGAATCAACAATTTTAGAGAAGAAATACTCCGAGTTCTTTAAAAAATTGACCAAAAAAATAACTATTAGAGAAGAAGATTTTAACTTCCAAATAAGTGAACTGGATTTAACAACACTTTTTTTTCTATACAAATCCTTTCGTTTTTTGAATTTCAGCAAAAATTCCATTGCAATTATGACCTTAATTTTCAATAAGAAAGGAAATTAAGGTTTTCCCCCCAATATTTAACTAATAAAATAATCATAAAGAATTGGTTTTGTAAGACTTTATTTTTTTATTTCAAGTTAACTAAATAGAGAAAACACATTACATCCCCCCCCCCCCCCAAAAAAAAAAAAAAAAAATTGGCAGCCCAACTTACTTTAGCACTTAAACTACACAGACGATTAAATTCACCCTTAACAGTTTTTATGTGAATTAAATACAACCCTGAGAGTAGAATGTCATTTTCACCTTCCCCATCATACTCATGTAAGTGCTACATCCCAACCATAAAAGCACCACGTCAATAATTTTCGGTTTATATTTTTTGCTCATTTACCCGTTTTAATTTTTTTTTAATTCATTACACTAATCAATTAATTAAAAGAATTTTAAAATTAAAATTGCTCCACCTTCTTCCACCCCATCTCTTCTA
Source organism: Solanum pennellii (assembly GCF_001406875.1). Taxonomy (NCBI): domain Eukaryota; kingdom Viridiplantae; phylum Streptophyta; class Magnoliopsida; order Solanales; family Solanaceae; genus Solanum; species Solanum pennellii. Next base: position 12,740,995 of record NC_028647.1, read on the forward strand.
CCCCTCCCCCCCCCCCCCCCCCCCCTCTCTCC
>NC_028647.1:12741490-12772225 GCF_001406875.1 Solanum pennellii
CCACACTTTCTCTTTCTTCTTTTTTGATTTTCACACTTTTCAGCTTTCACTGACTTCTTTTTTTCCCAACCATTTGCAAACTTCAGTAGTTGGTTTTCTCTTCAACATTCATCAATTTTATTTATAAAAAATAGAAGACTTGCTATTTCTTTTTTGAACCCTCTCCTAAAAATCTGTACTTGGAAAGTGATATTTGGTGAAAGTATTTTTTTTCTTAACAACGCAAATAAAAATGAAGGTTGTACATAAAAGTTAATAGACCAACATTTTTTACATCACATTTGATGGAATTCAAAATGAATTACTTAAAATTCAAGAAAGTTTACATTCAAATAATATAAATTAGGTGTTGAGATTTGTGGATTAATGAATGGCTAGTGACGTGAGAGATGAACTTGAAGGAAAAATGACAAATATGGAAGAAGAAAGGTATAAAGAGTGTGTCAATGGGAAAGAAAATATTTCGGGAAAACAACAAAATGAAGAGAAAACACAAAAATTATTTTTTTTTTAACAAAAATAAATTGACATCACAAATTTCATTTACTTCTAAACAAGAATTTTCACTTTTTTTTGTTTTTTTGAAAAAAACTTATAGAAAAGTTAAAAAATATTAGTTATATATTTGCCAATAAAAATGTCATGAGTTTGATAATACCATTTATTTTTTTAGTTATTGTATCACGCGCTTTTAGAAGAGTGAATACTCTGCTTTGCCACGTCAGCCCTTAAGGTGATATTTTATCACTTCCAAATTTTTAAGGGGTATTGAAACACCCATATAGTTAAAGTATTAAGTAAGTTTTAGTGCCAAGTTTAGGAGGGATTTGATGTATTTTTCTCTTTTAAATAAACAATGTTCTTATATATAAATTTATTAATAATCCCTAGATTAAACATGGTGAGGCACATAACTTTAGTAACTTTCAACATATGTTACGTCTTAATTATGTTGAAAAAATATACTCCCTCCGTCCACAATTGTTTGTCAAGGTAAGGCAATGCACTCCCCTCAATGAAAATTTAATACAAAATGTAATTTGACAAATATAACTCTACTATACCAAGAATGTCAAAAGTCTACATAAGTTTTCAATTGAACAAAATGGAGTATTATTAAGGGCAGAATTGGAAAAAATTGAATTATTATTTCTTGATTTTTTAAATTGACAATTAATCTTGGATATATATTTTTAGTATACCTGTCAAAAACAATTGTGGAAGGAGGGAGTATCCAATACTAAGTCAAAGTTAGCTTTGAAGTCAAATTAAAAAATCAAACAACAATGACTTTAAGTCAAAAATAAAAAGTAGGGGGAGACCTACTTTTGAGTTATGAAATATTTTAAGTCGTTTTAAACTTATTTGAGTCATTTTTTACCTTGTTAAACACTTTCTGACGTCTTTTAAATCTTTTTTTACTTATTTTAAATTATTTTTTATATTTGTTAAACTCTTCCAGAAATCAAAACATAAGTTAAAAGTAAGTTTGACTGACTTTTAAGCCAATCCAAACACCCTCTCATTTTTCATAAGCCATAGCTTATTTTTATGATAGTTGTATCATATCATAAATGTTGTGATGCACAGGTTAACACATATGTCTATAAAAGGAAAACATTAATAATTGACAGAAAATCAAAAAATATATATAAGACCAACACTAACTAAGAAACTAAAAAAATAAAATAAACGGCAAACACAAAAATAGCTAAAAATATTTATATCAACTTACCAAAGTTGAATATACCCATGCACTGGAGAAAGACAAATCTTCCCGACCAAAAAATTTCTTCTTCCTTTTATTGAATTGAATTTATTGATAGAGAAATAATGTCAACACCAGAAGGAGAATGGATGAAACTGATAAAAGAAGGACAAACTTCTCGCGTAGTTTTGTCTTAGGAGTTCATTGATAACTTAAAGAACTTGAAGTGTGATGAAGTTTTGAAAGAAATACGATCATTTCACCCCAATCTGATGAGAAGTTATCGTTTGCACCCCAACAAAAACCAATCCAATTAACTCCTTCTCTTGTCATGCTTTTGTTATCCCATATTATACTATACTGGATTAGTTTTTGTTGTCTCTCATTCGGTTATTTATCTTTAATAACTCAATGTAAGCAATATTGCAAAGTATTTTGATTTTACCTTCTTTTTCTTTTGTATTTTATTTCAAAGAATTATATTGTCTTCGCCTCTTTTTTTTTTTTTTAATTTATAACATCCACAAGTACAATTGCAATTAAAATATTCAGAAAAATAACTGCAATATATTTAATGTGTCTACATCCACTTTAATTCCTAATTAAATTGAACAATTAATACATATTAATGATCACCTAATATCTTTTTTTCCAATTTTGTCATCTCTCCTCAAATTTGTTATTTTTATATTATCATGATGCCTTTATATTTTATTACAAAAACATGGTTTGCTTCCTCAATAAATTAGTCAATTTATTTTAACTATCTTATGTTAAATTGGGATTGAATATATTTTGTAATTATAGTTTGGTGACTTGATAAACATCAAAATTCTATTGTAGTTCCAATTTGAATTTGAGAAATAAACGATATTGGGGAAATTGAGTTGTTGAAAAAATGTATCAAATAGTAAGTGTTGAAAAAATATTTGAAATATTAGTTGACTGTATCAATCATCATTGACTCATATTTTATAAGCAATTACCGATTTTTAGTAAGTGTTGTATTGTAAAAGGTTAATGCAACAAATTGAACACTCTTTTTAATACAAGAATATCAATGGTTGTATGTGTGGCGTAAATGATTGGATCAGTTCAGATTTTTAAAATATCAAATGAAACTATTTATGTTAAAATTTAAAATTTATAAATTGAATTTATAAAATTGGAGTTTTTCAGCCTCGAATTTTTTCGGGTTGGTTTCATTTTTTCAAATATCAAACCAAATTATTTTGTCAAATTTTTAAATTAATAAATAAAACCAAACTGATAAACCTCGACTTTTTAAAACTTTCATGTCATATTAACCTTGGCAAAAAGTTCCTAACTTATTTTAAATCATTTTTGACTTATTATATTGTCTAATATTTTCAAAAATAAAAAACTGACTTAAAAATAGTTCACGCAAAAAAAAAGACTTAACAATGGGTTTGTATTTGACAAATTTCAAAGTCAATCAAACACCCTGTGGTGATACATAGGTGTAAAAATAAGTCTATAAAAGGCAAACATTAATTGTGGTAGAAATTCTATAAAAAAAGAAGAAGCTAATTTATGAAATTACTTAAGTTAAAGGATACCCATGTACTCGTTATAAATAAGTTCTAGAGAAAGACAAATCTTTCTAACCAAAAAATTTCTTCTCCGATTTACTGATTTGGACCGATTGATAGAGAAATAATGTCAACATCAGAAGGAGAATGGATGGAAGTGATAAAAGAAGGAGAAACCTCTCGCGTAGTTTTGTCTTATGACTTCATTGATAAGTTAAAAAAATTGAATAGGGATGAAGTTTTGCAAAGAAATATGATCATTTCATCACAATCTGATAAGTAGCTACCGTGTACATCCCAACAAACAAAACCATCTAATTAACACCTTATCTTGTCTTGTTTTTGTTATCCTACATTATAGTATATACCTTTTTCTTTTTTATCTCACTCATAGTTGTTGATTTTTCTTTTTAGAAAGCTTCTCCTAGTAGTCATTAGGTTATTTATCTTCAACAACTCAATGTAAGAAATATTACAAAGTATTTTTCCTTTACCATTTTTTTCATTCGTTTTTAATTTCAAAAGAATTCTATGGTGTTTCTCCTCTTTTTTATTTAAGTTAAAACATCCACTAATTTAATTACAATTAAAACACTCACAAAATTAACTATAATTTATTTAAATGTGTCTACGTCCATTTTAATTTCTAATTAAATTAAACAATTTATACATATTAATGATTACGCGATATATCTTATTTTGAATTTGTCATCTCTTCTCAAATTTTTTATTTTTATGTCATTATATTTTATTACAAAAACTTGGTTTGATCCCTCAACTCCCTATATATGGTAGATTATATGTTGTTATTAAATAAATTAGTTAATTTATTTTGATTATTTTATGTTAAATTGTTATAAAATGTGTAATTATAATTTGGTGACTTGAAAAACTTCAAAATCTTATTGTAGTTCCAATTCGAATTTTAGAAACAAAAGGGATTGCGGAAAATTGAGTTATTATAATATATGAAATATATAGTAAGTGTTGAAAAGATATTTCAAATGCTAGTTGACATATAAATCATCATTGACTCATTTTTACAAAGCAATTACCTATTTTTATGATAGTTGTGTCATATAGTAAGTGTTTTATTGTAAAAGATTAATACATCAATTGAACACTCTTTCTGAGATAAGAACATCTCACTCTTTTTGAGATAAGAATATCTAGTAATACATGATCATCAACTTTATTCATTTTAAATATCAAATTAAATTATTTGTGTAAAAATTTTAATGTATAATCAAATTAATAAAATTGGGGGTTTTCATCTTCACATTTTTTCAGGTTGGTTCTATTTTATTAAATATCAAACCAAATCAATTGTGTTTAACTTTTAAATTAATAAACTAAACCATACTAATAAACATTGATTTTTTTATTTTTCTGGTAAAATATTCATACAAATATATAATTAACTTGTTCTCCAGATATTTTTTTAATCCAACCATAATAGAACTATCTAATGTGCTTCTTGTTGAAGGAAGCTGATGGAACAGGTTATATGAACATGTTCGGAGAAGCTGTCTGGCAAGTTAGAGTTTGAGTTTCACTAGGACTAGAGTACTCAATCCTAATTTATGTACAATCTATACTTTGTATGACTAAAACTAATGTAGCCGACTAGGATAAGATGTACATATTATATTTGTGTTGTATTAGGATTCCTAGTGTAGCTAGTATAGGACTCTTTTCCTATATAAGGAGTATTTGACCCAATCATTCAATTATCGATACAGTCCTTGATTCTTCACATATCTGTGAAAATTCCATATGGTATTAGAAAAATAAAGCTTTTCCGCTCTTTAACGCATTAGATCCAACCAAAAACAACCAAATTATCAAACCATAATGGCCCTTTTACCAACACTCTCCCAACCTTTTCACTTCATCACCTTATTTCGTCTTGCTCCATTAAACTTAAGCCGACGAACTATCTTCTATGGAGAAGAAAAATGAATCAGTTGATTCAAGTGATGAGATTAACCTATCTCATCACAGAATCACGAACGTGTTCCACTGGACAGACTACTGAGAATATTGTAGCAAGCTAGAAGAGTGTAGAAGACAGCAACATTGTAGATGATTCGGGGGGAAGGATGTGTTACTAAGGAGTTGGATATCAGGCACCTTGACAGAAGAAAGCATGTACATTATCGTAGGCTGCTCAACTGCCAATGAGATGTTGGAATGCTTGGAAGAAGCATATCTTCAAGCAACGAAAGATAAGGAGTTCCAACTAAAGCAACAACTGCAAACTGTAAAGTAAGGAACCAAAACAATTGATGAATACATTAATGAATTCAAAGGCATATGTGATGTCCTTGCAGCCATTCACAAGCCTGTAGATAAAGATAGGCAAAGTGATTAATTTTTCTAGACGTGTAGGTCTTAAGTACAAGACCTTTAGAATTGTTATGTTAGGTAAGGCACCATATCCTACTTTTAATCAATTTATTAATGCTCTTAGGGGTTTTGATATGAGGGAGGATGAAGAAGAAGTGCCTCAACAAAATCATAACATTGCATTCTTTACCCAAAGAGGCAGGGGAAGAGGAAATTACTTTCAAAGAAGAGGAAAGAATAACTTTGGTTCCAGAGAAAAAGACTTTAAGCTTGCTGAACACGGAACAAGTTCTTATAACAGCAGAAACAGACCTAGTCCTCAAAATAGTCCTTCAAGTGGAAGTCATGAGAGGAATAATTCTGATGCTTGTCAAATTTGTGGCAGGAATAGCCATACTGCTCTTAAGTGTTTTACAGGTGGGATTACTCTTACCAAGCTTAAGATGAGCTAGCACAAGCATTGGCTGCTATAAATCTTCAAAACACTGATGACACCTTGTATGTGGACTCAGGAGCAAGTAGTCATAAGACACAGAACTCAGGTATCTTAATTGATCTTTAACACTATAATGGACCAGATAAAATTATAAAAGTTAGACAGAACACATGTTGGGAACACATCTAGATCAGGTATAAAGTTAAAGGAAGTTCCTGTAGACCCTAATATTAATACAATTTTACTCTTAGTTTGTAAGCTTGCAAACGATAATTGTTGCAATCTTGAATTTGATGAAACTAACTTTGTCGCAAAGGAAAAGAAGACAAGGACACTGCTGACCAAGCAAACTAAAAGTAATGGATTCTATGCTTTGGAAGATAACAATCTCTATGCTTTAACTACTGCACTGGAACACGTTAGACAACATGTGGCATACTAGATTAGGACATCCTAGTTTGAAGTCTTTAACTTTTTTGAATAGTAATAGTTGCATCAATATTAGTAGTTGGAATAAAATTCCTACTGTTTGTTCTAGTTGTTAGTTGGGAAAGAGTTGTAAACTTTCTTTTTTTGTTTGAGAAATAAAATTGAGAAAGAACCTTTATTGAAAAACCATTGTGACTTTTGAGACCTGCTCCAGTCGAATCTTCCCAACATATGAAATATTATGTCATTTTTGTTGATGATCACACACAATATACATGGATTTATCCACTGAAAAAGAAGTCTGAATTCTTTGAGGTCTTTCTAAAATTTCAGAAAATGGTGGAAATTTTTTTTTCTAAAGAGATTAAGATTTTTGAGTGTGATGGAGGTGGTGAATTTATCCAAACCGACTTCATTAAACATTTGGAAGATCATGACATTGTGAGATATATTTCATGTCCTAACACACCTGAACAAAATGGAGTTATAGAAATAAAACGTACGCATATTGTGGAGACTGGCTTAACTCTACTACTTCATGCTAATCTTCATTTGTTTTTAAGGTTTGAAGCTTTTCTCACTACAGTATTTCTCATCCATAGATTTCCTTCATCAGCTATAAAAATGGTGACTCCATTTGATAAGTTGTATGGGGAACAACCTGATTACAGCAGTCTAAAAGTGTTCGGGTGTAGATATTTTCTATATATCAAGGGTAATAATAAGTTCAGTCGAAAGACCTATCCTTGTGTGTTCATTGGGTACAACAGTACACAAAGGATATAGATGCTATTATCCCTCTAAAAGGAGGGTTTACATATCCAAACATGTTGTCTTTGATAAAAACACATTACCTTATGTGTCTCCAAAGCAATCTCAGACTAACATTGATGTCTCATCTCACTTTGCTACTTTTGTTGAATCTTTCTCTAAACTGCAGGAACATGATAATTATGATTCAGGGGAAGTACAGGATGCTAGCCCACAAATTACTAGTGAAAATGTTGCTACACCTCATGTACTCATTGATAATGAGAGCATTATTGACCTCTCAGGCACGTGATAAGAGGCTGAGAAACAGGTTGAGGTTGATGATCTATATAGTAGTTTGAAAGTCCAGCTGTAGATTTTCAATCTGCCAGCAGCAGTGAGGAACAGGTTGCTTTTACAGGTCCAGCCAATGATCATCAAGCAACCCCTTCAGTTGATGTACAGTTGACCATCAACTTGACAATGCTACACTTCAGTCCACTACATTGGTTGATATACAAGTTGAGGTACTTCCTGCACCACAAAGGCATCATATGATCACCAGGAACATGGCGAAGGAACAACATTTGTCACTTGTTGGTTGCAGCAGCACATAAATTGTGAGAGAACCAAATACGACTAAGGAAGCACTAAAATCACCTCATTGGCTTGCAACAATGCAGGAAGATATTGATGTTTTACATACTAACAAGACATGGATTTTGGTGCCCAAATCTCCTGGTATGAACTTGGTTGTATCAAAATGGTTGTTCAAGACAAAATTAAAAGTTGATGGAAAAATAGATAGGTACAAGGCCAGACTTGTGGCTAGGGGATTCTCGCAACTTGACGGGATATATTTTGAAGAAACATTCAGTCCAATTTTTAAAGCAACAACTATTAGGGTGGTTCTATCCATTGCTGTCAGTTCGAAGTGGAAAGTTAGACAACTCGATGTCAAAAATGCCTTTCTCCATGGCTTCTTACAAGAGGAGGTCATGAGTCAACCTCATGGTTTTATTGATCCCTAGTATCCTCACCATGTACGCCTACTTAAAAAGGCATTGTATGGTTTAAACAAGCACCAAGATCCTGGTTTGATAGGTTTAACATGCATCTCTTACATCTTAGTTTCATTTATAATAAGACTGACCCTTCCTTATTTACTTTGAAAACTTGCAAAGGCAAAATATTTCTCTTGTTATAGGTGGATGATATTATTGTCATAGGAAGTAATCCATCTAATGTCTCAGAGTTGGTTCTACAACTTGGGAAGGAGTTCACCATGAAAGATCATGGCCATTTACACTTTTCTTGGAGTTGAGGTTAAGTATTTTGATGGGGGCATCCACCTAAGCCAGAGTAAGTATGCTGCTGAGCTTCTAGAAAAGACTGAAATGACTTTTGCAAAGCCTATAACCACTCATTTTGCTCAAAAGCATGGTCTACATGAAGTCGTGGGAAGCCTAGTTGAAGCATCTTTTCACAAAATGATAGTAGGGAGTCTTCAGTACATGATTCTCACAAGACCAAATATTAGTCATGTTGTGAATTTAACAAGCCAATTTATGCAGAATCCAAATAGTGCACATCTTCAAGGGGTGAAAAGAATTCTCAGATAAATCAAAGGCACTCTGCACTTTGGACTTAGACTTATTTCACAATCACCATATAGGTTGTATGGGTACTCTGATGCTTATTGGGGAGGTTGTACCACCACTAGGAGAGCAACTATGGATTATAAAATCGATCTAGGTGCAAGCTGTATTTCTTGGACCTCCAAGAAATAGTCCACAATTGCTCGTTCAAATCCTGAAGCTGAGTATAGAGAACTTGCCTCCAGTGCATCAGAGATGAAACAGATCATGTATCTACTAGATGAGGTTTGGGTGTTACTTCAATCTGTACAAACATTGTATTGTAACAACATGAGTGCTTTGTATATGACAGTTAATCTAGTTATGCATGCTAGAACTAAACATGTTGAAATGGACTATTATTTTGTTCGTGAGAAGGTGGTTAGAGGACAACTTGTTACTCAATTTGTGAGGTCTAAGGATCAGCTAATAGATATTTATACAAAAGCATTAACGAAACAGGTTTTTGCCGAGTTTCGTCTTAAGTTAGAAGTTACAGTTCCTCCACTCACTATCTTGAGGGGAAGTGTTGAAGGAAGCTGATGGAAAAATTCAAAGGAACGGGTTCAGTGAAGCTGTCTGACGAGTTAGAGTTTGAGTTACACTAGGACTAGACTACTCAATCTTAATTTATGTACAAGTCTATACTTTATACGACTAAAGCTGATGTAGTCAACTAGAATAAGATGTACATATTATATTTGTGTTGTATTAGGATTCGTAGTGTAGCTAGTATAGAACTCCTCTCCTATATATGAAGTATGTAACTCAATCATTCAATTGTCAATACAATCCCTGATTCTTCACAAATTTGTGAGAATTCTACACTTCTCAACAAAATAACAAAATATGAGATGTGTGATGACACTAAAATATTCAACAAAAAAATAATAAAAACACATAAAGTAAAAATTAATATTTAATAAGTAATTATGAAAATGTTTATAATTTGAAGTACTCAGTCACACTAAAGTAAGTCTAAAAAGTATTAATTACATGATTAACATTAAATAAAAATTAAAATTAGGCTATGTAGTTTAAATGTCTAAATCAATGTAAAACTAAAGTATAAATATTCAACATTATTGGCATTTTAGTGTTGATTTAATTAATTAATTTTTTTGTTAGGATTAGTGTTTAGTTAATTTTGAATTGTGCTTCATTAGAGTTGCATATAGAAATGGATTATAACCTTTACTTCACTATTCAAAATTCTAAATCTCAAAAAACTAAAAAATATATTTGATGATAAAAACTATGAAAAGTTATACGTGATATTTAGAATTATATAGAAGTCAATACTTTTATCGTAACATATCGTAACTCAAAATATCTAGGATTAAATGAAGAAACTAAAAATGGTTATTTTCAAAATGAATAGGAAAAATCTGGTAAATTTCCCATGTGTAAAAGTGAGTTTTTGGTCATTTTTAAACGGTCATAACTTCTAGCTCAGGAGGAGTTATGGGCAGTTTTTTATGTGGATGGAAAGACTTTGGAAATATCTTTCAAATGGTGATTAGTTTGATATTTTTTGATTTCGTATTCAGGAGATATTTCTTTCGTAAGATGGGCTATTAGAGTGAGGAAAGACTTATCTAGATTTTAGTAAGGGTAAAGTAGTCTTTTGACCCTACTATTTCCTAATTTGTTTTAAGATTTTCATTGGGGTAACACCAAGTTTTAGTTCAGATTAAAAATTATTTTTACGCTTAGGGTATGGGAGAAAATAGAAGAGAAGAAGAAGAAGAAGGGAGAAAGAACAAGATTTCACCAAGAACGCTAAGAGATTCTAGTGAAATTCGTCAAGGGTGATCCCTAATCAGGTATGTGAGATATTTTTGTGATAGGTTCTTCCACCCACACATTAATATGTTTAATTTAACGCAATTAGAGTAGATTGAATGATGAACATTGAAGTTCGTGATGAAAAATCATTGAATTCTTGTTGGTAGAGTTATGGTATGACTTCGGTTGTTTGATTCGTGTTTCTAGGCTGTTTTACGAGTCTAAACTATTGGGTAACGAGGATTTTAGTGAGCCTAAGTGTTTGTAGTGAGATCCATGGAAGTTTACAAGGTTTAGAATTGAAAATCGGAGAAGAAAAGTCAAAAATCCCGTCTAACAAGTGATGTACAGTGGTTTCACAGTACTTTCAATGCTTTATCCTTAAGATTGGTGTGTGTCTAGAACCTTTTTGTTATAGTTCTAACATGTTTTTATCTTTGTTTTGCAGTAAAGGTGTCCAAAACCAAAACACATAAGGCAGATGATATTTAGTGTAGAAGTGACCCACTAAGGACATCGACGAACCGTCGTCTCATCGACGGACCGTAGATGGTGGCCGTCGATTAGAATTTCAGGCATCTGAAGAAACTCAGGGAAATCTGACCAAGTGTGGGCCTATGGAAGTATCGAAGATCCGTCGATTGATTGACGGACCGTCCTATTAAATCGTCGATGTGATTAGAGAATATCCCAGTACTCGAAGTTGAAGAAAATCTAAGTATGGAACGATTGAAGGCATCGACGGACCGTAGGTGAATCGACGGACCGTGTTGTTGGTCCGTCGATTAGATCAGAGAAGATGCTAGTTGAAGGCTAAAAAAAGATGCTAAGTCTGGACTTATGGAGGAAATCAACGGTTTGTCGTTTCATCGACGGACTGTCTGTGGGGGTCATCGATTGAAGTTGGGTTTTTGGCACAACTTTTCTTATTTGAAATCCTTTTAATTTCGGACAATATTTGTTATAAATAGGGTGTAAAACCTAGTTTTTGGGGTTGGATTTTATTATTATTTTTCTTAGTTTGTTCTCGGAGATTTATTTTTGCGACTTTGGCATTAATTCAAATTTCTGGATTTTTTTTCAAGTGATTTTTGTGGTTTCAAGTTGACAATCTGGATTTTCTTTGAATTTGTCAAAGTAAGTTCATAATTTATTGTTAATCAACCATGATTGTGTTCTTCTCTGCATGGGTAACTAAATCCACAACTAGAGTGGTGGGAACTGTGGGTGATTAAACAAGTAAACCTAGCTTAATAACAATTCTCAAATAGGTTATTGCATGCATTTATAATTCTTTCGCTTAGAAGTCTTTTTAACAATTGCACGAGTTAGAACTCGCCTTATTGCTACTTGCTAGACTAAGAGGTTAATAGAAAATGAATTATCAACATAGATTTAGTAGGATACTATCTAATAGGCTAGTCTCGATTGGCGCGAAGTAATAACTAAGTCATACATCAAATACGATGTTTAATATGAAGTTAATGTAAGAGTTAGTAACTTAGACACACGTAGTCGGACAAAGGTACGGGGTGAAATTCTCTAAATTCCTGACCAAGGATTTAGAGATATCTAACTTATGACTTTGCATGCAAAATACTAGGAAAGAATTGTTATAGTTAGGGATACAACGTTATGAACATATGGGGAACACTAACACCCTAGTTTTCTCACAACTTGATAAACACCAAAGATTTACTCTTGTTACCTGTTTTACTTAGAAATATTACAAGACTTTTGTTTCAACCCCCCCCCCCCGGTTAATTACTAGTTTTCGAAAAAGGACTTGACTAAATAGAAGTAATTGTACATTGAAGTTATGTCTAAGACATTTTCCTCTTGGGATCAACCCCAACCTAATAGTTGGGTTCTTTATTTGATATGACCGCTTATACTTCTTTAGGAAAGTGTAATTTGAGCATATCAAATTTTGGCGCCGCTACTAGGGAATAGGGCTTTAAGAATAACTTTAAAACATTACCGAATATAGTCAACAATTTCCTAATTTTACTTTTTTTTTGTTTTTGTTTCTCTCAGGTCTAGCTCTAGTGTATGCCAAGTACACGGAGCCGAGGAGAATTAGGAATTTAACTGGACACTCCACAAAATGAATAATCAACAGAATCTCACTAGTCTTGTTGGTGGGATCAATCATCAGCCTCCACCACCTCTTGATGCTCCTAATCAAGTGGTTGTTGTAAATCTAGTTGATAATGCTTTGAGGAGGCAACGTCCCCTCCGACGCCTCAAGAGTTCTATAGGGGCAACGTTAATATCACTGATTTTGATGGGCCTCTTGTCCTACCTCCTCTACCGCAGGGTCACACATTCGTGGTAACTAGTAGTTTGATGCAGATGCTCACTGCGAGGGGTTTGTTTTATGGGTTACCATCTGAGGATCCACATGCTCACATAGCCAAACTAAGATCGGTGTGCAACAGTTGTGTAGGGAGGCCAGACTTGGACATGAATGCCATCGGGTTAAAAGTGTTCCATCTATCACTGACGGAGATGTCGTGATATGGTTTATTGAGTTGCCCTATAATTGTATCTATATTTGCGATCAATTGAGGGATGTGTTCTTACCACGGTACTACACGGTGTCTAAAAAGCTCAACCAAAAAGATAGAGTGACCAACTTTGTGGCACTACCTGGGGAGTCAGTGAGTAGCTCTTAGGATAGATTTGCAGTGTTTTTGAGAGGTGTCCCGAACCACCACATTGATGATGAGTCGTTGAAAGAGTACTTCCATAGGGGTAAGATGATAATAATAAGGTAGTGCTTGATACTATTGCGGGTGGTTCTTATGGTGAGTGAAAATATGTAGAGATCACTGAGAAGTTGGAGAAAATCTCTCGCAACAATAAGGCTTGGAGTACTAAGAAGTGGGACACTGGGAGAAACACCTTTCCAGTGCAATCTACACAATTCGGCCACAAATGAGATTTGTGAAGAGATGGCTCAAACGAGAACTGAGCTTGGTTGGTATTAAAACATGTCACTGGAGGTGCAGAGAAGGTAAATGTGGTGAATTACTTGGCTAAACCACCACAACCATTCCCTCAGAGATTGGTGAAGAAGACTGAGGATGGTAAATACCGGTGTTTTATCACTATGTTAAAATATCATTGCATTAATGTCCCTTTGATAGAAGTTTTGGAGCAAATGCCCATTTATGCCACGTTCATGAAGGATATGGTTACAAAGAAGAGATCAGTAAGTTTTGAGGATGATGACCGAATGCAACATTGTAATGCTATTGCTACAAGGTCTCTTGTGGAGAAGAAGAAAGATCCGGGCGCTTTCACTATTCATTGTACCATCGGCTTATTACACTTTGCTAAAACACTATGTGATCTAGGTGCAAGCATAAATATCACGCCTCTCTCAATTTATAAGAAATTGGGTTTGGGTGACCCAAAGCCCACTGCAATGCGGTTACTGATGGCCGATCGAACACTGAAAAGTCCTATTGGGATACTCCATGATGTGCTCGTGAAGGTGGAGTCATTTATATTTCCGGCGGATTTTGTGATTCTTGACTGTGAGGTGGACTTTGAGGTGCCTATTATTCTTAGGAGGCCATTCCTTGCTATTGCTGGCGCCTTGGTTGATATGGACAAAGCGCAAATGACGTTTAGGTTGAACAATGAAAAGACAATATTTAACATTTGTAGGTCCATGAAGAAGAGTGGTGAGCTCCAAACGGTATCGCTATATCCTACAGGGTTGAGAGTACGTCTGAGGTACAAATTGAAGAGCGCCTTGGTGTTGAGGTTCTAGCGCGGCCACCATGAATTTTGAGAGTGATGGTATTTAAGATTATGGGTCTTTGGTTGCAGCACTGGAACGAAGAGACTATCGGTTCAAACCAAAGAAATTAGAGTTAGATTCACGAGTCTCCACCCGCGAGACGATCTATTGAGGAGGCCACAAAATTAGAGCTTAAGGCTCTACCACCTCATCTGAGGTATGCATTCTTAGGAAGAGATAACACTTTGTTGGTAATCATTGCATCAGATTTGAATGTGCAACAAGTAGAGTGTTTGGTAGAAGTGTTGAAGAGGTTCAAACAAGCCATTGGTTGGACTATTGCGGACATTATTGGGATCCCTCCCAGTATTTGTTAACACATAATCCAACCCATGCCCGATCACAAGCCAAGTATTGAGCACTAGAGACGGTTGAATCCACCTATGCAATAGGTTGTGAAGAAGGAGATCATTAAGTGGTTAGATGTCGGAGTCGTATATCCTATTGCAGATAGTAGTAGGGTATGCCCTATTTAGTGTGTACCCAAAAAGGGGGGAATGACAGTAGTGCCCACTGAAAGGAACCAACTTATTCCAATGAGATTTTTTTTGAAAAGGAGTAACCGGTCTTCTTTGAAGTAATAAGACTATTCAAATTACAATATTCGTGGAGTAAGTGAATGGGTGGAGAGTGTATATGGATTACCGAAAACTGAATGCATGTGCTGAGAAGGACCATTTCTCGATGCCCATCATGGACTAGAGGTTAGATAGACTCGCAGGAAAAGGATGGTATTATTTTCTTGATGGATATTCGGGTTACAATCAAATCTCTATTGCCCCAAAGGATCAAGAGAAGACCATCTTTACTTGCCCTTATGGGACGTTCAGATTCAAGAGGATGCCTTTTGGGTTATCTAATGCACAGGCCACTTTCCAGACATGTATGATGTCGATATTCTCCGATATGGTGGAGGACACTATTGAGGTGTTTATTGATGAATTTTTAGTGGTTGGCGACTCCTTGGATTGATGTTTGAGTCACTTGGCCGAGGTTCTCAAAAGATGTTAAGATTGCAATCTTGTGCTAAATTGGGGAAAATGTCACTTTATGGTAAAAGAACGTATAGTATTGGGCGATCGCATCTCGGAGAAGGGGATAGAGGTAGATTGAGCGAAAGTTGAAGTTATAGAGAGAATTCCTCCACCCATCTCTGTAAAAGGTTTTTTGGGACATGCGGTCTTCCACCGAGGGTTTATTAAATATTTCTCAAAAATTGCACATCCTCTGTGTAAATTACTTGAGAAGGAATATAAATTCTATTTTGATGAATCTTGTCTGAAAGAGTTTAGAGAGTTGAAGTATATTTGGTGTGTACGCCCAATTATTTCGCTATATTGGAGTAAGCCATTTGAGGTGATGTGTGATGCTAGTTCGGTTGCTCTTGGTGTGGTATTGGGACAAAGAAGGGATAAAATCCTTCACCCCATCTATTATTCAAGTAAGGCCCTAAATGAACGACAAAAGAATTACACTATGACTGAACAAGAGCTCCTTGCGGTGGTATTTGCTTTCGAAAAATTTTGCTCCTATTTGCTTGGCACAAGAGTCATAGTGCATACTAACCACTCTGCTTTGAGGTATATGATGGCAAAGAAGGATGCAAAACTAGGGTTGATTAGATGGGTACTACTATTGCAAGAGTTTGATTTTGAGGTGAAAGATAGAAAAGGGACTGAAAATCAAGTTGCCGATCATTTGTTCAGATTGGAAGTTGAAGCTTTGCGAGAGTTGGGTGAAAAGACTGAAATTGATGATTCCTTCCCTGATGAGCATGTATTGTCTGCTTTTCATGATTTGATTCCATGGTTCGCCAATTTTGCGAATTATCTAGCTAGTGATATAGTCCCATCGGACTTGTCCTTCCATCATAGGAAGAAGTTCCATGCATGATACGAAATTTTCTTATGGGATGAGCCTTACTTATAACGGAGTTGTGATGATGGGCCTATTCGTCGTTGCGTGCCGGAAGTGGAGATGCTAAGTGTTTTGGAGGCATGTCACTCCTCACCTGTGGGTGGGCATCATAGTAGTATCCGGACTACCAATAAGATCTTCCAGTGTGGGTACTATTGGCTAACCATTCACCAAGATACTCTTGGGTTCGCCAAGTCATGTGACAGGTGTCTAAGAGCTGGAAGAATTTCTAAGAGGCAAGATCTCCCTTTAAATCCCATTCTAGTTATTGAGTTGTTTGATGAATGAAGCATTGATTTTATGGGTCCGTTTGTGAGTTCTCATAGGATGAAATATATACTTATGGTGGTGGACTACCTGCCAAAATGCGTAGAAGCCATACCTCTTTCAAACAATGAAGAGAAGAGTGTCACCGCATTCTTGAAAAAGAATATCTTCTCCAGATTTGGCACAGCTAGGGCCATTATTAGTGACGGGGATGTCACTTTTGCAATAAGTTGTTCAAAGGGCTATTGGAGAAATATGGGGTTCGCCACAATGTGGTTACTTCGTACCATCCACAGACTAGTGGACAAGTTGCGGTGTCCAATCGAGAGATCAATCAAATCCTATCAAAAATGCTAAATGTTAATAGAACAGATTGGTCAAGGAGGCTTGATAGTGCTCTTTGGGCCTACCAGACTGTATACAAGAACCCTATAGGTATGTCTCCATACCAAATTGTATATGGGAAGGCTTGTCACTTGCCAGTTGAGTTATAGAACAAAGCTATATGGGCGATAATGAAACTGAAGAGTGATTGGAATGAAGCAGTGGAACAGAGGCTTAGTGGGTTAAATTAGCTAGATGAGTTTCTTCTAAAAGCATAGGAAAGTTCATCCATCTATAAAGAGAAGATGAAGAAGTACCTGACCAAAAGATTGAAAAGCGAGAATTTGCGGTTGGGACTTGGTGCTTCTATTCAACTCTAGGTTACGCTTGTTTCCGGGCAAACTCAAGTCCAAGTGGACAGGGCCATTCCTTATCAGTAAAGTGTTCCCACATGGAGCGGTTGAGTTGGAGAACAAGAAGGGTGCAAAGTTCACTGTCAAGGGGCAAAGAATCAAGATCTACCTAGGGCATGCGAAGAGTGTCCATGAAGTTGTTGAGGCAAATCGCCTTGATAAAGTCTGAGTAATAAAGGATCTTGCGTCGTGTCGCGATGTTAAATTAAGAGCTTCTTGGGAGGCAACCCAAGGTGTATCCTCTAGTCAATAATAGTTTTCTCGTTTCTTTGTAGGAATAGTTGCAGTCTCTTGTTCAATTTTTGTTTTAATCATCGTTATGAATTATTTTTTTAGTGTGTTTGCTAGAGATTAATTTAGGGTCCGTGTCTCAAAAGTGTCCAAAAAAACACAAAAAGAATAGTTTAATGGGTGTTCAATATGCAGGGACTAAAACCAACAATTGTGCAGAAAATGGTCTGGTGCACACATCTATGGACTCCATCAATTGACCGTCGATGGTATTCGTAGATCCCAGGTACGTCTTGAAATTTTGTCTAAGTCTGTGTGCAATCAACGGTCCAATCGACGATCCATCGACTGACTAACAAATCGTCGACGGTGTTGTCATCAGTCCAAAGAACCAGTGACCCGACCCGACCCAGCCGGTTATATTGAAAGAAAATTGTTCAAATAACATCCAAATATCTTTTCAAATTCTTTCCAACCATTTTCCACCCCTTATTTTCTTCCTTTCCCATCACATTACCAAATTTTCCCTTTCCATTTTCATCAGAATCTCCTAAAATCCTAAATTCCCCTACAATCCCAAAACCCTCCCCTCCCTAAATTCTACTTTGTCTCTCTTGTTTTCTCCGATCGGTGTTCGAAGGAAGGCACGTAGGTTGTTGAGAGGCTCACCCACTAATTCACATTACTACTGTGCTCAGGTATTTTGATTCCCTTTGCTCAATGAATTCTCGTTCATTTGTTATTGGAAACGAAAACTTAGTATGTGGGTCTTGACATAGGGACAAAATTGAATGTTAATGATTGTTAAAATATGGGTACTATGTCCGTTAGAATGATAGAGAGTGAATGGGGTGGGGGTGTAATTTATGTAAAATATGATTGTTGACTTTCCGACTTAGGGTTTGATAGAATTGTAGAATCCGAGATTGAAACTTGCTAAATTGAAACCCTAAAGATAAAGAATTAGTTTTGTACTTGTTGTTATGTGTTGGGTGAACTAATGAAGGTCTAAAATATGTCACTATGTGCCACTAAAAACAAGGTCTCAAATATGTCTCTAAACAACAAAACGAGACCCCGTCTATGGACCATACATTAATCGATGGGTCCGTCAATTGATAAACTGTAAAATTGCAAAACTTTAAGACGACGGAAGGGGACTGTGGTCCGTCAATTGAATGATGGGTCGTTCTGCATGTCCGTTGATTCTAACTGAAACCCTGATTTGTGAGAACTTAAAAATTATTCTAAGTGTCAGACGACGGAAGTGGACTACGGTTTGTCGATTGATCGATGGATCATTCTTCAGATTTGTCGTTTCCAACTGAGAGGGCTATAAAATGAAGACAGAAAATTTTTTCTAAGTGTCCAATGACGGACACTATCGACGTACTGCCGATTCATCAACGGGCCGTCGGTAGTGCCCGTCAACCAGTATTGCAGTTCTACACAGGACTGTGATTTGTGTGTTAATTTTTTGTTTTGATTGTTTTGTCTTAATAGTAAGATTGCTATGAGACTAACAAACTCTTTTCTGGGTAAAAATGGCTCCCAAACAAGACCTCATCTATTCCAGGGGAAGGTCTAAGTTCGTAGCACCATCCCGTCGGATGATTGGTACGTCCGAAAATGAGTGGGATCCTCAATACGTGACCCCAGGCACTCGGACCCCTACACCAGCTGCAAGAGCCACTTGGGGCACCCTCCAGAAAGTGGTGTTCGACGTAGTCATTGCCTCCTAGTCTGATGAGGTACACACACTAAACAACACAACATCTGGGTCTGCCTCGGGTTTTGAAGAAGCGTCTGGCTCTGAAGAGGCATCAGGTTCAGAGTCAGCCCACTCTACGGGGTTGAATGAGGCCACTGCATCCGGTTCCGGATCACTTGGAGCCACTAACCTAGAGGTTCTTGCTTGCCATGCCTCTTTTGAGGAGGTCTATAGTCAGAGTCTACTCCGGCACCCCAGGATGATGTCCCTGACCGATTCCTGATGAGCCAAACTTGTGGTGCATCGATGGTCAGTATCAAATCTACATGGAAGCGAATCTGCTAAATGAGAAGAAGGTGATGACTCGGTTGGTGACAGTCAAGCAGAGAGTTCTTACAAGGAGTCTTCACACAGTCCTTGATGTGCATAGCTTGTTTACCTGCCACAGGCTTGAGTAGATGGCTAGGAGTCTGGAGTCATATAGCGTGGAGGTTGTTAGAGAGTTCTATGCCTCATATGTGGCGAGTCTCAGAGATTCTGTAGACAGGCGGGCAAGACCTGTCAAACAGGACCCATTCATAAAGGTTTTAGTTCGAGGCTGCCGAGTGGACATTTCTCCTACTTCCATCCGCCGCTTTCTATACGGTGTGCCCACTGGTGATGCCCGAATCCCCTTACCCGGAGTTTTATTATAGGTGGAATTTTTTCAAGAGTGGAAAGTTTCAAAGGATCATACATCAGAGAGAGTCCACCTCGAGGTGGATTGCACAGAAGTTATCCATTGACAGTGAGAGAGCAGACTGGGTGTTGGACCCCAGAGGCCTTATCAGAAAGGCCAACCTTACTTTCACAGCCAAGTTCTTCTGGCCGTTAGTCCTCTACCACCTATCTCCCACGGCAGCAGATAAAATTCTTGCATAAGATAAAACGATATTGGTTGCAGCATTGGTGGCCGGGTTGGAGAGTGACTTTGCGAAGTAATTGATCTCATTGATCCATAAGAGGGCTTTTAAGACCTCTACTACTTACCCATTCACCTGTTTGATCTTCAAGTAATGCAAGGATGCTAGAATGACCATTTGGCACTGTGATGTCCTCCGTACTCCGACGGGGACTGTGGATATAGGTCTCATAAAGGATGAGGCCAATGTGGCGGCACCTCAGAGAGAGCCTGGAGTTGAGTTTCAGCCGCTGAATGAGAATTTAGCGGATACGGTAAAGTTAGCCCAAGGGGATGTTCCTTCCACTTCAGAGCCTACTGTGACCACCTCAGTTGAGTCCATCCATGGCACTAGTAGAGCACCCAATTACTCCCGGTCTACTCCACCGTCTGCAACACTGGTCTCGATAGCTAGGGTCCAGAAGTTAGAGGACCAGATGGCCGCCTTGTTGCATCATATCCAGCCTTGGATGTAGAAATCCATTGCCGTATTAAGAAAAAGGTAGCTCAGCAGACAGAGCGAAAGATTCATGAGGTTCACAAGCGCCTTGTTGCATTTGAGTTGTGGTTCTTGCTCGCCCAGCTCCCAGCATTGACTTGACTACTCTTCATGAGGCGGTGACGAGTTTACAGGTGGATGTTGATGGTATCCTGGAGATGAGGGGACATGAGCTAGAGACTGCACCCATTGAGCTAGCGGAGGACACAGTGTTTGCTGAACTATTCACTGCCCACACTGCACCGCCGCCTAAGCCACGTAAGCGTGCGAAGAGGCATTGTTCCAGACGCACTAGTGAGGGAAAGGATGCCCGTGCAAACAAGAAGGAGCGGACGAACCTTGATGATGTAAGGAGAGTCTCGTTGATTGATAAGGAGACCCGTCAGATAAGGGCTCGAGATTTCGATGCTGGGGCATCTAGTTCCAGACTTGAGCATGCTGATAGGAGCACCAATGAGGGTAAAGAGATTGTCATGGGCACAACTGAGGGTGTCCCTACTACAGAGGTTGTGGGTTACGGAAACCGGTTCCGCTTGCTTATTGATCTTCGGCGCTATGCGCCTCATGTTTGCTTCACTTACATACTTATCGTTATATTTTTTATGCAATGTAGACAACTGCATGCTTTTTTTGGGGGGTGGGGTAAATGGAAAGTTAGTGTTAGGGAGAAGTCAGAGTAGCCCAACTCACGATCCTCTATTAGGGGTTTTCTTGTCTGTGTTTTTTTGCCCCAGGAGACTGATTACTTTTCTGTTGAACCGGCATGTCGTAACTTGTACAAATTATGAAAGTGAAATATGAAGCATGATGGCTAAACATGAATGATATCCCGTTCTAAGAAAATGCTTGCATGAATAGCTATAAAGAAGTTGAATATGTTGGCTCCAATCATGACATAGAGATGCACCTACTGCATGACCCTCAATCTAACACTCAAACTAGGTGTCCGACAATATGATAGGGTAGCGAGGTGTCAAGAGAGTGGGAGGAAGTTTTATTGTTCCAATGGTGGTACCTAGCTAGAACTTACCCGGTTAGTCCTGCAGAAGGAATCTGTGTTAGACAACTAGGAAAGTATCATAGGCCCTTGTTCAAATTATCAAAAATCTAGCCTAAAGTGAAGTAAACCAAATGAAATTGTTAACCCTTTTTGATCCAAATATGTTGAGCCTATAATGTATTGACATGTGCACCTCGACTTAGGTCAAAATCCTAAGTTGAGGGTGGCTAATATAGAAACTAATCTCGTCTTGGCCCTGACCCAACCTTGAGTAATGTGTACGTCGACTCATGGAAAAGCCATGAGTTGAGGGTGGCTATTATGTGTGATGACCCTAAAAGTTGGTATGAAAAGAGTAATGTGGAAAAGAAAAGAAAAAGTGATCAAGAGAGGTGACTCAGTCAAAATTATCAGTTGAATAAAATAAAAGAGAAAAGAAAGAAAAGGAGTTGAACAAAAAGAGGTAAGAGTCACTCCCACAGAGAACAAATGGGAAAACAGGGTAAAGATGAAAATAAAAGAAAAATAGGGAAAGCATATGTCAACAAGTACGAACTAGGTGTGAATTTGTTTTGAGCGTGAGTGTTGAATAATGATCCTCATACTCAAAGTTAAAATTACTGTGCGAAAAATAAGGATATCTTTTGAAGTGAGGGCACTAGTTGCAATATTAGAAAGTTTGTACCTTGGCGAGAGGCAAAAGAGTAGAGTTGTCAGTGCATGGTGAGTTTATGTCATGGCCTGATCCACATGGATGAGCTTATCAATCCTAAGAGTAAAACTATGCACTAAAGTAATGAACAAGTTGTGATTGATAGCCATGTGATTGCGAAGGCGCAAAAGAGGATAATTTTGTACCAAGTGTTCTGTTGAGTCATAGTGTGTCGCTTAAGGACAAACAACAAATCTAAGTTGAGGGTGTTGATGTACCGTGGGTTCATGGTACTTTCAATACCTTTTACTTAAGATTGCTATGTGTTTAGAGCCTTTTTGTAATAGTTTTAACATGTTTTTATCTTTGTTTTGCAGCAAAGGTCTCCAAAACCAAAACGCAGAAGGCAACTGAGATTTAGTGTAGAAGTGACCCACGAAGGCCATCGACGCACCATTGTCTCATCGACGGACCCTAGATGGTCACCTTCAATTGGAAGTTCAATCATCTGAGAAAATCGAGAAATCTGACCAAGTGTAGGGCTACGGAAGGATCGATGGTCTGTCGATTGATCTACGGACCGTCCTGTTAAATTGTTGATCTGATTAGAGAATGTCCCAGTACTCGAAGTTGAAGAAAATCTAAGTATGAATGACGGAAGGCTTCGACGGACCGTAGGTGCATCGACGAACCATGTTGTTGGTCCGTAGATTAGATCAGAGAAGATGCTAGTTGAAGGCTAAGAAAAGATGCTAAGTCTGGACTTACAGACGCAGTCAACGGTCCATTGTTTCATCGACGGATCGTTTGTGGGGGTCGTCGATTGAAGTCTTGTTTTTGGGACAACTTTCCTTATTTGAATTCCTTTTAATTTAGGACAATATTATTTATAAATTGGGTGTAAAACCTCATTTGTGGGGTTGGATTCTATTAATATTTTTCTTAGTTTGTTCTCGGAGATTTGTTTTTGCAACTTTGGTATTAATTCAAATTTCCAAATTTGGTTTTCAAGTGATTTTTGTGGTTTCAAGTTGAAAATCAATTTTCTTTGAGTTTGTCAAAGTAAGTTCATAATTTAGTGTTTATCAACCATGAATTGTGTTCTTCTCTGCATGGGTAACTAAATCCACAACTACGGTTGTGGGACTGTGGGTAATTACCAATGTAAATCTAGCTTAATAACAATTCTCAAATAGGTAATTGCATGAATTGATAATTCTTTCACTTAAAAGTCTTTTTAACGAGTGCATGCAGTAGAACTCGCCTTATTGCTACTTGCCGAAAAAATGAGGTAGTTAATAGGAAAAGAATTATCAACATAGATTTAGTAGGATACTATCTAATAGGCTAGTCTTGATTGGCATGAAGTAATAACTATGGCATACATCGAATACGATGTTTAATATGAAGTAAAGGTAAGGGTTAGTAACTTAGACACATGTAGCCAGAGCAAGGTACGGGATGAAATTCTCTAAATGCCGGACCAAGGATTTAGAGATACCTAACGTATCACTTTGCATGAAAAACACTAGGGAAAAATTGTTATAGCTAGGGATACGACGTTATGAATCTATGGGGAACACTTACACCCTAGTTTCTCTCATAACTTGTTAAACACCAAAGATTTACTCTTGTTGCTTGTTTTACTTGGAAATATTACAAGACTTTTGACTCAAAAACCCCCTCCCCCCAATTTAATTACTAGTTTTGGGAAAGGACTTGACTAAATGAAGTAATTGTACATTGAAGTTAAGTCTAAACCATTTGCCTCGTAGGATCGATCCCAACCTAATAATTGGGTTCTTTACTTGATTCGACCGCTTATACTTCTTTTGGGAAGTGTAATTTGAGCGTATCAACAAGCCCTGGGGTTCCATACCTGCCAAGTCCCTCAGGGAAGCCTCTCTGTGACAGGGTCTGGCGCGTCATGCCAGCCAGAGCCTCTCAGGATAGTCTATTAATCCTTTCAAGCTTGGTAGTTGTTGTTTAGCATTCCAACTTGCATACTCGTACGTTCAATGTACTGATGCCAGTTGGTCTACATCGTCTTATGATTTAGACGCAGGTAACCAGGATCAGCATCCAGCGCCTCGATAATCCATCTTGAGCATTCAGAGTCAGTGGTGAGTGTCCTTGCATCCCAGAACACTCTTTAATTGTTTTCCCATTATTGAATGTTGTGGGGTTTGTCCCAACATTCGTCTTATTAGTAGTAGAGACTTCATAGATAAAGAGATAGTCAGACAGTCAGTTTTGGGTATCTCTTTATTTGCAGATTAAAAAAGATTCAACAAAAGACAGAAAAAAATCCACTATCTGTTTTACGTCAAGCAATACGTGGATTAACTCTCGATATAACAGTAAAAGAAAGAGGTGCAGGTGTATCGACTCATCAAGTTCCCACTGAAATAGGATCCACACAAGGAAAAGTACTTGACATTCGTTGGTTATTAGCGGATCCCGAAAACATTAAGTTTTGAATTAGTGGATGCTGCTAAAGGGAGTGGCGATGCCCTACGCAAAAAGGAAGTAACTCATAAAATGGGAGAGGCAAATAGAGATTTTTCACATTTTCAATAATCCATGAACAGGATGTATACATCTCGATCATAAAAGATTTCTTAACTATTCCAAAAATGAAAAGTTCGACACAATTGCTATTTTTTGGAAATTGGAAGTAGTTACTAATTTATAATCTTGCATGTACAGAATGAAAACTTTATTCTCGATTCTACGAGAATTTTATGAAAGCCTTTCATTTGCTTCTCTTCGATAGAAGTTTGATATTCCCAGAATGTATCCTAATTTTTGGCCTAATTTTTCTTCTAATGATCGATTCAACCATACATATATTGTTTTGAGACTTAAGTGTCATATTTGGCCAAGACTATTATTTAAAGTGTTTTCATGAGAATGTTTCCAGCTTTATACTTGAGTTAAGTTAAGTCTTCCGCTGAGTTAACTAAGTCTGGCCAAGGGTTCGCTTAAGGTCTGCAATGGTCGTTGGCTGCTGACGACATCCAGGGTGTAGACTCGAAGCGTGACATTTTTGGAGAGAGAGCTGCTTGGATGGTAAGCACCCCCTCACTTCCAACCTGAAGGTTGCGAGTTCGAGTTCCAAAGGGATCAAAAGGGGTGGGAGCTTCTTGGGGGGGGGGGGGTTTAAAAAAAACTCAAACATAGGTAACCCTTCCAAACCGTCCATAATTATAAGGGTTGGGGTCACGATAATTTGAATGTGGTTCAATCTCAACTCATTCAAGCACAATCCATTTTAAGAGAATTCTCAATTTAGCCCAATATCTATAGTTCCAACCGTTTTAGAACTCTTTACTAAGATATATTCTTATATTAAAGGTGTGAATTATTGTCTATTCAACATCTTTTAGGATTTATCTTTCCATTTGTTGTTTTTTTTAAAAAAAATCTTGAGGTAAAATTTGCATTGTGATTATAAAAGTTAAATATCATTATATTAAAATTATTTATATTAATCCGGTTAAAATTGGCGGTTCAAGACCCAACATAATACATTTGAACCCAAATTAAACTTGGCAAGGTCAAGACCCAACTCGATTTCTATTTCAACCCATTTTAATATCTACAATTTCAACCCAACCATCCCACTTGACACTCCCTACTTTTATGTATAAAATATTTTTAAAAATTATATATATAATGTCGGGTTGATTTGGTCTCAGTTTGACTTCATTTTTAGTTGAACCAAATCAACAAAGTATACTTATATTCTATTTCAATACCAAATCAAATCAAACAAAACCACAAATAAGATTTTTTGTTATTTAAATCGATCTACTAAAATTTCAGTTTGATTTTGTACACCACTAGTTGCAAGTGTCTATATACGTCTATTTAAGGCAAATACTAATTATGCATGGTAAATTCCAAAGGAATAACTAAATTGATAATATTACCAAGTAAGAGAAACACAATAATAACTGTAATAAATATTTCAATATAAAGTCATTTTTTCATAAGTAAGAATCTTCTTGTCCGTTTTATTGAAATGAATTGATGGATGTCCGCATCAAAAGGAGAGTATAAAATAAGGAGAAGTTTCGCATGTAGTCTTGTCATATGAATAATTAATAAGTTAAATATATATTGAATTGGTTGATGTCTTGAAATAGGATTTGATGATTTGACAAAAACATGATGAGTAGTTATTGTGTGCATCCCAAAAAACAAAATCATTCAACTGACACCTTACCTTGTCACGTGGTTAATATGAATAGATGATTAAGTATACAATAATTATACTTAAAATACATAATATATCCTATCAGCTTAGCTAAACATGGGTAAAAAGTGGTCCACAGATATGTAAGCATTACTTAATTTTTCCATATGTATGTACAAATCAAACAAGATCATGGTTGAACTTTCATCATAAGGAAAAAATTTCTAGAAATTGTCGGAGATCATCATTGTCTTCACCTGTGAAAGAATTCTGTAATCAGACTATGTCAAGTGATATAACAATAGTAGTTGACACACAAAAAAGATTAAATGTACATATTGGTGGATCGAATAGTGCTTACAACAAGACAATGAAGAAGTATGAAGATCTAATAATTCGACAAGATCAATCAATTCAAGATGCATTTGTTAAGCAATCTAATCAAACCAAACTAGAGAAAACAATCTGTTTAAATGCTTTTGTTGAGGTGGTGAGACTCCTTTAGAATCAAGGATTGATATTTCATGGACATGGATAAGATGAGTCATCATTAAGCAAAGGTAACTTTTGAAATTCTTTCATGGTACGAGAGGCGGTGTGATAAAATTAGAGCTCTTCTGTTGGAAAATGCTTCAAAAAATTTACAATATCATGACCCAAATCGTCGTGATTGGGACCCACACTAACACTCTGGTGGGAGAACCACTACTACCATCCAACTAAATTTCATAATCTAAACTAAGATATTTATGTTACGGAATCAAGTCTAATCAACTTAAAAATGCGGAAAATACACTTAGAATAACATGAAAGTCAATGTATCAAAACTAACGTCACCTTAACAAATAGTTTGAGTCTGAAAAGAGTGGACGTCAGAAAAGAGAACTCAAGGCAGCCCGGAAGAACTAGCTCACCCTTGAATTCGAAAGGTCACTGATCTTATTAAACGAGGTGTGTCAATAGCTACCGGAAGATTCCATGTACTCAACAAAAAATAAGATCAAGTGGAGAATTAGTACAAAACCATACTGGTAGACTCATGGCTATCCCACTAGTGAAACATAAACAATCAATCACAACATTATAACATATACATAAATATCAATATATTTAATACTATCATAAGAATCAACATCACCATTCATATGCTTCATCACATAGTTGGTCCTTTCATGGAACCCAAAGTCAAACTATTATCATGCCGAAACGTGGCAATCTGATCAAATTTTTATGTTGGAACAAGGCAATCGATCCAGTTAGCATGCTGGAATATTACAATCCGATTCAAGTTAGTGTGTCGGAACGTACGTGGAAGCCAATCCCAATCACACTTCACAATAACACATCAAGATCACCATTCAACTATGATTTCATGGTATTGATATTTAAATATCTCATTTCAATATCTATGACTAATATTGAAACATGCATACATATACAAGCATAACAACGAAGCAAAACAAGTGTATATCACAAAACCATAGAATCAGAATCATCACCTACCTCGAAATAAGCTTGAAAACCTAGACAACTTGATCCTTCCTTTTCCGGATTTGTTACTCTTGTTTATGGTCTACAAACTACAATTAATATATGGGAGTCAATAAAGAAACATTAAATTTCTGAATACTAACAAACTATGAACCCTAGTTCAAACCCATGATCATAATACCCAAATTAGGGCTTTTTCCGCCATAATTCTTAGATCAAAACCCTTCCTCATCGATGATAACACAAGAAAATAGGTTCTGATGATCAAAAAATTGATTCAGGGAGTTAAAACCTTACCGCTCTAGAGGACAAAATCCCTCTCTAGCTCCCCCGACGGAGGCAGAATGTAATACTTATCGAAATTCGATTCTGTACAGTGGTACAAGTTTGTTATCATCTTATCTATCTACTTATGTAATAAAATTCACAATTAGATGTCTTATTTATTACTAGAATTTTCCTACACCTTAATAACTCCAATTTCTTCCAAATCTAGACAGGGTTGGGTAATTCCAAGTTACTCAAAAGAGTTTATTGCCTCGATTATTTCTTAATTTACCTTTCCATAACAACAGAATAAAGTCATTAAATATAATAATTTTACTTCTCATAAAATTGACAAAGATATCATCACTGCAAGTAAGATTGAAACAATTAAGTTGTTATGAAGGATCTAAGTAGTTACTATTTGTCATTGCTAGTCGATGACTGTTGCAATGTCTCGTGTAAATCGAAAATGAAAATTATTTTGGATATATTGTTAAATAGAGACTTGTAATTGAAAGGTTTATTGGGATTGTTCATGTTCATAATACTAGTGCTTTATGTTTTTTTTTAACAAAAGCAATTGTTAATTTTCTTGCTCGATATTTTGGAGTGTATATCATATACATGGGAAATGTTATTATGGAGCAAGCGATATGCAAGGTGGTTCAGTGGCCTTAAATTTGGATTTGTCAAAAAAGTGATCAGCTCATGCAATCCATTGTTTTGTTCATCAACTTTAGTTGATTCTTGTTGGTGTATTTAAAATTATTGATGATGATTCTTAATTTGTTGAAGAGAGCGCCAGAGCGACATGATATCTTAAAGTTTGTCAAACATTTGAGATTGCTTTCATATTGCACTTGATGAAAGATATTTTAGCTATTACAAATGAGTTTAATGAGGAAAAACTAGGATATTACAAATGTCATTCAACTTATTAAAGTGGTGAATACATGATCGCAAAATGTAAGGAATGAAGAATGAGATTCACTTATGGCGAATGTATCTAAATTTTTTTGTTAATTATGACATTTTGATACCTACTTTTTTGTGAGTTCTATGTGAATTTTGAAAGATCTCGGTGTAATGTTACTGTGTATACTACCTCACATCATCATCATATTAAAGTTTATCTTAAGATGATTTATCGAAAACTTCAAGAACTCAATGATCGTTTTAATGAAGTGAGAACAAATTTACTTATTGGAGTTGCTTACTTGAATCTGTTTGACTCACATTTTTATTTTAACATCAAGAAAGTACCAAGAATGACTGAATTATGTCATGATGATTTTGGTGAAAATATGAGGGTTACTCTTAAGAGTTAGTTAGAGACAAATATTGTTGATGTCCGTGATGTTCATGATATATTCTTTACCCTAAAAGGACTTGATGATATTTTTTGAAAGATAGTCAACGAAAAGAAACATTTGAATTATTCCCTTGTATTTCGCCTTGTGAAATTTGCATTGCTCTTGCCAGTAGCCATAGTTTCTGTAACGACCTGTTTAGTCGTTTTGAGCAGCAGATTTTATTTCTGGAAAAACTGGCTGAGTCGACGGATCCCACGACGGACCGTCATGGGCAGGACGGACCGTAGAGGGGGTCTCGTTCCAAAACACTTAGAATTCTGAAAATTGGGTACTGAAATCGACTCTCTGAACTTCGCGACGAAATGGCAGGACGGACCGTCGCAGGCATGACGGACCGTCACAGACCTTTTACTGACATCGAGTCTCTAAGCTTTGTGACGGACCTGCAGGACGGACCGTCACAGTCGTGACGGACCGTCACAGTCTCCGTCAGCTCACTCGGGTCGGAAATTCTGCCAATGTTTTAAAGGGGCGTTTTGGACTTTTCATGCTTATAATTATAAAGTTAGTGGATTAGTATTAATAATTCAATTACTTGGGGGTTAAAGGAGATAACCTTGAAATAATTAGTGGGTTATATTTTATCATCTTTTATACTTAATTATATGACAATTAGGGGAAAAGAAATAGGGTTTGAATAAGAAAAATAGAAAGAGACAGAAAAAACAAGAGAACGAGCGAGAGAGAGAGACGAACGAAGGGACAAGGATTTGGAGAAGATAGCTTGCTTGATCGCAATTCTTCGGTGGAGGTAGGTTATGGTTTATGCTATTCGTAGTAAACTCTTAATAGCGAATGATATGTGTTGGGTAGTATTATAAAGTCTTCTATATGCTTAATTGTGTGCATGCATGATGTGATTTTATATATAATTGTGATGAAATTAACATGATGAGGCTATTGAATCTTGAATCCTAAATTTACTTTGTTATAGATGATACCTTGGTATAAAAGAAGGCTTGATGAACTAAAGTAATGAGATTAG
>NC_028647.1:12773698-12774774 GCF_001406875.1 Solanum pennellii
CAGTGGCAAGAGGCCGTGGTAGAGGTCGTGGGAGGACGTCCTCTAGAGGAAGAGGACAAGCACGCGGCCCATCTAGTACTTGGGCGGTGACTCCTCCACCGACTGAGTAAGTAGTAAGAGAGGGTGAGGAAGGGGAAACTGAGCAAGTGCAGAATGAGGAACTACCACCCCAACCTACCCTAGAGATGATTAATCAGGTTCTTGCTTATCTTAGTGGGTTATCTGATCAAGGCCAGACACCTCCAGTGTTTTCTGCACCAACACCTCAGGTTCCGGAAGTACAACAGGCAACTGCTGCGGCTCCCCGCGTGGATGCTCCATTGGAAATAGGCATGTTTCCTCGTTTGACTACAGGGCCTATAATGACAAGCGATCAGCATGAACTTTTCAGTAAGTTCTTGAAATTGAAACCTCCAGTCTACAAGGGTGTTGAATCTGAGGCAGAGGAGGTGGATGGAAATACTGAAGGATTATGTTGTTACCATCTTGTATCACCCAGGAAAGAATAATGTTGTGGCAGACGCCTTAAGTAGAAAAGCAGGGAGCATGGGTAGTCTAGCTCACTTGCAAGCTTCTAGACGCCCATTGGCTAGAGAGGTTCAGACTCTGGCTAATGACCTTATGAGGTTGGAGGTAAATGAGAAGGGAGGTTTTTTGGCCAGTGTGGAGGCGAGATCTTCTTTTCTAGACAAGATCAAGGGAAAACAGTTTGATGATGAGAAACTAAGCCGAATTCGGGATATGGTGTTGCGAGGAGAGGCTAAAGAAGCAATAATGGATGAGGAAGGTGTTTTGAGAATTAAGGGAAGGGTATGTGTGCCCCGTGTTGATGATTTGATCCACACTATTCTTGTAGAGGCTCATAGTTCAGGATATTCTATACATCCTGGTGCAACCAAGATGTATCATGACCTAAAGCAACATTTTTGGTGGAGTAGAATGAAGCGCGACATTGTTGATTTTGTTGCTAAATGCCCGAATTGTCAGCACTTAAAGTATGAACACCAGAGGCCTGGAGGAACATTTCAGAGGATGCCCATTCCTGAATGGAAGTGGGAAAGGATTGCAATGGACTT